>NW_008824591.1:112822-121929 GCF_000699105.1 Pygoscelis adeliae
GCAGAGGAAGTGCCGCCTTCTCCTCCGTTCCCAGACACAACCTGCTCTCATTATCCTGAGCCACCACAGGCGCTAGCGCACACAAATATATTCTAATTTATTAGAGCTGGCAAAGATCTCTTTGCAGAGAGCGAATGTTTTATTTTTGAGGCTCAGTGGTTCAAGTGTTTGAAAGGGCAGCATTCTCTGTGCCTCCAATGTGGGGCTAATGATAATCTAAATTAGTTATTGGAAATAATTACCAAGGCTTTATTGTGCCAAGCATAGCAGAGCCCTGGAGAGCAGTCGCGCTCAGACACGGCCATGCAGCTAAAAGCTTTGATGCTTCATTAATATTCAAGGGGAGTCTTTGGCTGTTTTCCCTCCTCCCCTCGTGAGCTGCCGCAGCTCTCTGAATGAACCCGAGGCCTCCGGTGACACCGGCGAGGGGCCCGCCGATTGAAATTAGCAGTGGTACAATATCAAAGTTCACTGAACTCCTAATCTCAAATGGAAAAGGTGGGTTTCGGAAGATGCTATCGCTCCGCGCGGCGGTGAAGATTCAGTGCCGAGACAGCTTCTTCTGGCTTCAGGCGCCTGGTTCCGGGCTGAGATAATGCTGGAGAGGTAGCATCTCCAAGGTTGTCCTACACAGCTGGGTTTTATGATATAATGGACCAAACCAGCTGCATAATTAATCAGCCTATATTTTTCCCCTAGTAAATCTTCCTGTGATGGGCAAACAGAAGCCCTGGAGCTGTGTTTGCCTGCCAGATCCGTAGTGGTGCATGTGTGTCTCTTTCTTCTTCTTCTCCCCATCTCTCTTTTGGAATAAATGCTGTGATTTGAAAGTGACTCCAGAGCTGTTCACAAGGATGCGGGGATCTCAGGGCTGCTATTATTTTTTGCATGTGAAGCAGCTGCAGCCTCCCTTCCAAAAACCTTTGGGCTCCAAGCAGGACAGCAGGATGTATTTTTGGATGCGGACTTGGCCTGGCAGGGCTCCAGGGAGAATTTCCTCTTCTTGTTCAGGATTCTGCACTAATCAACAATTCAGTCCCGGTGCCTGCAGGCAGGGCTCAGAGCAGAGGTACCGTCCATCTCAGAGATGATAACCATGCTCAGCACATCTCTGCAGAGCCCTGCGGGCTCGACCCACCACCGTCAGAAGCAATGGCAGGATTCCTCCGGTTCAGCGAGGGCTGGGTGTAAAGAGCAAATCCTTTTAGCTTGCAAGATGGGGGACAGCCGCTGCACTTGTTTCCTGGGCAAAGCAGCATAGAGATGCACATTAAATTGGGATAACCCAGGAATTTCAGCCCCCCTCGTATAACCCGGACCATACAATGGCTACAAACACCACAAACCCCATAAATCTTTGAGCAAATCCTGCCACGCTCTGCAAGGCTTTTGTGCCACCCTGGAGGTGCGGGATGGGGACAGACCCCACGCCTGCCCCAGGAGCTCACGGGCTGGCGGGGGCGGTAGGCGCGTGGGGAGCCCCGGTGCCGCGGCAGGATGTGGCGTGCGGTGAGTCATTCCGCGCTCGCCGGGTCGCGCTTCCATCCCACGCCGTCTCGGCGGGGGGGGTTTGGGACTTCTCCTCTGCTGAGCAGGCACAAATCATCGGGGCCTGTCAGGAGTCAGGATGAAGTGGGCTGGCTGGAGAGTCCACACTAGTCCTTTAACAAGATTGATGCTTTGCCGCTTCCCAGGTCTGAGTTCAAGAATCTATATTTTATTCCTTCCCTTCTCTCCCTTCTCCCTGCCCTGTTTGCCGCTGCAGAAACCCACTCTTATAATTCCTGGTCAGGTTTGCGTGTGCGAGGTGGTAATGTGTCTCCCTGGGAAGAAAAAAATTGTTTCTAGGAAAGATTTATGAGGAATGAATTATTTAACCTCACACTCCTGGCTACCCTAGTGCCTGCCTGCCAGGACAGATTCCAGAACCGGAGAACTTCGTCTAAGGAAGCCCAGGTCCGGATGGGCCAGTGTGTGACTGATGCTGCTCGGCACGTGGCGTGGGCCTCACTGGGGACCCAGGTGGGGAGAGGCCAAAGTCGATGCTGGGTCTGCAAGTGGCAGATGCCCCTGCTCCTCCCAGGTGCCCCGGCCCGGCTGCAGCCACCACTGCCTGCCCGTCCTCGAGAGCACTGTGGAGGCAGGCGGTGCCACTGCGAGCAGGGAGAAAACCAGAGGTTAACAGCCGGTAAAACATCTGGAGTGGCCTTCTGCCAAGGCAGGGCATCTCTGCCCCACCAGGACAGGACGCCGTGGTGGAGGTCTACCGGCATGACCCCTCTTTTGGCCAAAGCCAAAAGTCGTATCTATCACCCAGGCTTGGAGCTTCCCTCCATAGCTTTGACTTCATGGGAGCCAGACAAAACCAGCCTGAGCCCCACGGGAGCAGTGGGACAGCACGAGGATGGGGTGTGCTGGGCAGCAAAGGGGACAGGCAGCAGGGATGGTACAGGCAGGGCTGGTGTGGGAGCACAGTGCTGGTCGTTGCTGGTTGCATGGCAGGGCCGGGAACACGAAGCAGCCCAGCCCAGGGTTTTGCAGACCCGGGGCAAACCGAAAGGGACGAAACATGTTTGCAAGATATTTTTCCCTTGAAAATGACAATTTCTGCAGGAAGTGCCTGTCTGCAGTGAATTTCCAGAAAGACAAAAAACACACACAAAAAATCGGTTTGTGAGAATTGAAAACAAAAACCTGCCAGACGTTCCCTGCTCCTCGCTCGCCCGCCCCCTCGAAGAAATATTGGCAGAAGATGGGGAAGGGGAGGGAAGCCAGAAAACTTTTGAAGAAAAATATTAATGAAAACCAAACCCCTTCTGCTTCTTTTTTAATTTCCAAGGGGGAGATAAAGGGCTTCCTGCCCTGCCTTTCGGACTTGTTGCTGACCCTTGAGCGAGGACAGGAGTTATGTTGGTCCAGCCCTGCTGCCGCTTGTCAAAGAGCCAGCCCACAGCCCCTGGACCTGGGCACGTCTTGCTCTGCTGACCCTTATCCCATGGGCCTCGGGTCCTGGAGCAGCTTCTGATCCCCAGGAAGCATTTGGGAATGGGTCCTGTCTGGGAAGCCGGGTGATGTCCCAGGCAGGAGAGGAGCCCCAACACAATGGGGAGCTGGGCAGAGATGCTGCGTTTGGAGAGGAGCGGATGGAGATTGGATGTCCATGCTGGAGGCGTGGAACAAAGGAGAGCGTGGGTTGCTTAGGGGTCTGGAGAGCCTTAGCCAGCATGAGAGTGGCCTGCCTGAGCAAAAGACCCTGGAAACCCCCAAAAGAAGTCCCAATTGCCAGCCTGCCTGGGGACATGGTGCCTAGACTAGAGACAGAGCCACCATCAGGGTGTCCCATGGCTCCAGCCCCACTGCACAGCAGCAGCAGGAGAGGTGGGAAGGGTTTTCTTTCCAGCTGTAAGCCGAGAGGACAGGGAGGAGGTCAGACATGAACACAACAGGAGGATTTGACGGGGGCAATGGAGTTCACAACGTTTCCCTTGCAAAATGTGCTGAAGGACTCAACACCTGCTTTCTGAAGACTGCTCCTCCTCAGCCGCAATACAGCACCGTGATAGAGGGGAGTCCAGCCCAGCTGCTGGTGCCCGTAGCACCAGCTCCCAAAATACCTGATTTTGGTGCTGCAACAGACACCAGCCATGAGCAGCATCAGGCAGAGTCCCTGCTGGATGACCTGCTGGTGGGAAGAAGTCACCTCCAGGACATCCAGCTCGGTGTGAGGAATGGGGAGAGGGAATTGCAGAGTGAAGGAGTCTGCTGGCACTGCTGCATACAGTGGTATAGTGGGATCCTGCACAGGGGAACACCGGAGTCCCATGGTGCAGTGGGGTCCAGCAGGGTCCTGCAGTGCAGCAGCGTGCTGTGGGCATCCTGGGATCCCACCATGTCTCTGGGATGCTGGAGTGCATAGGGTGTTGTATATTGGATTCCACTGGATTTCACTGGGGTGTCCTGGGAGGATGAGACGTAGTGTGGATGTCCCTCCTTGGGGTGGAGAGCACAGGGCAGTGGCACAGTAGGACTGTGCAGGTAGGTGGGATATACTAGGGTCACTGGGATGTGGCAGTATTCCAAGAGACAGCAGGATGAGCAGACAGCGCTGTGCAGCATCTCTCTGGTGACAGCAGGACTGTCACGAAATGTCATCTCCTCTTGAGGAAAGGGCAAGGCAGGCAGCTGGAGCCTGACACTTTTCAGTTCACAAAGGTTTGATCAGGGAGATGGTGCCCTCCTGGCTTGCTGTGCAAGGGCAGAGTCAGGCCCTCTCGCCTGATTTTGCAGGATGCTCGTTCCTCCAGCCAAGTCCTGCCAGCACTGGCTCTAGGTTTCCCGGCCAAATGTCATGGCAATACAGAAGCAGGTCCTGTGAGGGGAGTCCAGGGCCAAGGTGGTCTGAGAGAGGGCTGTGAAGTACCAAGGGGGGTGAACTGCAGTGGGAGACATTAGCGGTGAGGCTTGAGCAGTCAGGATGAAGGAGGAGGTCTCCCTATTCCTCTCTTTCACACGTGGTGTGTGGGATGCACACTCCAGGTCTGCACTCACCTCCACTCAGGACTCACTGACCCCCTTCTCTGTGCAGCCACCTACTTGTACCACCGCAAAACACAGCCGCCTTCCTCCTGCAGCTGCCCCTAATCCCTCTCCTGCATCTCTCAGGCTCCTTGGGAAAAAGAATAAGGAGTCAGAAGACACGGCCCTACTCCTATGTGGGTAGGGGAGAAGAAGCTGAAGGAACTGGTCAGGATGATCTCTGCTCCCATTGCTGCTGGAGCTGAGGTGGGCATGCCTGTCGCAGCACTTGCTGCCCCTGAGGCATGGTATACACAGCAGGTGCTGAGGCAGGCAGGATGCTGTGCTGGTCCATGCAGGCAGCTGTCTAGTGCCTCTCTGAAGAGATGGGGTTGCATCCTGCAGCTCTACCTGGACAGTACCACTCTCCATCCTCTCACAGAAATCTTCCAGACCTCCAGAGAAGCCCAAGTGCTCAATGGAGACTTAACCTAGCGAGCAAAGTGCCTGGGAAAGCCAGGAGCAGGAGGGGCAGGTAACAGTGTCTGGGGCAAGAGGAATACAGAGTAATTCCACCCCCCACCCCACAGTGAGCCAGGTCTGCTGGAAGGGCAGCTCCGCCACGGGGAAGCAGCACAGCCCGGTGCTGCCTTGGCCAGGGTAAGCAGAAGCCATTTGCCTTTATGTGCCATGAGTTCATCACGTCTCTCTCACCCTTGCTGCCCCTCAACCCCAGCCATCCTGGCTGGGCTTGTCTTGGGAGCAAGCCTGCAGGCACTAATGCTGCACCGGGGCATGGACCTGCCTCCATCACCCTGCTGACCACACACTGACCACGCCGGGACCGTAGCAAAGCAGGGATTTTTAAACGCCAGAAAACCTCTGCAAATACTGTTTTGAGGTAACCAGCCACACGGCTTCAGTCCGCAGAGCTCTCTGAGCATGCACAAAAAGCCTTACAAGGCACACCAGAAGGAGTACACTTTACAATGTGCATACATGCTCTATATGCACACAGTCATGCTTACGCCTTGTGCATCCAAAACAATGCTCAAAGACACCCACAATAATGCCTCCAGCTTTCAGTTAAAACTAATTTTAACCAGTGAACACCTGCCAAATTGATTTTACGGGTTTGACACCGGTAAATCACTTGAAATTTCAAGCCTCCACAAAATTTGCATTCTGCTATTTTCACGTCTCTTGGAAATTCTCGGCTTTGGCTGGTTTCACCATGGAACTTTTTTACAAAGCAGCCCAGGGGCCAGGAGGCAAGGAGCAGAAAAATGGCAACACAAAAGACGGCTGGGAAACACTGAATGGTTTGCACTGTATTCTTGGGTCTGACATTTGGGTCTGGCTTATCCTGAGTTTGATAGACTTGACTATAGGTGAACTAATCCTTCATCTGATGGAATCTGGCTTGTGGATGGGATTCCTTGTGTTTATGTCCCAAAACAGAGAGCAAATTACACCATTTTATGTCTGGGTGGGTCAGGAGGACAGCTTTGCTGAACGTTGTCTATAATGAGCTTGGAGCCTGCACTTCATGTATTCTGTTTTGCTCAAGAGAAGGATGAAATCAGATGAAATCCACAAATGTTCATGATGGTCCTGACTGATAAAATCATCTCACAACAGTCCTTTCTGTGGAAATAGTTACAGGGGTGGTATATCACTTTGATTTCAGTATATCTCTGCATAGTTGGATGAGTTGGGCCCAAGGAATAGCCATAAAACGAGTTTTTATTCCTTCTGACCCTGATGTGTTAAGTAGCTAATGGTGTTCATGTGGAGAGCTGTTCTGTTGCTTTTGTATAACAAGGACATAAGAAATGAAAAATCAAAGCATCTTTAAGGTGTTCCTGAAAACAGCAATGAGGAAAACAAGAGGAGGATTTTTATATTTGAGCTTTTTAATGGGATGGATATCTTATACTTCAGTATCCCAGTTGTTGTGTGGCTGAATGTGTCCTGCAGTTTCTTTCTCTTTTAAGTGGGCTGCTTGTGGCGAAGGGTCAGAGTGGTATAGCCTTTGCTGGATGTATTACATGGTCTGATTCCCCTCTCACTTGAAGCCACGCAGAAAAGGATGAACAGAGGCGAGATACACGGGATGAGGCTGATATAAGCTAGAAGAGAATACCCTTATTCTGACCCCAGTGCTTCCCACCACCTTGTCCTCCCAGTGCTTGCACGTGAAGTGGGGCTGTGGCCAGAGAGCACTGTGGAAGAGAGACCCAAAAGTACAGAAACAGCTGGATACTGTGGTGGAGTGAAATGGGAAATTTAAAATGATATAGAAAAGGAGAAAGGGGGAACTATAAGAAAACTGAAGAACTGCAGATACCTGCTGTGTGAAAAGACCTGAAGGGCAGTCTGAACAAGAATTGACACCCTCAGTAACAGGGTTAGAAACTCCAGGCAAAAGGAGGAGGTGGGTAGTAGAACAGAAAATGGAGCAGAGACCTAGGTTTGGTGCACCAGAGGTCAGGGAGGAGAAAGAGAAGGTAGGCCATAAAAGATAAAATAGCAGCTAGTCCTAAAAGAAGAAAGATGGAGATAATAGTGTTAATCAAGAAACAGTGGTTGAGGTGAAAGGGGGCATGCAGAGAAGACTGAGAGAGAACAGAGCAGATGAAGGTGTGTGGACTCTGCCGGCAGGGACAAGTGGTGGCCAGGTGTCTGCTTTCACACGTCAAGGGTGTCTAGGCCGAGGTGGGGAAGATGAGCAAAGAGAAGAAAGACTTCAGAGGACTTCTGTGGTTGCCTTTTGGAGAAGGGCAAGGACTGAACACAGTGGAGGTGGGCAGGTGATCGGAGTTTGTGAAGAAGGCTTTGCCACTGGAAAGCGTTAGTGGAAAAAGGGTTGTCCTTAAGTGTGGGATTTTCCCTGGGGACTTTGGAAACTGGTCTTCTGGTGCTGAAGTTGGCACAACCAGTAAGTGGGCTTTATGACTAGAGAAGTCTGGAGTGAGTATGGGAGGAGGGGGGGAAGATGCTGCCATGCCTTCACATTGCCTGAACACTCTGCACTGGCACTGGTGAGTATGCCCTTTTTGAACACAGGAATGACAGTATGGAAATGGAGGTGAACACTGCCTTGGTGGGAAGAAAGCTCCGACAGTTAATTCACTGAAATTATGGGGAACCAGTTCACATCTGCCTCAGAGTCCTGGAAGAAACGGTTAATGAAGGAGCAGAACTGGTAGCACGGAGTCAGTCCAAGGCATTGCCACCATACTGGAGACCGTAACGCATGTATCTTAACCTGTAAATGAGGGGTAGATAATCTGGCCTCTGTCATATATAAGATTTTTGAGCTTATGTTAAATGGGACAACAGTTAAAGTCACGGAGATATATGGAAAAAAATGGAATAAAATGGAACATGGGTTCTCCAAAGGTAGCTTGTCAGAGACTAAGCAAGCCGTGGCTTTTCTGCACAAAGGCAATGCATTGCATTGCGTCTGCCTAGATTTAAACAACTATCGGATAAGGCACCCATGGGAAATTATTAGCTAACCTAGAGAAGATGGGATCACAGAATTAAAGTGGATAAAGAACTCGCGAAGGGTGAGTCTGCAGTGGATAATATTAAAAGGAGGTTATCAGGAGGAAGAAAGATAAGTAGTGATGTGATGTGTCTTGGGACTGTCTCAGTGAGTGTTTCCTTTCTTGGCCTTGGTTGCACCCTGCCTGGAATACACATACAGTGGGAGGATGACCATGTCAGTAGGAGCAGGGCAACCAAGAAAGGAAGAGCAGAGAGCAGCAGGGAATGGGAGAGCACTTACCTTGCCAAAAACCGACGTCAGTCAGGCCTTCCAGCCAGCAAATGGACGGCACCTCCTCGGCTGAGAGCTCAGATAAGACCAGGCAGAAACAGTTCAAGTATTTCTGTGCTGATGCCAGGAACATGAGCAATAAAATGGAAGAATTAGAAGGCCTCATCCAGGAGGAATGAGTAATGCTGGGAACTGTGGATATGGGAGAACTTATCTTCCAGGGCATAGATGGGAGAACAAGTGCTACAGATATCCTTGATCACAGACAGATTGCTCTACCAGCCAGAAATAGGGGAGATGAGTTTAGAGTTTGTTTTGCTAGTCAGCGAAAAAAGAGAATTTGGTCCTGATGATAACCTTAGATTGAACTGCTATGGTTTGGTTTGGTGTCCCTTAAATGGGCTGGGGTGGACACAAATTGGTCTCTACCCAAGGTTTGGATGTTAGCATGCAGACTTTGAGAAAAGAAGCGAATCAGATAATGAGGCTGCCTGGCCAGGGGAGCTCAGAGGGTGAGTACGGACAAATGGCCAGTTCTGCCTGGAGCCTACATCCCTGTGGGAGGAAAGGGCTGGCGGGAAGGGCTCCAGGTCCCCACCATGGACATGCCCTAAGCCAGGCACAGCCAGAGAGCTGGGAGGAAACAGCAAGACCAGGAGGGGAGGGAGGCCAAGGCCAGGAAAGGTGGGACACAAGTAGGAAGGGCCTTTGTAAGGAAAACCTAGAGGCAGGAGGTCTATGGTTTCTGTGGACAAGAAAGAAACTCAGGCAGAGGGCTGCCTGCGTGGCACCGAGAATATTTTCT
>NW_008824591.1:121960-169180 GCF_000699105.1 Pygoscelis adeliae
CTACTGGCCCACTTGATGCTGGTGCACTGATGGCACTTGGCTGGTGAGTTACTTGCAGGTTCAAGGTTAAGATGGGACAGTCACCTGGCCTTTGCTTTCCTCTTGGCTGTGAGAGTTTCACCCATGCTGATGCTCGGGTACCTCTGCTCTGGGGCATGCCGTAGCCTCCAGACTTTCTATAGGTATTGGAGGTGAGCTTGAGAAGATGTTGGAAGGGAGGAGAGGAGTATTCTGGCCCTAATCTCTATTATCTAGTCGCTTGCCAAGGTTGTGAACTGGACTCAGTGGCCCATCCCTTTTCCTTTGGGCAGTGTAACAAGGCCAGTCCCCCTGCACCACGGGGACCGCACTGCTCTGTCAAGTCAATGGCTGCAGAAGCCCTTGCTTGCTGGCATGCTTCCTGGCATGATTCCTGGCAGCAGTGCCCCAGCCCCTCTGCCCTGAGTTGGGCCAGCTCGGCAGCACCTGCGGCAGCCCCCAGAAGGGCTGGAGAGGAAAGCATTTCACAGGCTGCTTGTCCAAAGCCATTAGTGTTTGGCACCCTACTTCTAGGCAAATGAGCCAGTTAACCTGATCAACTGAACATGTGGGCACAAACATGGGCAGCCAGCAGAGCATTACCTTCCTTGTCCTACATGTGAGGCTCCTCCTAATACAGCCCTCGTGTGACAGCATTGCAGGGCTGACTCAGACGAAGTGTGTCACCGCGCCAGCCCCCGGCTCCCCGTCTGTGCAGAGATGCTCTCACCCGGCTCCGTGCCTTGCTCCGGCAGCCACTCTGCCTTCCCCTTCCAGCGTGATTTGGAGTTACTTCAGTCCCCTCTCCCGAGTGCCTGGGGGAAGGCTGGGTTCGTGCTGTGCCCACAGAAGCATTTCATCATTTGCTTCCTCCTCTCCACCTCCTCATCCCACTGCTGCTGGGCAGCACCTCTGCATCTAGGTCAGGCGGAAGATTTTGCTTCACCTCCTGACTTCCACCACACCTTAGGTGTGTGGGCAATTACCCAGTAACTCTGCACACACCCTGTCAGCTCTAATTACCTGGCAGAGGCAGTGCAAGAACAGAGCAGCAAACTGTGTCATCTTCCAGCTGCCCTTTGCCGAGGGAGGCTGGCGGGGGTAATGCAGTGGGCATCGCTGACTCAGCCTCCCTCACCTGGGTTGCAGCTGTGGCTGGGGACCGTAGCACCACCCCTCAGTCCTGCAGGATCACCACACAGCCAACGGGAGGTTTGATGAACCCAACATGGAGGAGTTCAGCAGTAACAAACGGTCCACGGCACCAAATGTTCCCTTTAGCAATGGCAGGGGGGCCCCAGGGCCTCTGTGTCTGTCTCTTCTTGCATACGGTAAATGTGGATGCCCTGCAGGTCACTGGCTCCCTGTCCATAGCTGAGCCAGTCCTGCCAGAGCTGCACCCCCCCCTGCTCTCCCCAGAGCAGAGCATCTCCAGAGTCGAGGTCTGACAACATTGTGCATGTCCCTGCATAAGGCAAAGCTGCACCACAAACAACTATGCCCCCCCAAAAACCCTGCACAAATCTTCTCTTCAATCCAATCTCCTCTGCAGTCATTCCCAGAACATCATGAACCTCGAGGTTTGCTCAGCTCGCTGCACACCAGCAGCTCCATCACCAGCGTGGGTCTTGTCTTAATGTCAGACCCTCATGTCACTCTTCAGTGCCTGGGCTCTTGTGGATATGAGGAAAGGTTTGGAGTGAAGATTATAGTCTGAGAGAATTCCAGCCAAAACAGTGCAGGATTTTGTTGCTTATGGCTGGTAAATGAGCCTCAAATGCCATTTTGATCGGACTGAAGCTGGGTGTGAGGGCTGCATTCAGTGTACAGCTGCAGGAAAAAAGACAACTAAAACATTTTCTTTGTGCATTTTCTAAATGAAACTTTTTTTATTGTAAAGGCCCCCCCAAAAGAAGGAATAAAAGGAAAAAGAAAGGCAGAAAAGCAAAGGCTTGTAAGACATTTCCTTTCCTGTAGAACGAATGCTTTGGCATGACCCAAATTCACTCTTCTGATTTCCATTTCTTGCAAGTTAAAATGCTTCTCTTTCAATTTGCCTCAGCCTGTATCTCCCCCCTTCAGGTTCTCTGCTGGCAACTGGACCAAGAAATTCCCCCATATCCCTGCCCCAATAATGTCCCTGTTGCTTCAGCCCGACAGCTCTTGGTGCCTGATTCCCCTGTCAGCCACCCAGGGCTGGGTGCAGGCAGGGTCTGCCCCACTGTGAGCCCAGAAAATCCTTCCCTGGGGGGGTCCCAGGAAAGCTGATGGAGAATCTCTTTGCCCATAGATGGGAAATGAAGGAAATCGGTTTCCAGCATTGCGTATGTCAAGCCCCATCAGAAAGGGGCAGCTTTCCTTCGTGGGAGCGGAGTAAGCTGGCGGTGGGTGGTGGGTGATGGGGCAAGGGTCCAGTGGGCTCCGTTTCTTGTGATTTGAACATGACCGAGTCCAGATCCCTGGGTGGGAGCATTTCTATAAATGCGAATAAATAAAGGAAGTAAATGACAGTCATTTTGGATGTTTTCCTGTATGTAAATGCGTTTCCTTGGTAATCACATCTCTAGTATTTCTGTTTATTTTTATACATCTGTTTTCGGTTAGCTCACAGAGCTCTGTGCTGAAGCACAGCAATATCCTTAGATGTCCCTCACCTTGGCACGGGAGAGGGGCCACGCAGTCTCACACATGCAAGTGTGCTAAGACACAGACACCCCCCATGCACGTCCACTTGCACGCACACCCGCGTGGGGGGGGCCCCTGCCACCACCGGCGATCCCATGCGCACTTGGCAGGGGGATGCAAAGCCACAGGCAGCGGGGTCGCTGGGACGGGGTTTTTGTGTCCCTGCCCTGTAGCTTGTTTGTGGCATGCTGCTGCTCTCAATGACACACTTCTAATTGTGCCTGTTAAGTTGCCCGGAGGCTTTTTAAACCCTGGGATTTGAAACATTACATCAGTATCTGCAGGCAACTGCTGGTCTGTGAGTGCCAGACCAGGACACTGGTGAGGGTGTCCCCTCCTGCTCCCCTGGTCTGCTTTGGGCTGAGCAGGGTGAGGGCAGGACACGATGCCCTGGCTTTGAGCCCAGCTGTGTCAGGCTTTTTTAAACACCCAGCCCATAGCTCAGTGCTGGGATGTCCCTGCCCCACATCGCACCACACTGCCCTACTTCTGGTGCTCCACTTGTCTTGGCCCCTTGGCGCTACCCTGATGAGCTGCGAAGTGAGGGTGAGAAGTGGTACAGAGCGAGAGGGAGGGCTGATGGCCCCATCCCCTGGTTCCCAGCATGCCTGTGTGGATGGCCTTCTGTCGACAGCCCCTGGCACCTGGAAGCCGCCTTGCCTGGACCAACATGTGGTTTTGTGGAGAAAACGGCAGGCTGGATGTTTAGGGCTGCTTCCCACAGCCCTGGGCTGGTCCTGGAGCAGAGACATCAGCGTGTCCCTTCTAAGACACCACCTGTGAGACCTGGGACAACCAGTGGGACCAACATGTCCATGCACTGCGACTGTCACAGCAGGGCCCAAAGAGCTGGCATGTTCTTCCTGTGGCAGACAGCAGCCCTCACCACAAGCCCCAAAGTGTCCATAAATTGGCCATCTCAGGTCCCCACCAATCTGCAACACACCAGCTGACCATGAACTTTTCATGGTCCCCATGATCTCCCCTCACTGTCACCCGTGTGTCACTGCTGGGAACCCTGGATAGACTGAGCTTTGCCTCGTGGTCCCACTTTGTGGCTGCGTTTGTAGGTGTTTGGCTCTCAGCCCGTGAAGGAAGGCTGAGAGTGAGCAGGGGAGGCACAACCTGGGCTCCCTAACCTGATCCTCACTGTGCAACAGATGAACATCTCTCTAGGAAGACATCAATATCCAGTATTATCTGTGCGAAGCATCATTAAACCATAGTACAGGCTCTGCAAGACCATGTGGACAGGAAAAGCTATGCCCTGTTGTCTATTGGGCTCTTTATCCACTGCCTGACTCTTGGAGGACAGTTGTTCCACTATTACTGGTGTTTTTCTTTCACTCTGCCTGTTCTTACAGCCCTCCTGACTCCAGGAGCTGAGGTTTCTTATCCCCTTCCCTCCCAAGCATAACACAAAATGAGCTGTGCCCCGGGGAGAGCCCTCAGGGGTGGGAAACCTGTGTATCCCTCCCCTGATGCTCTTCTACCATCCAGCCTGGCAGGCTGTGACCTCCCTGGGACAGTCCGTGCTTGCACTGGGACGTGGTGGTGGCCATAAAGCACCACAAGGACAGAGTCCCACAGAGGATAAGGGCTGAGCTGGCCACCCTGCTCTGCAAAGGGCCCAGCCGCGCCGGGTGTGCCGGGCTGCAGCTGCCTTCAGCACACCCCGTACAGCAAAGCGGGTGCTGGCTGGCACCCCCCAACTCAGCGCTGGGTGAAGGACCCCTGCAGCAGGGCAGCTCCTTTTGATGCCCTGAGCAATGAATGTGGTCCCTACTCATCCGTCTTCCCGTCCCACTCACCCTCTTCTCAGGGCTGCCCGTGTGGTGAGGCTGGGGGGACGAAGAAAAGTCTGCGAGGTGGGCAGGGACCGTGTTGGGTCGCCAGAGCCCAAGTGCGTCTCTCTTTGACGCTCCTCTGGGGACACCCCAGTTGTTGCTCAGACGTTTGCAATGCCTCAAGATAAATTGAGAGCTGAAATGCAGCTTAGATGTTGGCTGGCATCTCACAGAAGGACTGGAGAATAAACCTTTCTGGTTTTGTTAAGGATTTTGTTAAGGATTTTATTAAGGATTTTCCCCTCATTTAAGCTAAAAAAGAACATCCTTAATATCGGCAGTAGCTCACATGCATCTCGCCACTCCACACACTCCGTCTCCTGACAGTCACAGCATCGCAGGAAGAAAGTCGACATTTGCTTTGTGCCATACACATCCCCCTCCCGCATCGTAACCTCGCACAAGATCCATATCCAGCCAAATAAGGTACCACCTCTGAGTGATAAATAAACCGGGGAGAACTCGCCAAGTTAAGCGGCTGTCTTCCTACCACGCAGCACCTGATAAAAGTTACTGCTGCGAGCATAATCTCAACCAGCACATGGCATTATCCCAAAGAAAAGCAGCATTTTCTCATTCACCTAAAATTATCCACCCACTGAAATAGGTACTATATTCTAGTGATAAACAGGAGCCGGCTGCTAGTTTAAGCACATGTTCTCCTACAATGCAGCACAAAAAAAGCCTGCTGCTCAGTATCATCTGCATGGCTGTAATGTCTTCTGCATCTCCGTGTAGCTAGTCAGCTGGAAGTAGCTGGTGTTCGGTGTTCATTTCGGATGCAAGCTCTTTGGTAATGCCCATACACATGCTGATACACATATTCACACTTTCCAGTCTCTGTTTTGCTTTTGCATTACCCCTCCAGCCCAGTGTTTATTATTTGTGCATTTAACTCTATCCCAGCTAGAGACCCTGACCCTGTTGTGTCAGGCGCTGTACAAGCCCTCGAACTGAACGGCAGTTCTTGCCTCTGAGAGCTGGCAGTCTCGTAACCATTTTTGGATAGAAAAACATAACACTGCAAGAAAAAAAATAAAACCTTGGATTGCATGTAAAGAAATAAAGCAAAATGCTATTCCCCCACTCCTGCTGTCTGTGCTTGAGCCTTCCAAGAAGTTCCTGTCCTCATCTGTTAGGGTATCATTTTACAGCTCGATGACAAACACAGAACTTGCCAGTTTAAACATATAGGTCTCGATTTTGCTCTCTGGTACACACATGCACTTACCTTTCCGTTGCAGAGGTGGGTGGGAGAGCAGCTTTAGTCCCTGTCCCCTCGCAGTCTGTGGGCAGAGGTGCAGCGACATGTTGGGGTGCCGGGAGTGGTGCCCCCAAGTCCTTTCCTGCGTGCCCCCCACCAGCCCCACGGTGCTCTCCTCTCACCTGCACCCGTGGTTCACGGGTGAACCGCACGTGTTCACACTCGGCTCCTGCTCACGTCCACCCTGCTCATATTCACGGGGCTCCCTGTCTGCCGGGGGTGTATTTCCTGGAGCCAGAATGGTGCTGCTGTTCACCCACACCGCTCGGGGAGGCAGGGAACTCAGCAAAGTCCCAATCCCCTTACAGCCTTCCACGCAGAGAAAACAAACCAAACAATTACAGTAAATAAATCATATTAAATGACGCATTAGCTATGAAATGCCATTGAAAGCACACCACAGCCAGCTGGGCTGATGCTAATCATGCAGCTTTTTGCAGCACCTAGGCGCTCCCCCCCGGCCCCGGGGATGCTCTGGCCGGTGGATGGGGGGCTGTCGCGCGCCCACATTGCTCTGCTCAGCCTCTCCCGACAGCTGCTTTCTGCTGCTCCGCGGCATGACTTTGCCTCGCAAGTCAGCAACTCAGGGTCTGCTCACACACGGGAGGAAGGAGCACACAGGCCCCTGCGTCCTGAGACAGCCAGCCAAAAGCACAGTGCTCGCCGGACGCCCCCCATGCCACCCCGGGGGGGTGAGCGCAGCTCCATGGCAGGGGCTCCTGGCTGCGGCGGTGGGGTTGGCGTTCAGAGAGCAGCAGGCGTGCAGTCAGTATGCAGCAAAGCACATCTAATTGCAGTGATCCCTGCAGCATGATAGATGGCCCATGGATGTATTAGCCATTACGGACTGCAAGGCGTCATTCTGAGATAAGGGGCCTTATGCTAGCGACTGATTTATGCCTCCCTCACTTTCTTGCCTTTTTTTTCCAGGAGCTTTAAAAGGACGGAGCGGCCAAGCCTAAATGTCGAACCCTCTAAACTCTCCTCCAGTGTGCCAGATGGGACTCTCAGGGAGAGCTGAGCAGGGCATGGGCCAAACAGCACTTGCTGCACACTAACTCCGTGCCCAGCGATGCTGGCCTCATTAGGTGCAGAGTCGTGCTCTGGACCTGACGTTGCCGTGCAACCGAACGTGGCCTCAGGGCACCATGAGATGGGAGGTCTCCAGGGCTGGGTGACGTGAACAGTCCAAACGTTCTGCTGAAAACCCAGCAAACTCATTTTTCCACATTAACTTTAGTTTCAGGTGCCCAGTATAAACATGC
This sequence comes from Pygoscelis adeliae, assembly GCF_000699105.1. Classification (NCBI taxonomy): domain Eukaryota; kingdom Metazoa; phylum Chordata; class Aves; order Sphenisciformes; family Spheniscidae; genus Pygoscelis; species Pygoscelis adeliae. The sequence continues at coordinate 129,040 of NW_008824591.1, forward strand.
TGTGTCACATTCATGTAGCAACGGTCATAGTGCTGAAAAATTGATTATTTCAGTGCACTTGTGCTTAAAAAAGAAAAAGAATCGTTATCCCAGGTCTAATGAGAAGCCAGGGTGAGCTGTGGTGGTGGCAGTGGGGTTAGGTCCTGCTTGTTTTACGGGGGACATGGGGTTGTGCCTGTTTCTCTGCTGTGACTGTAAAATCAGTGTAGCTGTGCTGGCAGGTTCCGTGCTGTCCGTGTGTGCTGGGCGATGGATCCCAGCCCCTTCTCCTCACCCTGGCACAAGCCCCGCGGGCTGCAGCGAGGATGCTCCCGGACAGCAAGGACAGCAGCGGTTAGAGGGGGGTGCCTGTCCCTGTTTTCATCCATCTCGTTCAGTGCCAGAAGAAAGTAATACTTTCTCTGATCTTCTTGTGAATCATTTCATAGCAAAGGACTGAGCCAGCTCCCACAGGTCTCGGTATGAGGATTTTGCTGAGAATTGGGTGCTCAAAGAGCTGGTGGGTGGCTGGGGGTTGTTTTTGGGAGGCATTTCGTTGGGATGTTTAAAGTGGAGCAACACAAAGGCACTCCTATTACTCCCCCTTTCCTCTGCTGGACAAAAGCCGTCTGGATATTCTGCATATTCCTGGCTTTCTCCAGAGGGCAATGGCAGGGTTTACAGAGAGATCACAAGCACTGTCTCCTCGCAGCACAACCACTCCAAGTACGCGATCACCGCTCCGTGCCACGAAGCACATGCCAGCGCCACAGCTCTCCTCGGGGCAGCAAAGGCAGGACGCAGGCGCCTGCCATGCCGCTGTGCATACCTGCCACCGGGGCCAGCCCCTCGGGCACAGGCCAGGGGAGCCGGTCATGGCACCATGCTCTGCGCGATGCCCGCTGCATCCTCAGCTGGGCCAGCACCGCTGGCAGCTCGCAGGAACCTGCTAGCACCGTCCCGGCAGGTTTTGCTGGAGAGCTGGAGGAATCCAGCCCTGCGACAGGCAGTACTCCAGGTTCCCAGCCTGCTACAGCAGCCAAGCACTTGGATAGCTGGCACTAGACTCTCTCCTTGAATTACTCATCTTTTCCATTACGAGGCCTCCCATACTCCAGCAATCCATCTGTTTGGTGGTGCAATTTCAGGATCATGCCTTTTGTCAGTGATGTTAATTTTGGCAGTCAGCAGCAGACACGGTGCTGAAGCTCCCCGCTGAGGCCTCGCTGCCTTTTCCTGGGCATCTGGCAACGTGCTCAGAGGTGCCAGTGGAGATGGCAGCCTCCTCTCCTGCTTGTCCGGGGTTTTAAGCCGGGTGGTGACTTCTGACACTGCCGAAGGGCTTGGCAGCGTGAATGCTTGTTGCCGGTAGCGCACACATGAGAAAGGTGAACACGGGGAGGTTTGGTGCCCTTGCACCCAGTGTGTAACAGGCTGTCAAGCACTCTGCTCACATTTTGCTCTCTAGTGGCAGCCCTCTGATGACCTGCCAGATCTTTGCCCATCTTCCCAGGACTTACCTGCCTTGTGTCCGCCTTCGTCATGGCTGATGCTGGGACGCTCACGGACCAGACTGCAGACACTGGGCTACCAAGTGACTGGAGATGCACTGCCACTGCAGCTGCTCAGCGCCTCAGGGGGACCTTACATGACCAGATTGCATAGATATGTGGTTGCACCTGAACCATCTTCAGGAGCTGGATGAACACCACATCAGTTGCTTCCTCTGCCTGGTTGTCCTGTGATCTGCCTCATCCTCTCTAGGGTCCTCCCTTCTTTTGGTCCCCTCTGCTCTTGGATGGCTACAGACTACATTTCCTCCTAATGCAGCCTGTCCCAGGGACCAACAGGCAGCCCATGCCCAGGATGATGTGACTCCATCTGGGCACTCATCTGGGGTACCCAGAGCTGATGTGCAGGATTTATCAGGACCATCTTACTGCAGTGAGGTCTGGGGAAACAGGATGGAGAGATGATGAGAAGCCAGGCTGTGCTGACCTCCTGAGCAGGGCTCACTGGGGAACACGGCACATCCCTGCGACCTTGCCTCAAGGAGGATGGCTCAGCAGGGACCATGGGGACAACCTGTCTGTGCGAGGGGATGCACAGCATGCTTAGCTTTGGGGTAGGGGTTAGTACCTGGAATTGGGCATGTGAGTGGAGATGTCTGCTTCATTCCCATCACCTTGGTGTCCCTTGCCGCACTTCTCCCTGGCAAGGCTCTCAGCTTTAAAGCTGAACTCTTGGTAAAGAGTATAGGTATAGGCTTGCACCCAAAATTGTGCTGCTGTGGAGCTGGTCCAACTCCCAGAACAGAGGTCAGCAGGGAAACTGGTCCTGGCGCATCTTCCTCCAGAGCTGAGCCACAGGTCTCAGGGATGTCCCCAAGATGCTGCTCTGTAGCCACCAGTGTTAATGATGCAAGAGGTCTGAGGGAGTCTATTTTGCATGGGGCACGCACCCACCATCTCCCTGCCCAGGTGACTCCCCAGGGAGGATCTTTGTCTGCTTTTGTGCAGCCACGCAGCAAACACTTGTCCTGGGCATTGCAAAAGCTGACAAGTGGGGAAAAACCTTTTCTGTGCCACCTGAAACCCCCCTGGCAGAGCAAGAAGGACAACCCAGCTATCCTGCCCCAGTGGTACCCCACAGAGGGGTCAAGTCAAGCCCTTTCCAATTCCTCACCTCCCTCCCTGCCAGCCCCACACCGCGAGCAGCTCTGCTCCCGCATGCGGTGCCTCCCACGGCAGGGCGCTCCCATGCTGCCTGTGCAGGCTGACTGCCAGCCAGATAACCGGGCTCCTGGCAGCCTGCCTTCCCCTCCGGCCCAAACAAGCGCTGAGCGGGTGGGAAGAGCCGGTGCGGAGATGTGACGGTGCCGTGCAGAGCCCGGGCTGCGCGTCGTGCTTGTGCCCGTTGCAGGACTCGTGCCCTCTGTCTTGGCTCAGAGACGATGCTACCGCCACGTGACTCACCCGGATCTCGCTTGCTCTGTGCCTAATGCACTAGTTGTGTTGCTTTTATTTCTCACCTGGTTATGGCATTCCTCTGGGGCTTGTCATCAGGGCAGCTCTTGGTTGCTTCCTCTCTCCCTGCTTGTTGCACAAGTCTTGAAGATGCCCAGCAGCAGCAGCCTGGGCATCGGGGGGCAGCAGGGGAAACGGTGAGTGCAGGACCTCGACACAGCTCTGCTCTCACCATTTCTGCCAGTCATTTTCTGCCCCCCAAAGCCCCTCTCTCCCTTGCCAGGGAGCTTGTGCCTCCCCAGGACTATTCCCTGCCACAGCTAGGGGCACTTTTGTCACCACCGGTGCCCATCTGCTCTTCCTGGCTGCTGCTTCCGAAACCTAAGGAAGAAATATCCCTGAGCAGGGGGGAGTGAGAGGGACAGCAGAGCTCGGGCCAGCAATGCATCCCTGTGCACAGCACAATGCAAGGGCTGGGGAATTACTGAGGTGGACCAAGCTTCAATCCTCAGCTCTTGCAACACCAACCCCTTCCAGATGCTAGTGGGGAAGGTGTAAGAAGCCAACAGTGGAAGGGGGAATGATTTACCCTCATGTGTGTCTTTGGTAAATAGAAATGAGTCTAAGCTGATCACAGGCATAATATCCCAACTGTTTATGGCTGTTAGCTACTATCAGGCTGCATATTCCTGCTATTTGTCTCAATCTCCTGCTCTTGCTACAGCCCTGCCCAGGGTCTAAGCCAGGGGCTTGCTGTAGTTAATAACGTGCATCTGAGGATGCTCATCTGTGTTGTGCTGTGCCCTGGGGGGGCAGTGAGATGGGGGGCAGGTCTTATGAGTGTAGGATACCCCAGGAAGACCCTTAACATCACCAGCTTGCAACCCCCCAGCTTATATGCCATGGAGTATCACACAGCTCATTTGGGCCCCAGCAGGGTTTGCCCACAGACCTGCAGCGTGGCCAGAGCCTTGGCTGGCAGCAGCAGGGAGCCAACAGCAAGAGACAGACCTGTGGCTCAGACCTCTGGTCCTGCCTTTTCATGCTCCTGCTCTGAAGCCTGCGGTACTCATGGCAAAGGCTGGGCTGGCACTGCCAGGTTGGCTGTAAACTGTACCAGCACCTCATCGTCCCCATGGCATGGGTTTATCCCCTTCCCACTGGTGTTCCTGGAGCAGGGCCTGGCACTTGGCTGTGTGTCTCGGAGTGACTCTCCCAGATGGTGTCTCTAGCTTCAGTAACGGCATCAAACACTTGCTGGTGGATGCTAAAGCCATGGATCCAGTCCAGGACACTGGAGAGCCCTTGCAGGCATTGCAGCAGGGCATTTGCCTCCTCTATGCATTCAGTACCTGGTATCTCCAGCATGGTCCCACTGCGGGTCTGCTCATCCCCTCCTGTAGCTGCCAACACCTCCGTTCATGGCTGGTGTCTTACACCCCAGCAAGGTTCTCCCGCATCCTGGATGCTCGATCCTTATCTCCTCCTGCAGCCCCCAGCCTGTCTGGCTTCCCCTGCTCACTGCACGTCAGGACCTGAGTGCATTGCTGTAACCGGGCAGGGGGAGAGGCTCTCTGCAGCCCAGATCCTCATGGTGGCTCTGTGCAACCCAAGAGGGGCTGGGCAGGGAGTACAAGACCTGTGGTGGAGAAGGGAGAGTCAGAGAACTAGGCGTGCAGGGACGTGTGTGCATCTGTGTGTGCGTACAGCATGGGACATGCGTCGAAGGTCTATTCGTGGGGGGGTGGGTCCACGTGCAGCAGAAAGTCTGAACATGCCCATTTGTGTCTGGAAGCTGCATGTATATGAGAAGATGTAGCTCCCATATGTCTTGTGTGTGTGTGTGTAAGAATTTGCCTACGTAGCTTGTGTTCTTGCGTGCGGTGTGCGTGTGTCCAACCCTCTCCGTGTCCAGGGTGTATCTGTCAGCACGGCGTGCTGGCTCTGCTGTGTGTACATCGTAGGTACAAGTCTGTGTGTGTGTGTGTAAGGTACTGAATAAAAGGGGAAATGGCTGGAAAAGCTATCCCCACTCCCATTTTAATCAGAGAAATGAAGCAGCTGTTGGAGTGAATAGACCCTGCACTAAAGCAGACGTCTTAATATCTTTTGCAGAGGAGGTACATTGTGATTCATTCTGTGCATCTCTATTACTCAGCTTTTGATAGGGGCTTACTTGTCTCAAGTGCTTTTCATTATTGCCCTAATGCTATCTATTAACATACTGGATGGAGGCTCTTTTCTCATCTGGAGCATGCATCACTGTGCTTTTAAAGATTATGGGGCTTGCAAATACATAACACTTTACTGCCTCCCCGACATAATTCACTGGGAAAAGAAATACATGTAAATAGATAGGTAAATAGATAACCTAGTTGGAGGGCTATGGGAGACAGAGAGGCAGACAGACAGACCGACCCTGGCACAGAGCGCAGCACACTCTTAGTTCATTTGTAATAAATGAGAAAAGAGCTGCTCTCAGTGTTTATTTAAAAATTCTTGGCCACTGTTTGGTCTCACTTAGAAAATCCTTGTTTCCTAGTTCCCAGCCTCTGACCTTCAGGCTGCAGGGTGGGTCACCCATCAGAGATGGGGGGGCTGCCAATAGGGAAAGGTTTCTGCACCCAGGAATGGGGGCATCATGGGGAGGTGGGGAAGGGGAGAGGACTGCGATGGAGAGACGGGTAACAGCATGTCGTGGAACCGTGACCTGCGGACGGAGACCCCAGCAAAGCCCGCAGGACATGCAGGTGACCAGCGACTGCAGCACGGACCAGAGCCACGGCCGCACTCTGCTCTGGCGGAGACCTCCTCAGCAACCTCAGGGACACCATTTCATCTTAGCCGGGTCAATTAACTACTTTAAAGACTGGTGAGGCATTTAAACACTCTGATACGACTTACGTAGGCAGTCTTCATCAGGGGAAGATTACAGGTGTGGTTTTCTGGGTCAGTGTTATTACAGTTATCAATCATTGCTCTATTGCATGGTAGATGATGGCTGGATTTCCTGATGAGCACGATACCAAGGCAGGACCCAGAGAGATCCGGAGCTGAGATCAGGCAGTGGGATTTTTCCATCCTCTTTTTCTTCAGCAAATGACTCTGCATCAAAACTAAAACTTTTTGCAAGAAAGGAATTAATCGGAATTATAATTTAACAACAGCACAAGTGCTTCTTTCCTCAGCTCAGGATGACTTTTTGTTTCAAATTTCATTGAACTGTGGTAAGAAATGCAATGGCACAAAAGCAAAATTAAACAGACTGAGGTTGGCAGAACTGAATGGTTCAGCTGAGAGCGTGCATTTTCCTTCTTTCTTAATTTCTAATAGTTTGGAAACCTATTTCCCTGCCCTGTGCCTGTATTACAGACACCCCTAGGCTGCAGAGAGCATGGACCCCATACCCTCCGGACTGTTCCCCAAAACCCGGGGGGATTGACTGCCAGGTGATGGCCACATTGACCCTTCCCAACAAAGCAATCAGGGCAGGGTATGTCGTTTCCCACCCCCAGCACAGCTATGTTGGCATATTTAGGGCAGGATATTTTGGGGCACAGTTTTCATGTCATATGGACATGGCAGCCCTGGAGACAGCCCAGCACTCTCCTCCTCTCACCAGCTGGCTTGCCCAGCAGCATCAGGGCTACTGGTTTAAACACAAGCTCAGCTGCTGGAGTGCTGAGCAGCAAGAGACTAAATGCAGGTCTTCAGATGGCCAGAGGGACCCACAGCCCCAGGAGCCTCCGACTCGGGGTCTGTGGTGGCCCCACAGAGCCAGAGGGATGAGCAGGAGCCCGCTACAGTGCTGCTAGGAGATGCCAGGAGGACACCCTACACTGTGCCCCTCCGGACCAGGGCTGCACACGTGCTTTGCAAATACTTATCCCTCCTCAGTGTCAGGGCTTGGGCTGTCTCCTGCCATGACACCAAACCAAGGGGAACTTTCATGCAGAAGAGGCATCCAGTACCCCAGGTTTATCATCCTCTGGTCTAAACAAAATGGGGGGGACCTCAGCCTCTCCTGCTGGGCAGAAACGCCTGTTGGTAGGGCGCACAGATGGCTGGGGTCAGTCCTGGCATCAAGGCATGAGATGGGGCGGAAGGGGGGGTATCCTGAGCTGACATAGGTCCCACTTTTGGTGGGCAGGTTCCCATTCCCCATGCTGGTTCAGGCAGGAGGTTAGACAGAGCCATCCTGTGCCACCACCGCCCCTGCTCTGAAGCATCATGACCTCCCTGCTCCAGCCTCACGCAACGCCTAGCCTCAGGGCTGCCAGCATCCTCCCAGGAGCGCTTGACAGCAGCACCCAAAGGTGTGTTTCCCAGGGTACTCCCAACCTGTGAATGCAGCTTTATTCAATAAATAACCTACAGGATATATTACAACCTTTTATAAACTGAGACTGATGCTGGCTTCTAGCTATGGTTAATCATATAAACTTGCCTAATTTTATTCTATCAGCCATCTTTTTGCTACATGCCAGATGCTTGCCTTAAATGAATAGTGTTGGAACAGCCAAGCATCAAGTTAACAGAATACCAGCAAACATTCCCGACAGCATGAGCAGTCTATAAAACCTGGCACTAAACTGTATTAGAGGGAGAGATAAGCTCTCAGAGAGGAGCTGGGAAGACGGTAGGCTTGTTTTTTTTTTCCAAATGGCTTCATGTAGCATGTGGTGCAGGTGTCATAGGAGAAATCCATCCAGCTATGGAAGTATCTCTCTATCTAAGGCTGGCTATGCTATGAATCTTCTAATGGGATTAAGGCTTAATGTCCTAAATAGAATATGAAATAGTGCTTCCTCTCGCAGATCTGCCAGCTGTCTTACAAACAGGGCAGAGAAACTTCCACTTTTTGCAGATCGAATCAGTCACTCTCTGAATTGATGGCAAGAGCCTCATCAACAAGATATAATGTTTTAATGATGTTGTGACACGACCTGACACGCAGTGTCATTTGATGGATTCTCTCATGTCACAGCATATTTCTGACACAGAAAAATGTAACCTCTTTCCCCCCTTCCAAAAAAAAAAGAAAGGGGAGGAAAAAATGTTAATTTCTCCAGTGCCTAAAATTCTTGGTTCTCTTGTGGCTCGTGGTGCTCAGTGGTACCCCGCTTCAGCTCCACAATTGCCTTGTGCTGGAGAAGATGAATTTCCACTGTGCTTTTCTGTATCTGCTTATCACCTCTGCATGGCACATTGTCACTTGCTAATAACATGGAACAAATAGCATGGCATTAATAACTGGCAGAAATAATTTCACCTCTATTTTCAGCTGTGAATCCTCTTCAAGTCACTTTGGACATTTTGAATTTTTTTTTTCTCTGCCGCGATTCCCAGTCAGCTCCTTGAATGCTCCCAGGTCTACAGCTGCTTCTCCCCTAGTTTAGTGCAAGGGCTCAACATTGGGAGCTCGGACAGGGTCTGCTGGGCTGATTGCAGATACCTGTGGCACAGGGAGTGTTTGCCTGGAAGATGAAGCTCTCCTTATCCCAGCAGCAACACCAGCCATTGTCTTCTGGGGTGGCTGTTTCTGTGTGTCCCCAAGGGAAGTGGAAAACCCACTCAGCACCCAGATGAATAAAGAGAGTGGGGATCTTGTCTCTGAAAGAGTGCTCAGAGTTGGCAGAGATTCATGCACACCCTTGGTGTTATGGCTGGATGCACTGAAGCTGCTCCCTGGCAGAAGGTAGCGATGTCTCCTGTGGGTGAGGGACACCAGGGGATGCCAAAGTCTGTGCTGGGAGGACCTCTGTGTACCTGTCAGCACCGAGGAGCTGTGCAAGCATCAGAGAAAAGGCTCAATGCATGGAAAGAAGGGACCCTCGGATCCTTTTTGGTGACCTCAGCCTTGCAGCAGTTTTCCACAGGCTGCTTGGTACCTGGGTGCCTCTGAGATTGGGCAGAATTTGGCCCTGGCATCTTGGGCACCTCATGCCTTCCTCACCCGGAGGAGAGGCACGCTCCTACTTATACCCAGCCCCATTCATTCCCAAGCATTGGTGGGGACCCAGGGCTAGTGGTTCCTCAGCAGCATGGCCAACCCTGCACTGTCCCAGGAACTGATCCCAGTGACCCTCAGAAAAATTTGCAATAAACCTGTTAGTTTGTGAAGCCTCTCTGTGTGTGGGTGTGTGTGGTGGTGGGGGTGTTTGGGGGTGCCCTGACCTGTCAGCCCAAGACTCCGCTGCATATTTGTGAAGCCCTGACACTCCAGAGCTGCTGTGGGAGACCACTGTCCCCAGTGTTGTGTGAGACACAGGGGGCTGCACAGACGCTGCTGTCACAGTCAGGACCTGGGGGGATGAATTTGGGGAAAGGGAGCTGCGTAGTCCTGTACATCCCAGCCCACCCCATCCCAGGGCTCAGCCAGACCCCATGGCTCTCCAGCGCAGGGAGCCAGCCCCAGCTGCATCCCCAGGACCTGGGGGAGGGATTTGAGCACCTGCACCCAGCCCCTGATGCCTGGGGCAGCAGCGTGGATTTGCAAGGGACACAAGGTGGTGGGGGGCATCTGTCCCCCAGGGACACGTGGGTGGGTGACCTCCACCCATCCGCGCTTTCTCAGCACCCTCTGGGATGCCCTCGGCTCTCCCCTCCCTGTTCCCCAGAGCTGGTGATTGCAGTTTGGGCAGTAAATCTGAACCATCCAATCCTGTTAAATTATTTTCCAAATGACATGATTTCCCTGGTGCACATAAATGATCAATTTCATGTTTTATTCCTAGCGCTATTTTAGAAAAAAAAATCTCATTAAACTATCTTGATTAGAGAAAAGGGGCTGTCATCATTGGGTGGACAAATGGTGTGAGGGCACTCAGCTATTTCCCTGAACGCACAGACACCTGCAGAAGAGGCCTTCAAAGACCTGAAGGTTATTTGCCCATATTACAAATGAGGTGAAGGTTAAAAAAGGTGATTAAAAGCATCTGGAAACCAAAATGTGACAGAGTCTTGCAGTAACCTCCAAGCAGCTTGATTTATGACAGGCCGGTCCCACCCGTAACAAGATTATAGCTTCTCCACATCAGCCATTGTGATAAATACCAATTACCTACTTGAGTATTGCCATTCAAATTTGCCTAAGTAAGGAGCAGAATCATACATCTATGTTGATTACATATCAATGATGCGGTGGAAGCCTTTGCAACTTTTAGATCTGCTTAAGATATGCCGCCCTGATTTAGACAGTGATTTGCATACAATTTACCCATAAAGCTTTACTTTGAAAAGTATAATTACTTTTTTAATATTCTTCCTTCTGATTTGAATGTTAGAGAGGCCATATAATGAATTACTGCACTAATGAAGACAAACATGCGCGCGGGGTGTACAATGGGAGCATTGTTAAATAAACTTCCTGCATGCAACACATTTGTTGTGGTTAATCTTTAAATGGAGGCTCCTATTAATATCAGCACTTTTCTTCCCATAATTATTTTCAGAGGGATGTAAATCGCTGCCAGTGCTGCTCCAACAGTTTCACCTGCAGTAGCAGGCGCTGCAGGGAGGCAGGAGGGCTCCGGTCCTGCTGGGTTGACCACGTAGGGGATCTGGGCACACCTTGACCTGGCAGCCAGGCTCCAGCAGGTTCAGAGCGAAGCAGCCCCCTGCGCCCTGCACGGGGTCCCGGCCAGGAGCAGTCGCTGCCAGGAGCCTGCTAGGCTTTCTCTAGGAGGCAGGGATGGCTTTCATCACATGAAATGGGGACAGCACGAGTGGCATCTGCACGGGACCTAAGCATCAGCAGAGCTGGCCTCTGCTGCCCTGTCGCATTTAATGCAGAGCAGAAGATCCTTGGAGCTCTTCCTCCTTCACTTTTCTTGTTGTTCCCCCTTCCCCCTAATCTGAGGATCTCCCCCCAAATCTCTGTTTGTATCCAGCATCCCCAGGATTTCAGATGGCTAAAACCCTATGGGATGCGGATATGGGCCGAGGGAGTCTTGATAGGCAAAATAATCAGGTTTGGACAGAAAGCCAACCATATCCCGGGCTGCATCCAAAGCAGCGTGGCCAGCAGGTCGAGGGAGGGGATTCTGCCCCTCTGCTCTGCTCTGGTGAGACCCCCCCTGGAGCACTGCGTCCAGCTCTGGGGCCCTCAGCATAAGAAAGACATGGACCTGTTGGAGCAGAGGAGGGCCACGAAAATGATCAGGGGGATGGAACAGCTCTCCTATGAGAAAAGGCTGAGAGAGTTGGGGTTGTTCAGCCTGGAGAGGAGAAGGCTTCGGGGAGACCTTACTGTGGCCTTGCAATGCTTAAAGGGGGCTTATAAGACATGGGGACAGACTCTTTAATAGCACCTGTTGCGATAGGACAAGGGGTAATGGTTTTAAACTAAAAGAGGGTAGATTCAGACCAGATACAAGGAAGAAGTTGTTGACGCTGAGGGTGGTGAAACACTGGCCCAGGTTGCCCAGAGAGGTGGTGGATGCCCCATCCCTGGAAACTTTCAAGGCCAGGCTGGACGGGGCTCTGAGCAACCTGATCTAGTTGAAGATGTCCCTGCTGATGGCAGGGGGGTTGGACTAGATGGCCTTTAAAGGTAATAGACTAAAGATCTTGGAGATTTCTGTTGCTCTCGGGAAACAGCAACCAGTGAGCTCTGGGAAAAGAGCTTGTTGGGAGCAGTGGGGGGATCTGGTGATGGGAAGGGAAGTCTACCAGGCCCAAGGAGGGATTCCCCAGCACTGGGACCGGTACCCTGATCCAGGGGCACGCTCTGGGCTTTCTTTTCCAAAAGCAAACCCACTTTTCCTTTGCATGCATGTGGTGATGCTGAGCAAACCGACAGGGCTGGTCCCAGGCCGGAGGGTGGGGGCATGAGGGAGCCTGGGGACAGCGGGGGCAGAGGGTTTGAGCATGGGGGCTTGATGCTGAGGCCTTTGACATTCCAGTCCTGGGCCTGACCCTGGCATCCCCTGAGAGCTTGGGCTGGTTGTTTAACCCCTTCACATTAGTGCTCCCATTGCCGACGTCGCCAAAGGGCTGTGCATTAGGGGCTTCATGTAGTTTAGAGAAGGGGTGTTCCTCCCTATGGCATAGGAAGGGAGAAGGATTTGGGGTTCAGGTTAGTAGGTCTTGGTAGCCCAGTTTCCACATGAGTTCCCATACATATGACTCATCCTGTGGCCACACACACGCAAGCACACCCGGTGCACCCATGCACAGAGCTGGGTGCCTCCTCTATCACCCGTCTGCAAAATCCTGCTGGCACGGCCCCTCTGCCTGCGAGAAGGAGGGAGCTCCAAGGGAGGAGCAGATCCTGAGAACAGGGGCTCTGTCTGGCAGGAGGGCAAGTGGAGATCAGCTGTGCTGCCCCGCGAGGTCGTGGAGGCATGCTCCCCCTTCCCTGCCCAACAGGCACAGGGCATGGCTGCCAGCCAGCCCTGCTAATACCCTCTCCTTGTCTTGCCAAATGTTAATGTTGATGCTTGACAGGCTTACTTAAAGAGCCTTAGCCAGTGCCTGGGAGATACTTAAAATCAAAAGGCCCTTTCTCAGATGAGTGATTTCCCAGCCGGCTGCCAACAGCTCCCTGCTTTTGGCTGGGGAGGACCTCCTGGTCCCCCTGTGGAGATGCACTTTCCCTGGAGGGGCTGACCCACCCCGAAGGGCCTGGGGAGGCCGAGGGAGGAATGGTGAGGGAGCTAGACAGTGAGTTTGGACTCAGTCTGAGGGAAGGGAGACACTTCGACCAGCTACTCTCGCCTCCCAGCACAGCACCCCACTGCACCCCTGACCGTCCCTTCTGACTCAGAGCAGCCCGAATGTTGCTCCTCAAGGCACCTGGGCCTGGAGACTCATGAAGATGGAGATGCCACCTCTTTGGGCAATGTGCAAGTGGCTTTCCATCCATGCTCCAAGCATGACCTCTCACTTGAGCCCGTCTGGCTTAATCTTCCAGCCAGCATTCCTTGGTTGATCTCCCTCACCCAGGGTGATGCCCCTGGTACCTGAGATCCTGCTGGGACAGTGTCCACACACATATAAAGTCTTCTGCTGTCTGATCGCTTCTGGTTCCTTCCTCCTTCTCTTCATTTTCTCAGAAGCTCTGAGTGCCAGACAGCGGAGTGACCTGCCCTCTCTCACTGCTGGTCCTCGCACATGCTGCTCCCTGGGTAAAGCTGCTGCCCCTCTGTCTGGCTCCCTGCTTCATAGAGACACTTCCCAGGGATGTAGGTGGCTCTGGTCTGCGGACAACCTGTGCCAGTGGTTCTCCAGCTTTCTCCACTTGTGGGTCCCCCGTACAGTGACATTCAACTCCTGGTCCTGAGCTGCCCCTAAGTCTCCTGTTCAGGACTGTTGGATGCAGCCAGACACCCCCAGGCTCTGTGGTCTGAAGCCTGACTCGCTGTACCTCAGGTCGATGGGTCCATTTGTCCCAGCACTTCTCCATCCAGGTTGTTACCCTGCTCTTGCTTGTCCTGGGAGCTGATGCACGTCTTTACAGCCTCCAGGCCCTCCCATGGCCCCCTGCTGCCGGGACTGGCCCCAGCCTCCAGGCTCAGCCCGCAGCCCTGCTCCTAGGTGTACTACTTTGCATCTGAGGCTATTAAAACATATTTTGTTGGAATGGGCCCAGCGAGGGAAGCGATCCAGCTCTGTGTGACTGCCTCATTATTCACCACTCTGCCAATCTTTATGTCATCTACAAATTTTATCCGGAGAGATTTGGTATTTACTGCCAGGTTATTGATGGGATGGTGAATAGCATCTGGCCAAACGCTGACACCCCCTCGGCACTAAGATGATGTGGCCAGCCTGGGATCATTTCCTAACTTGCGTGCTGATCTCCTCACTGACCTTCAGGATGTCACTTAGCTCCATATCTGCAAACACATAAAGCTCCACACCAGCGACAGTAAGTGCTAAGCTTTTTATGCACTGGATTACCTGGCATCATGTGTCCCCTGAGTGCTGCAGCAAGGTCCAGTGGAAGCACCAGTACCTTCACAGAAACAACTTAAGAGCCATCAGATCCCATGTTTTCTTCCCCCTAGATGAGAAACAGCCCTCTCCAAACACTTAGGTTTCTGCTCCTGAGAGGAAGAAAGAGGCCTGTTCCTCCCTCAAGGGAGCTGCCAGGAGACCCCTGTGAAAGGGTGGACGAGGTGCTGGCCATGGGTACCAGCAGCATCACACAGCAGGGTAGAGAGATCCTGGGGGAAGTTGCCACCATGTGAGTAACAGCACAGTCACTGCCTGTGCGTCCGTGCTCACAGCCAGCTCTGCACCGTGGGAGAGCATTTTCTGAACCCAGGTCACTCAAGATATTGTCTTTCCCCAGCCCATTGCAATCTGTCTTCCATGTGGGGTCTTTCTAAGAGAAGCGCAGAGGTAGCAGGAGGCTACATGAGGAGCTCACCTGCCCACTGCAGAGCCACGCTGACGTTCACCTTGGATGCTACCTGCACTGTCATACGCTCCAGCCCAACTATTCCCCCAGCGCTGGAGCTGTGCCCAGATCCCCACCAGCAGCTCCCAGTGCCCTTGTGCTCTGCCCCTGAGAGCAGCATCCTGCAGCAGCGGCGGGGAGACAGGCTGTGTGCCGGAGGGTGTCTGACATGGCAGCAGCCTGCCTGCACGGGCAATCAGATGTCCAGAGTGCGGGGCTGGTTAATGAACGATGTGAAAACATCAGCCCTGGGATTGCACTACCCTTCCCAGCCCTGTCGGAGGAGAGGAGGGGCAGAGGAGGAGCAGGACAGATAATGACCTTGCCCAGCTTGTTAACCTTCATCTCCCCCTGTAACTTACCTGGCTGCTTGACTCTCTTTTGTAATTAAAGCATAGCGTTGTTTAACAATTAACAGGTCTGAAGGAAGTGCTTTCCGGCATGGACTTACAGGGAGCTGCAGAAACTGTCCAAGGCTTGTTGAAGCGAGAGCTGTCCTTGAGGAGGAGAGCCAGGTCATGCCACGTCCCCATCTGCACCTCCCCACCAGCTCCTCCTGTGTCACCAGTGCCTGTGGGCACTGGGTTGGAGGGGTTGGAGCCCAGCAGGGCAGCAGGAGTCACTCCAACCTCTGCAAAATGTACCTCCTGGTCAGGCCTCTGCCGGACCATCAAGATCTGGTGTGAATTACACGGCTCTCTCTGCCAGGGAGAGACACAGTGAGATGGAGCTGGCTGAAGCCTCTTCTGGAGGAAGCTGAAACCAGACATGCTCCAACAGGAGATAAGGCCCAAATGTTTCACAGCATGGGGACCGAGCAGCTGAGCACGCTGCCCAGGCAGTGCTGCGTTCCCCATCCCTGCTGCCTCCCAGTCCAGATCTGAGGGATGCCTGGGAAACATGTTCATCCCTAAGAGGGGATCACAGCTGATGGCTGGGTATGTGGCGGTCAGACCAGATGCTCCCATGCTTGCTCCTGGCCCTGTGCTCTGTGGCCTCCGGAGCAAAGATCTTTGAAGATCTGCAGCCCCATGGCTGCCCTGGCTGCCTGGTGGAGATGGAACGCCTCCAGCAGCTTGGTATGGTCTGCATTACCCTTCCCGGGTACTCATTACAGGAGAGCCCCAGCCGCGTGGTTTGTCTGACCAAGCACGAGTATCTGCAGTCTGAATGCCTCCATGGGACCTGGCCACCCTGGGGACTTGTCCTGCACCCGATGGAGTCCAGCTCTCCTGAGCCTGTTGGCATGTGCTCTGGGGGGCGATGAATTGCAGATGGCATCTGCATCACTGGGGAGCGATGGACTCTGCCGGAGGGGACTGGGAGGCTGACCCTGATGGAGATGCCAGTGGGCAGATGCTCACCTTCAGCCAGACAGATCCTCCTGCAGGCCCTGTGGGCTGTTCCCAGCAGAGAGCTCTTGAGCAGGGTGATTTCCCAGTGCCCAGGGGTCTGCATCAGAAGCCAGCCTTTGCTGGCACGTCTGAGCCTGGAGAGCCGGGGAGGCTGGCTCTCTGTGCTGAGAGGACCGCTGTCTTATGGAGGGCAGAAGACACGTGCACATGAAGATGGTCCAACAGACCTCATGCCTGGCTGCTGAGCCAGCAGAGCAGCACCAGGCCTGGGATGCTTTTTGCCCGTGGTTCGTGGCATGCATGATGTGCACGCTGATCTGTACAGCGAGCCTGAGGGAGCAGACTTGGTGAGGGTTAACCTGAGAATCAGCCAGACAGCTGCCAAGGCGCTATAGATTTTGGAGCAGTAACTCTTCAGCTGGAGAGTGAAAAGGGGACAGCTAATGAGGCTCATGAGATCTGTTAATACTTAACCTAATGCAACACCTACCGGCCCTGCTGATAAATCAGAGACGAGCCCCAGCACGTTGCTCTGGTGGCTGCCCGGTCTGCCAGCAAAGCCCCAGCATCTGCGGGGGTCCTGAGCTTCCCTTCCCCACTCTCCTTTCCCAGGAGCCTGGCAAAGACTGACACGTCCAGACCCCTGTCACTGGGACAAAATGCTTCGGAGATGTCTGGAGGGTGGCCACAAACACCAGCGCGGAGGGATCATGGGCTCAGCCCTAGAAAGGTCACGAGCCTGTGGAAGTTCAGCCTAAAGGTCTGAGGGTAGGGGGCATGGGAGGGTACAACTTGACATTCAGGTTTTTAAAACCTCTCTAGGAAAATCTAGCTTTGGTTTAATCAGCACTGATTAGCCTCCGCTGCCGGAGCGGGGAGAGGTGGCTGTCCACAGCCCTGCACACGCCGAGGGCTTGATTTCCAGCACTTGCTCTGATTCTCGAGCTGCTCAGAGACGTCCGTGCTCCTGCTTATTGCCACAGTTCATTTCTCATGCAAAAATCATGACCAAACAACAGCGGCAGAGCCCTCCCAGTGGGACCACATTACAAGGTGGTGGGTAAGGAGGTGCCCCTACCATGAGAAATAGCGAGAGTGCTCCTCCCTGGGAGGTGTAAGACATTTCAGCTGCAAAGTTAGACCCCAGTCCAAACTTTTCTCATGTCCCTGTAACAGCAGAAACCAAACTAAGCTCGTTAAACCACATTAGGGGTCCTTCAGTGGTAAAGGAAAGGAAGACAATTATCTGCCATCCTGTTGTGGACACATTTCTGGCCTCGTGGTCTGACATGCAGGCAGGGCTGAGGAGGGGTCAGTCTTTATATGCTGGTACTGTTCCCACAACAGACTTAACTGTTACAGACAGGCACCTAAAAACAGGTCCCAGGAAATGCCAAAGCTTCAAACTTACCTGCGTTGGGTACTTGAGGCTGAGTGAAGATAGCACAGCTGGATTCCTGGTCAGAAGATGTGGTACCACCTTGGAAGGATGCAGATGGTTCCCTGCTTAGGACCTGGCTGTGTCTGCTTGTTGCCTTGCATCTGCATCTGACATCTTCTCTGTTCTTGTTCTTGCCCATGGTGCTCATGGAACAAGTTGGGATCAGTTGGTGTAACCCAAAAACTCACAGGCTCTGGGATCTGGTCGGGGCACCTTCAGACATCTGAGGAGGTGGCTCCAGTGAGGCTCTCTGAAATTTGCTGTGATTAGAGATGAGTGAAAAATCACACATTGGATCAGCAAAAATGATACTAAACCCGTGTCCTTTAAAAGAAATGTAGTGTTTCAGAATGATCTCAGATTTAATGACCTAAAAATTTCCATTGGTTTTATCTCCTCCTTCACCAAAAAGGCAAAAGGGATAAGAAGAGAAAGAAGACAAGAAAATAGAAAAGAAAGGGAGAGACGAAACCCCAGGTCTGGAAACTCCTGTGTTTTGGGAGGAGCACCAGGACATCTGGAATAAACTAGAAAAATTATTTCAGGGAAAAGTCTACGAATGGCATGTTTCTGCTAGTCCTCATAATATCACTCCAGCACTCCCCAGGAGGGTCTTGTGGGCAGCGCCTGCCCCTGCTGACAGCTGGTGGTTGGGGTTTTACTGGGTTCTGCCGTTTGTACTTCTCTCCCAACCCACTTGACCGTGCATCATCGGGGTGTGAGTCCGAGCTGATACTCAAAGAAGGAATTACTGAGCTGAGCCTCTGAAATCATGGACACTTGCCTGCTGTCCTCCGCGCCTCTAGAAATCCACAGTGAGCAAACTCTGAGAGAGAATTACATTTCTACTTGATGTGTTGCCAATCACCACCATTTCACGGAATTTGAGTCATGTTCCTCTAACGAGAAGCAATTTTCTCTGTTAAATCCAGCAGGTCTGTGCTAACCTTGGATCAAAGATGTTCTGAGACATTGTGGGTTTCCCTGGTGTTTCTGTGCTCTGTGCCTGACTTTGGCTGCAGAGGTCACACATGGAGGGGTTTACCTTTGCTGTCAATAATCTTGTCTGGCCAGTGTGGGACAGCACAGGCTGTCTGGTCCCAGATAGTGCATGTCTGTGGATGAAGTTTAATGGTTCCAGTGCCATGAGGGAGGTTTTGAAACACAAAGTCTTGGCATTTCTTTCATCTAGTACGTTTGCATGATCTTTTGCGCTTGGTCTTTGCTGAACTTGGGAGACATTTTGCAGGGAGCATTTTCTTCGAAATGATGAAATTCTGCTTTGGGATGTTGTCATGATACATACCCCAAACGCCTCTGTCTGCTGTTCCACTTTGTCACTCTCTGCAGGGGCTCTTGAAAGGCCAGTGCTGAAGCAGCCCTCCACTAGCCACTATTTTGCATTCAGCCAGCGTTTTTTCACTAGTGTGACTGCTGCGTGCTGCCTAACAGGTGCTGTGGACAGTGATTTGGGTGATAGCTTCCAAACAAGGAAAAACAAATTGGCCTCCCCCCAGAATCATAAGACTAGCTCAAAAATCAGAAGATTTGAAAACAATTGCTGGAGTGCGTCCTGCCTTCTCAGGATGCTTTCATCACCCATTTGCAAGCAGTCTCCACCATCATGTGCCCTAGAAACTTGCACATTTGAAAGAGAGCCAAGGCTGCTTTGCTCACATGATGCCAGGACCAGAGGCTATGTGAATATAGCATCAAACATCACAAGATGTACATCGAGATCACGAGATGTGGTCACTCTGCAAAGACTTAGGGCTTATCTTTGTCTTCCCTAACCTTCGACTGTCAGCAGAGCGTCCGCACGGGATGGTCTCTGCCTCCCACCAGGTCATTGCTTTCAGCTTCCATCTGCTCCTTGGAGGAGCACACAGGAGGAGGATGGCCGTGGGCAGGACCCTGCTGACTTCGAGCCACCAGGGATGGGTGATCCTTTGCTAATCTTCCAGGCACAAGGTGACACAAGTTTCATTTCATAGTTGTCAGGTGCCGACCCTCCTCCTGGAACAGGGGTGGCCTCCTGTTCTGGCAGGGAGGCAGGTCTAACCAGGCTCAAGGGAGACCATCTGAAAGAGCGAGGGACCGTGACCGAGGGCCTGCCAGTACATTTCCCTGGTGGTTTTCTGTCTGTGACAAGTCAGAAAGCAAAATAAAAAGAAGGCAAGCAGTCAGCCAACCCACTTAACTGCAGTTTTCCTCCATCAGGATCTATTTAGTTTTATTCAGCCTGACATCGCTCAGAGAGAAGAAGAAATTCTGGGAGGCTAAAGCCAGAGGGAGACCACACAGTGTGTGCTGGCCATACTGGGGGAACTCATCTCCCTTATTGCATCTGACACCAGGCAAGAGGAGCCAGGGTCTGTGGCTGTGGGTGTGAGGAGGCTTTGCAGAGACAGGGGCAGCCTCTCCCACCACATGCTGGCTGTGCAGACATCAAGATTTCACTGTCCTGCAGGCGCAGCTCCCCAGAGCCTAGAGGACTCTGCACTGCCCTAGGCCCCAAGCCCCTGGAACTCCATCACACGAGAGCAGGTGGCTTTGGGCAAGATGCTCCAGCTGCAAGTTGGGGAGGATGAGATTAGGCTGACACACTGGAATCCACAGCTGGATTTTGTGAGTAGAAGCACATCTGTATCACTGCTTGCCAGGAAAGCCCCTTTTCATCCCAAATTGAGAGGATTTAACAGTCTGTAACACAGAGAAGGGGAATGAGCAGACCTGCTGGGACCCCCAGTTCCCTATAGCACACCCCTTAGCTGGGGGATTTGTCATACACCAATGCATGGGGGATTTAATGCGATATGGGGTAGGGGGCTCCAGAGGGGGAAGCACTGAAGGCTGCCAGGCCACGGCTGGTAGCAGCCAGCACCACACAGAGGTTGCAATGTTCCCATCAGATGCCAGCATTTTGGGTAGAGCTCCTGCCAAGGCTGACAGCAAGTCATCCCAAGGACACAGTGCTGATCCAGGAGAAGGTGCCTAACAGGGTGGGAGAAGTGATAGCACTGTCAAAATGTTGTTGTGGAGGGCATATGTCAATTTGGGGCTCCATAGTAATGGAGCTGTCCCTCAGGCCATCCATCCTGCCCCACTTACCAGCCATTTCTGATCATGCTCCAGCCAGGGGTTAAGCAGGCACTATGTAGGAAACACACTGCATCACCCAAGAACCTCTCTCTTCGCCTTGGTCTGGAGCAACAAGCAGCAGGAAGCTCAGCCTGTGCTTGTCAGCACGACTCTGCAGGACAACCAGCTGGCTGAAGACAGATGTCTGCATTGCTGATGCCAAGCTATCCCAGACAAGACAGTCCTGGGGGAGCTCATCACACCTCTGGCAGAAGCACAGACCTGTAACATAAATGACTTTCCCAGCTCAGATTCACCAGGTATTCCCATCCTCGCTCGGGTCAAGTCCGCACCTTTCCCAGGCTGCACCTTCCTAGAGGGGCATCGATGACCCTGAGCCTGAGCTGAACATCTCCAAGAGCTGGCAGAGCCCCTGGACCTGTCCATATGGGCTCTTCAGAGCTCCTTCCCTGCCAGCTGCACAGACCCCGTTTGCCCAGCTCTCCTCGCTGAGCAGTTTTGTTACAGCAGCATCACCCCCAGCCAACTTTGCGATGTGATCTCACACCCCCTGGCACCCAAAACACTGCTGCATCGATGGCCTGCCTGGCTGGTGCTCTCCCTGCAACACCTCTCTTCTCCTGGCTTCCCTGTTGCTAGCACGTCAATCCTAATTACATATCTCCATTCCCAAAGCCATCCTGTCCTGTCCCTCTCTGTATTTTGCTGGAGGATTTTCTCTGTACCACAGCGAGCCCAGAGTGCATCTAACCCACACCAAGGCCTCTTGCAGGAGCACAGTGGCACAACCAGCAGACCTGGTGCTCCACCTGTATATAGCATCACCTGGGACACCACCTCCTCATCTGTCCTGATCCAGGGACTATCCACCCTTGGTCCAGGATGGTGCAGGACCAGGGAGGCCTCGGAGAAGAGCAGTAGGAATGAGTGGAGGTCTGCAAGGCCTGGCTGACTGGGAGAGACTGAGTGGCTCAGCCTATTTAGTTTATCAGGGGAAGGTTAAGAGGCAACTTGATCATAGTCTATAAATACTTATGGAGGGAGGAGATTTCTGATAATGGAGGGTTTTTTAATCTAGCAGATAAAAAAAAATGTAATGAGATTCAATGGCTTGAAGCTGAAGCTAGAAAAACCTAAATTGGAAATAAGATGCATCTTTTAAACAGGGAGTATAATTAACCATTGGAGCAATTTGCCAAGAGATGTGGCGGATTCTCTATCATTTGTGGTCTTTAAATCAAGACTTTCTAAAAGAGATGCTCTCCCTCAGCCAGAAGTCACTGCGTTCAACAGTGCCATTGCTGGGGGAGAAGAACAGTGCCCTGCACTCCAGGGGTGCCCTCAGTGCACTGTGGTGACCCCCAAAATCCCTGCTGCCCTCTCAGGCCGGTTCTCCATCACCTCGCAGCCCATGTGCTAATTTGCACAGGGGCAACAAAGTCCCAGATGAGAATGAAAGCGTGTCCCCTCTTCCCACCCTGAACTGGGGGACAGACACAGTGAGGAACCGGACCTCGTGCATCCACTGCACATGGGAGCATTTGCCCAGCTCATGGATGCGTGATGAGGATGAGACTGGGAGAACTCAAGGCACACATGGAGAAAAGATCCAGGACCAGCCCTTCTTGTCCACTCTCTGCAGAGGACATGCCAGAGAGGAGGGCAGGAGGGCAGGATCTCAGCCTTGACTCCCTTGCAGAAGGCTGTGTGCATCCACTGACCTTGTCACCTGCCCCCTTCCCTGCAAGGCAGACCCACGGGCACCCCACGGGCTCTCCACGCCGCAGCGCCGTGAGCCCTGGCCTCGATGCCTGGTGCTCGGGGAGGCTGCTCCCGGGAGCCTGGCAGCCACGCACACTCCCTTGCTGGTGCTGTTACTTCCCTGCTTCTTTTTTTCCCCTTGGTTTCTTTCTTGATATTTTTTCCTTGCTGCCCTAATTTTTTTTTTTTTTCCACCTATAATTTTCTCCATTGACTTTAATTAAGCTCTCCCCAGGCTCGCTCTGTAGGCAGGCTTCCCTGGGTCTAATTAGACTCTCATCATAAGTATCCTACATGGAAAGCAAACATGTGTGTGTGTGTGAGAGCCAGTGAGATTTATAGAGAGCATGCAGGGAGCAGATGGGTGCATAAAACACTACAAATAATTCTGGTGCAGATGCAGAAAAGGCAGGCGCTATGGTGGGGACTGGAGTCTTCCCCACATGCTCCCATAAGTCAAATCTCTGTCTCTCTCTCTCTCTCTAGGTATCACCACATTTCCCACAATAAAATCAATAGTGCAGATCAGAGTAAATCATCTTTGACTGGGAAAGCAGGACTCGTTGATAGCAGCGATTCCCAGATGAGACTTAAGGAGATGTCTCACACTGATCTGTTTCTAACCATGTACTTAAGACCCAAGGTGTACGCTGAAGTAATTATCAGAGGTAGGCTGCCCGTCATGAGAGCTTTGTGCTGTTTGCTCAGGGATGGAGAATGGTTTACGATGTGGGGCCGAGGCGCCTGGCACAGCCTGGGAGCTGGCTGCCCCGCACACCTCCCGACACAGCACTGCGGGGAGAGAGAATTGCCCTAAGGGGAAAAGAGATCTTGGAAACGGGCAGGTTTGAGACTAAGGAAGGGAGATAAAAATACCCACCAGCCGGGGGGTTGGGAGCTGGCTCCCCCCGCGATGCCAATGCCTGCCTGCCTCGGGCTGCCTGGGAGCCATGGACAGCTCGTCCTGCCCCAGGGTGGGGCTGTGCTCAGGGGCAGGAAAGGTCTTGGGATCCCGTTGGTGGGTCCTGCTGGGGTGTCACAGCAAGCCCAGAGACCCACACTGGGAATGCACTGGGAGCACATGGACAAACTGCTGGGAATGGGTGGGAGAGCTGCATCCTCCCACACATGCACCAGGGACCCAGGGATGGACTGTCCTGCTGTGGGGCACACAGGGGACTTTCAGCTGAAACCGGGGTCTGAGCAGCTTGGGGAGAGGGAAGCCGAGGTCTGGCTCCAGACTCAGCTCCATCTCTAACCCTTCAGTTCTCCCTTCATTGCTGAGGTCATCTGCTGTGGCCAGGGTGGGGAGGCAGACCCAGCACCCGCCGTGGGGCTCTGAGCCCCTCTCCTCGAAGTTCCTGGGGCTTCTCTGTTGAGAAGGAGGGGGTCTGTCCTCTACCTGCACCCCAGTCCCAGAGGGATTTTGTGCCTGCATCGCACACCTGTACCCTCACCCCGAGGAGCATGGGCAACTGTATCCTGCAGGGTGGAAGCCACCAGAGGTGCCTGAGATGCTTCTCTGGTGGCTGAGTCTGCCAGGACCCTGGCACTGCTCTAGGATGTGGTCTGTGCCCCATGGGCTGGGGACATGCAACTCCCCAACGTGCCCATTGGCTGGACTCACCCTTTTCCCCCTCTCAGAGTGACCTTCCTTTCTTTCTTAGCATCTTCATCCTCTTCATCACTGCTAAGGGTAAGACTGGCAACTGATCATTCCCTGGGGGGTCCCACCACTTCATCTGCTTCCCAGAGGCTTATTGGGATTTCTCTAGTGCATCTGTCATTTGCCGTGATTGACCCAGGGGCAGAAATGTGGCTTTATAGACTGTGTCCCCAGCGTGGGGCGAAGACCCAGTGTGTTACACACCAGAGCACAGCCACCCTGAGGTACTGGATGGATGTACCTGACCTGAGAGGATGGACCCTGACCCTGCCTGGATGCAGGGTCATCTCTGCTCTTGGAGCAGGGAGACAAAAATCCCTACCATGTGCTGCACTGGGCAAACACTGGCCAGGAAGACATGTCCCGAGTGGCTTCAAGTGGGAGATAACGGGAGAGACTGGAGATGGGCGAGTACAAGGCGTCTGCATGTGGCAGTGGTGTCTGTACACCAGCAGCCTCACAGGGTTTGGACATGCTCCCATGTTTCCTTTGCCCCAAGACATTTCTGGCAGGAGCCCCAGCCCTCATGTAGCTACGGAAGGTGCATGGTATGAGCATGTGGCAGCTCCCTGCCCACCAGCCCCTGCAATGTCCCCCTGTCCCTCTAGATGGTGAGGAAATGGGTTGGCATGATAGAGGGGCAGAGAAGGTCCTTTCTGCCGCACCACGGAGACAGACTCCCCTCTCGGGTGGTCTCTGCTCATCACTGGCATGAGACATTCTCAAGTCCAGCCTGTGGGTTGGATGCCCAGCGTTAGGCTGCATGCATACCCCACCTACCACTGGAGCAGAGGTTCAGGCTCAGCCTGGCACTATGAACATGGATCTTGGCCACTGTGTGCACAATAACGGTCTGAATTACTGGGGACAACGACAACCTGGGCCCGTGGTGGAAGCACATGGCAGTGGCTCTTGGCAATTTGTACTTAATGGGACATCTCTGAGAGGAAGAAAGTGCTGCTGGCCATGGGGCAGGGCCCATGATTCACTGAATTTGAAAACAGAAGAAACCATTGGGCCATCTAGATCTGGTGGTTTCAGCTTTTTCTGGTGTGAGCCATCACTGGGCAGGTTCTTGGACAGGTAATTTAAGCCCTGTTGGCAGGCTGTGGCTCTTTTTCATTGCCTTTGAGGACCTTTCTGGCTGGTCCTGTGGCATTTACTAACATAGGCTGGAAACGGCAAGATCTGGTCTCCACTGCCTCCCAGATCAGAGGGTTTGCGCTGATTTGCAGTTTGAGCCGAAAGCTTGGAACTGAAACATCTTTGCAGAAGCATCAAGGGATGGAGCCTCCCCCTTCTGTAGTTAAACTCCTTTGCATGGAAAACATGTGTCTTGTTTCCAGCAAAAATTGTTCTAACCTAGTCTAACCCAGTATGGGCTCTGCCTCTGTAGACCGAAGAGCTCTGCCAGACCTGGGATTTAATCCCCTTCCAATTTACAGTGTGTTTGTCCTTCCCATCAAGTTGTGCTTCCCGAATGTCCCCCCGCAAGGTGTTTTCTCCAGCCCTTGTATCATTTCTGTGGCTCTTTCCTCGGCATCTGCAAACTTTCCACAACCTCTAGAAAATCCAGACACCAAAACCACATCCAGCATTCCAGTATGTGCCTCAGCAACACTTCTTCGTGTGGTGTATAATTAGACTGTGAAACTCATTGCCACACTACGTCATGAAGACCAAAAATGTAAATGTCTGGAAAGGCAGGTTAGGCAAATTCCTGGACAATAGGGCCACTGATGACTGCCACCGGACCTGCTGGACTGACCCAAATGCTACGTGCAGCTCTGGGAGTCCCTGATTCATTGACCGTCAGAAGCCAGGAAAAATACCGTGGGAAAGGATGGCTCAGTGCTGGCCTTGCATCTCTGAGCATCTGCTGCTGTCCTGGTTGGAGATGGCCCAGGGGTTAGATGGAGGTTGGGTCCTGCACAGTCCAGCCACTCTAATGTCCTTGTGTGCGTGGAAAGGAAGAGACTTCAAATGGTCAAACGCCAGCTTCTCCCATGCAGGTGGGTCTCTTGGGCTGCTCACCCCAAGCTCCTCTGCAGACACTGGAGACAAAAGGGCATTTCCAGGACATGAATTAGCTTGTCCTGAGCTACTCACTTGCAACAGGGCAGACGACTCGCCCCATGGCATGACGATTCTCCTTGCTGCTGACCTGCAGGTTTGGGATACATGAGCCCCAAGGAAACACCATCCTGAACCACCTTGGTGCCCGCTGCCTCCCAGAAAGGAGGCCAGTAAAATTGGCTATACTCCTCTGCAGAGGCCATGGTCAGCCCTGCAAGCTCCCATTGCAGATGGAAAGCACCAAGTTAGGCATGGCTCCCCATCACCTCCTCCCCTCTTGATTCCTCAATACCATGATCATGCATGAGATGAACCCAAGCTACCTCCAGATGGTCGGGGAGAAATAATCAGCAGCCAAGCTGGTACTGTGTCTACAGACCTCTTCCAGATCCCCATGGTGTGGACGTTCTCCAGAGAGCTTTTCCAGTTGGCTTTTGGGTCTGGAGCCACCAAATCCAGTATCAAGCTCCTGTTTGAAGGTACCTAGTGGAGGAATGATGGATAACTAGAGGAGACAGACATCCACAAAGGGCAGTTCAGCCTCTCAGACACCAGTTTCAGTAAGTAACTCACCACAGCTGTGTCTTTCTCCAGCAACTGCTGCACTGCTGAACCTTGTCTGTGCTCTTCTGATGCATGTGGGGGCCAGGCAGAGTCTGAGCTCTGGACCCGCCCAATGTGATGTACCTCATTTCTCTGGTAACAAAATCATTTAGCATCAACACTGGAGGGCTGCAGGAACCCTCAACCAGCTCTTTTCAGACTCTTGACATGTGAAATTAGACTGATTATTGAGATTACCATTATTTTTAGGGTGATTTGAAAATGTTTGTCCCATGTAGATGTTGTTTGACATTCTTCTTAGATACAAAGAGGCTGAAGAGCACTTCATTGTCCTTGCGTGTTGCAAGTGTTTCCTTCCAAATATACAGAACAGAAATACTCATTGATCACGTCTGACTCTCCTCCCTTGTTATGAGCAATTTTACGATCTCTACATAGTAGCACCCTTTGCCATTACTAGGATTTATTTTATTCCTAATATATTTCTAAAACCTCTTCACCTTGCCAGCCCAGGAGCTTGTCCCAATACTTTTGCCACTTGCGACTCGAGGACTGTCACTCTCTGTCCAGGGGAGCAGGCGTGGAGAGGTGCGAGTGGCTGGAG
The DNA here is from genome assembly GCF_000699105.1 of Pygoscelis adeliae. Classification (NCBI taxonomy): domain Eukaryota; kingdom Metazoa; phylum Chordata; class Aves; order Sphenisciformes; family Spheniscidae; genus Pygoscelis; species Pygoscelis adeliae. The sequence goes on from NW_008824591.1 coordinate 155,961, forward strand.
AGCCTGGGGAGAGGGACGGGAGGATGGGATGAGCATCAGAAGGGTATGGGAAAGATGAGAGCTGTGACCACACTTCTGATCTCCTCCTGGAGGGCACACCGGAGCCAGCTGTGGTGTGGGTGTTGTAAAACCCAAATCTGGCTCTGGTGGCATTGGCAGACTGAACTCGGAGAGGAGGGGTGAGGCTGGGGACTGGCAATTTGGGGGGACTTGGGGCTGTGCTGGTGCGGTCACCCGCCCAGTTTCTGCTGAGGGTGTCTCAGAGCAGCAGGGTGCTGCAAGGCAGGGTTTCACCACTGCGGCTCAGGGGGCACAGCTGAAGCATCCCCACGTCACAGCCCCTGTCACCCTTCTCCTTCTCCCTTGGTGGCAACTGCAGGCTGGGGGTTCCCAATTGCTGTCCTCGGGGGAGGTTTGATTACCAAGTTGCAGGGCAGGGAAACACCATCCCTCTCCAGCATATACTCTTTGAGATAAATACCATCTCCTCTCTACAAACTGTCTCTGCTTTGGGGTATTACCATCCCCTCTCGGACTGCTCTGTCCCCATGCTCCTCCAGGGACTTTAAACAGGAGAGATCGAGGGAGGGAGACACGTCTGTCTTCCAGTTTCTAGCTGAGCCATGGCGGGCACAGTGTCCCAGTCCTGCTTATGGCTCTGTGCAGCATCATAGCCTTTTGTGGTGCCCTGGAGCAGGGGAAGGAGCACCCAACCCAGACCTACGTGGTCTGCCAAATGAAACATCACAGGGCTCTGCCTGACCCTGTGATGACTTTCTGCAGGAGCCCGAGATATCCCAAATTGCTGGCGTTACCTCTGCATGGAAGGAAGTTCCCACCTGTCAGCCACCTCCATGCTCCTCACACATGAATGGGGGATGGTGCTCTCCTGGTGCCAGAGTTCCCCCTGAATCCCATTTGTGAGGCTCTGGGTGCGTGGCCAGGAGCAGGAACCAGCAGGTTTCCTGCACCAAGTAATCTGCAGCCTGCCGGTACCCTGCTTGTGGTGGCCCGGCCATATTGCAAAGGTGGAGAGAGATTTGCAGATAAAGGGGTTGATGATGAATTGATAAACCTGCCATGGATGTCCCACCATCACAGGAGAACCGTGTTGTTCCCAGCAGAGCTGAGCTCAGGGCAGGCTGTGCACACACTCGGGAGGAGATGTGCACACAGCTGACTTTGGGATGACTGTCCCTGCTCTTTTCTTGCCATGTCAGGATGTCCAGAGGGTGTTCTCCATCTCCTCCTGGGCACAAGTGGCAGCAGGGCACTCGTGTATGAACTTCTCTGAGCTTGCAAACAGCTGCTGATACAGCACACACTTTGGGAACATCGGTACGTGGAGATTCAGCAGAAGACGGATTTGCCCCGGAATGGGACATTATCCAGGCAATGCCAAAGTTTAACGGCTGAGCAGTGAGAGACCTCTGCCAAAAGCCTGTGATCCCCTAGTGCAAGAGCTGCAGGGGCCATTTCCATGGATAATAAATTCTCAGTGTCATTCTCGGGGGGAACATCCAGAATTTGGCTGCACTTCAACAAATCATTTTGGCTGAAAGCAAAATGGGACATGGGGAGGAAAATGTAAGATTTCCATTTTACATCTGCAGAAGACTTTTTCTTTTAGAACTGACCATGTTGAGGGGGTGAAAGGAAATCCAAGGGGAGAAAAGATACAAAATCAAATCCACTTTGTGTGGAGTGGAATAAGTTATGTCAGGTGAACTCAGAATGTTTCATTGTGTCATCGCCATAGAAAAAACCAGGAAGTTTCTCATTTGATTTAGGACTAACCATTTATCTTTAGTTTTGCCTTTTTGTCCCCAAATGAAACGTCACGGGGCTCTGCCTGACCCTGTGATGACTTTCTGCAGGAGCCTGAGATATCCCAAATTGCTGGCGTTACCTCTGCGGGGAAGGAAATTCCCACCTGCAGCATCTCCTGGCTCTCAGCCTTCACCGCCTCCCTCCCCTGGTGCAGGACAGCCCCTGCCTGGTCCACACACAGAGGGGGGAGGACGCAGGGGGGAGGACACAACCCCAAAGCCTCTTGTGTTAGCCGTACCCGCCTCCGGCTGCAGGGTCCATGCAGCCCGACTGCGCCAGCCTCCACTGTGTCGGTCTGATAAACCACACATTGAATATTTGTTTCAGATATTTAAATACAACTCAGGGTTCAGATCACAGCTTCTCAACAGCAGTTAAATAAGTAACACATTCATATTTTGTAAACTGTTTCTCACAGCTTGTTTATTTAGGGTTATAACTCGATTTGGGCTCCTTATGGAAGTGTGACTCATTGTTTAATGTGTCAGCTCATTAGCAATACTTGTTTTTGCCTTATATTTCTGTGCTACCACTAATTGCTGAGCCCACTGTGAGCTTCAGCTTCCAATGACACTGTGGAAAATGCAGGAAAATAGATCAGTTACTAGATAAAAGGCAACAGAAATAAACAAACTCATGAACCTGCAGAGGAAGCTTTTTAGCTGCTGTGATTTTACTCCAAGGAGAGCCTTCCCTTGCTTGGGAAATTGATGCCACCAGCTGCTGGGCTTTTCTGTCAGGAGGATTTGGGCAAGACCAAGCTAAGGAACACCAGAAAGAAAATGTGTCAGGGCCACTTCTTCACACTAGCACAAGTGAGCTGAACACCCGCAGCTCAAAAACCATCAGCCTGCCCTCTCTGAGGAGCTGGTGGGGCTCAGTGCCTTGGTGCCCTGGGAAAGGAGAAATCCGTGGGCTGGAGTTCGAGCATTTTCTTAGTGCAATTTATTTCTTTGATACACAGTCCCCGAGCGCTGGGACAGAGGTGGTCAAACCCTCCCTTTGGCAAGAAGACAGAGTGGCCCAAGAAATGTCTGTCAAGGAATCGTGCTGATAACAAACTATCCTGACCAAAGCATCCTCTCCAGAGAGGCTGCAGGCAAAGCTGGGAGCAGCTTCAGCCTCCCTGCAGCCTGACTGCTGAAAAAGGCATTGCAGCAGGAGGGTGGCTCCTCCAGGGCTGCAAGTACAGGCTCAGCACCTCCTCCTCCTCTGTCCTGATCCCTCTGTGATGAAGCAGTTTGTAGGAAAAGTGTACCAGCCACAGGAGAGGTGGTTTCCACGTTACACTCTCCTGCTCGGAGCACACCACGTCTTTAGTAATTGACAGCTGGAGATGGAAGAGCCCATTTTTGTCATTTAGATTTCATGGGCTCTCTGGAACAAGCCTTGAAAATCCTGATATTCATGGTCACACTGCCTCTGGCAAAGCAATTGTTCTAGACACATGAAAATCAACCCTCCTTGCTTGCTTTCCTGCTTGCTCGCTTGCTTCCTTTATTCCTTCCTTTTCTCTGCATCACTCAAGCAAGATTTTTTTTCTGCTTTGCTGGCACAAGCTTCTTTCTAAGAAGAAAACTGCTGCTAGTTTCCTACATAGTTTTACAAGTTTTCATGAAGTATTTAAAGGAACAACAGCCACTGAATGAAAAGCATTTTATGGGAGAGAGAAGGCGGGAAAACCCCCGCAAAACTGGAGGGGTCAGTGATGATGGCAAAGAAAGGGGAAAAGAGCCAGACTTGTCTGATTAATGTATTTAACTTTTTCCTCTTTGCAGAGCCTCCAGGGAGTGTTACGAGGAAGTGGTTGCTGGAAGGGGCTGGCCGGGCCCATGAAGGAGTCAGGCTGGAAGTGATGCTTTCTGGTCCATCCTCCCACTCCATCCTCCGGCCCCAGCGTCTCTCCTCCCCGCCAGGAGGATGGAGCCCTCGCAGGCAGCTTCTTCCCCGCTGCCTGCAGCAGAGCACAGCCGCTCACGCTGCCGGTCTCTTCCCTGCCAGGCGCTGCTGGCCCTCGGTGTGTGGCACCGGGGAGTGTCGGGTCCGGGCTTGCCCTGGACTGCTGTAACGTGGTAGCAGGCAGAGGACACACCAGCACATCGTGACTGGCCTCAAGAGCAGCATTTCAATTAATAACAGGAAGGCCAGGGAAGGCTAAGTAAACTCAGGCTTTCCAAAGAAGGCTGCAGGAGCCAAAGCTCCAGGGTTGTATTTCTGGCCAGAAGTGCTGCAGGTTTGGAAAACATCTCCGTTGGATTTGGGGAACATCCAGCCGGAGTATGATTTGGGTCTGGTTTCAGAATTGGTAAGAGGTGGTTCTGGTGGAATCAGTTAAAAATCAGACCCTCTCCTCCCAAAGTGTTGTGCCTAAAGTTGAGGAAACCCCCTGCTAGCAGCACACCGTTTGCATTCGGCCCTTTTCTGCTCGGTTTTCCAAGAAGGCCTTTGGGATATGCCAGGGCTGCATGGGGTCTTTCAACACCGCTGTAAACGAGCTTTTAAATACAGCTGGAAAGCTATCTGCTACCCTCGCACAGTGAAATCCAGCACTCCAACTGCCTGTGATAAAATCTGACTGCCCGGCTGCGGGGAGCCGTTGCAGCATGTCCGGTGCTCCTCTAGCTCGGCAGGAGGGACACCCAACCCGCCTCCCCCAGTCCAGTTGGAGCCCAAGACACACTACCTCTGTCTCTGCTCAGCATAACAGAGAGAGAGAGAAAAATTCATTGTCTGCTAGATGTAACAGGGCAGAATTGCATTTTCCAGCTCTGAGGAGGGCTTTGCAAACAATGGAGATTAAAAAATAAATAAAAGCTATAAAAAGTGCTTGACAATGTCTTTTTAAATTATATTTTTTTTTCTGAAAATACGCAATAAATCCCATGCAAGAGTCATAAAAGTACCTGAAATGCTCTTAGGAAGATTTATGGGCATCTTACCACTATTCTCAATAAAGTGAATATGCTGCTTCTAAGATAATTTCTCATCACCCATACTTCAGATTCCTGAACTCCTTTCAGTCAGCCTATCCCAAGAAATACTGTAACGTCAGGCTGTGTAAATTATGTCTTCTTAGAAATAACCGTCATGTCTGATTTATACATGCTAGCTGGGATCTTTCTCCTTCATCCACGCTGCTGAATCCAGTGTTTTTTAGCTTTGACCACGTGCCAATGAATCGTCCCTGTAACTTTTCCAGGGGGTTTTGTCATCCAAAAATAATCTAATCATTACCTCAAAGTAGTTTGGAAACTCTGCTTTTGAGACGATTGCTCCTGATATGGAGAAGGAACAAGTTTCTAATACCCGCACACGAGATGTCGTTTGTCAAGGGAGGTGCCCAGGAGAAGGTGGGGGACAACCTCTCTCTGTCTCGCTATGAAAATGGAAGACAAATGTCTTTACTAGATGGGTCCAACCACGCGTACAAAAAGGGGTCCTGTTCCCAGGAGCACCTGCCATATAGACGAGCGTCACCCCATGACATCTCCCCGAGCAGAGCAGCTTCTGTGGAGGACAGGGGAGAGCCCGCCTGGCTAGACTTCATGTTGACCATGGCGATGACTGTTCTTCACTTCTGCATGCATGTGCTTGGCTTTGCTGTGGGGCCTGGACTCACGCCAGCCAGGATCTTCATGGCTTTGCATCGATCGCTGGGACTGTTTCTAACTGGTGCTGCATGGCTGATGGCTGGAGGTCTCGGTTTTGTTCCGCAAACACCCTCCACGCTGCTGAAGCAGAGCCCTTGTGGGCTGCCCACTGGGACAGGGTGCGGTATGGGCTCGTGCCCTCCTTACCCAGCTGTGTCTTCTCCATCACTCGCAGCATTCCTTCTAAAATCACCATCCTGGGCAAACCAATGCAGCTTCTGGGACGTTCAGAGACATCTGCCAGAACCTGGCAGCACCGAGCTCACTCAGGGATGAAATGTTTTTTGGGGAAAGCAGGAGCATTGGGGAAGAAAAACCCCAAATGTCTGTGTTTTATGTTCTTTCCCCAGCAGGAAGACAGTCTTTTAATTCTTTGATTAAAACAACCATGACCTGGAAGAGATTTGGGCTGTTCATCCTCCTTCCCACCTTCCCCATTTCTTTCAGTTTGCCACTACTAATCCCAAAAGTACGATACCCAGAATTTTTAAAGACTGGATTTATTTTTGTTTTTCACCTTCTTTCTTTATGCACAGTCCTTTTTGTCGCTTTTCTAATGTGAAGAAGTTTGCAAAATTAGGCAGTAGCAAGGGGAAAATTGCAAAAAAACCCCCAAGGAACAAGGCTGATGCCCTTCATCCTGTGGTAACCAGGGTCTGACAAAAGGACATGGAAAATAGCAACCTGCTAAAAACCCCTGAGAATGGAAAAAAAAGGCAAATTACCATTTCAACAACAACAAATGGAAAATTAAAGAAAATCACATCCATGGGGGTTTTGGTGAAATGATGGGTTTTTGATAAGAGGTAACTGTTGTAAATTTCTTGGGACAAAAGTGTTGTTCTCAGAGGTACCCAGAGAAAACGGTACCACGGTCTCCCAGGTTGGCTGTGCTGGGAAGGCAGTGAAGCCTTTTTGGGAAGCTCTTACCTTCAAGCCAGTGGGGTCCATCCCCACCAGGACTGCATGAATCTCACTACCATCTTTGTTGTGCAATTTACTAGTGACAGGTAGTGGTGGCACAACACAAGGTCGGTAACACAAAAAAGGGAGGCAACCTCACACAGAGGCAACAACAGGCAACACGTCCATCATTCATCATTCAAGCCGTTCATCGTTTGATAGTGAATAACCTTCTTGCTTTGCAAGATACTGTTCTCTTGAACCTCTGTTGAGGCAAGCACGCACAGACACAGGTGGACATGCACGCATGCTGCGAATTTGTCCCTTGAGGTCCCACCAGCTAATTTCCATTATAGCAGCCACCGGAGTGAAGTGCATAGCTGAGGGTGTGAATTTCCTTGCAGATGCCTTCGACCTGCCCAGACAGGAGCTGGGAAGGCAGAGGGCTGTGAAGAGCACAGCAGAGTCTTGTCACCACTGGGAGCACCAGTGAGAGTGTCTGTCCCGGTTAGGTCAAGCCCAGAGCTCCTCATCCTTTGAGCGGATCCTGCCTGGCCCCACCATCCACCACGGAGCCTGGCACGAGGATGCCTGGCCAAGGTCTGAGCTCAGCGCAGGGCTGGGGGCTGGCAGGGCTGAGTGCAGGCAGCTGGCTACACCTAACCTGCTCCTGCCCACACCCTGCAACTCAACTCATTCAGCTCTAAGAAGCCTTGATATTTCTCTGCCTTCTGCTGGTGTGCCTGGAAAATCAGGGCCCACTCAGAATGTAAATTTCCAGGAAAATTGGAAATTGACCCCCCCCCCCAAAAAAAAAAAAACTTTCACATGTTTCAAACTACTATTTTTAATGGCAACTGCAAAGTTGGAAACAATGAGCTAGAGCCAGGCAAGGATGTCAGTGCCATGCAGAGCTGGGGAAGGGAGAAGGTCCTTGCTGCGTATCCAGCTGAGACAGGATCTGAGCCCGTGTCTCCCACCAGTGCCTGAGCGGGGGTGAGGGGCACAAGGGGCACAGGGGTGAGGGGCACAAGGGACACAGATTCACCTCCTGGCTGGGGAGCCTGCCAAAGGCACAAACCTCTTCCTTGCACAAAAAGCTGATGACAGCCTTAGAAATCAGCCTTTTCAGCACTAACCAAATATCTCTGTATTGTAAGCACTGAGAAATGTAGCCTCCGATCTGGGGACATTCTCAGATGTCCAGTCATGCATTTCAGTGGTGGGATTTGGGCGTTTGCTTTTTGCATTGGTGAATAAATCCTCCCCTACAAACATGCTTATTCATCTCTAGTGGTGCCTTTGTGAGAGTCCCAGCCCTGTCTCTCAGCTGCTGCAGGAGCCCAGGAGTGCCCTGGGCTGTCCTGTACTGCCCCGGGGGGGTCTGCTCTGGTCCAGTGTTTGAACCAGTTCATCCTGTGTGCACCAGACAAGCTTCCCAAGGTGATGCAGTCACCCCAGAGCCAGAGACCTGACCTGGACAGGGCTGCCTTGACCTTGAAGCAGTGGTGCTGGTTCTGGGGAGTGATTTTTCCAGCTGGTCTCCCTCGGCTGCTCCAGTCGGTGCTGGAGCTGACCTGCAGCGGGAGGTGCCAGGCTCATGCCTGGCTGGTGCTTGGAGAGCATAAACACAGAAATAATCAGGGGGAAAAATCCAGCATGGAGATGAGAGGAAGGAGAGTAGCACATGGCCCCTGTCTTGGTGAGATGGAGAGAAAACCAAGGTTTCAAATACTTCCAGCAATTAATTGGTAGTGTGACGGGAAGCATGCACTGACTGTAAAAACGTTCCTGCGCTGGAGCATGTGTCTGGAAGCACAGACATGCATGAGTGTTTGCACAGCAGTGATGATGTGATGCTTTCATACGATTTCTTGATGCTGTGGTTATTTTTCCGCAACATTGATCTGCCTTAAGGAAACCCAGCTGTCCCACCTCATCTTCTCTATCTGCACTTCCAGACCCACTGCTACAAGAGCATCCTTTGAGCTCTGTCCAGCTGTTAGGGGACTGGCACCTGCTAGCCTCACACTCCATCCCTCGCAAGGGCAAGCTACGCCCTTTAGGGCGGAGGTATATGGCATGAAAGGAGGAGATAAGGTTAGTTGGGATGTTTGAGGCTGAACAAACTGGTGGGGGTAAGGGCTGATTGCCACCTTTTCCCTGCATCCTTGCCTTGCTCCCCATCCGATAGAGAGGAAACATGACTGCTGCCAGCGCCAGGACAGAGAGGATGTGAGTGCTGTGGAGAGAGACTCTTGTGTCCGCCGTGGTCCCTCTGGGATCCATGTCTCTAAGAGTAAGTGTCTGTGTCTCCATGGCCTCCGGAAAGCCGATCAACAACACTCGTTAGCTGCCATTTGGGCTCCCAGTGTCTCCAGCCTATAATTCAGTGGCTTGCATGCATTAATTGTCAAGCTTGGAGTGCTACAAAGATGCCCAGCCTGGCTTTCTTGTGGTTTGCACTGGCGCCTCTCAGCACAGGCTCACTATCCTTCAGCTTAGCTATTTGGCATAGCAGCTTGGGTCTGGGGCTTCGCGCTCTGAGTTACACCTGCGGTCCTGACCTCTGCGCTCTGGTCCTAGCCAGCTGGCATGTCCCTGGTCTACCTGGACGAACAGCCCTGGTGCTGTTCTCAGCCTTCTCACCTCTTTCTCACCCTTCCATGCAGATCTGCAGATTCATCCATGATCAGGGACCTATCCAGTCCCCTTTGAGAGCCAGCAACAGCCTTTACCTTTCTGATGTCCCACAGGGGTAGGTGCTCCTGGCTGGTGCCTCTGCCCTGGGCAGCATGAAGCCGTCCTGAGCAAGGTGGCCACCTCTGTGCTGGCTCAAGCACATGACACATGATTTTATTTTATTGCAAGTTACACCATTTTCTTGTGGCTGTAGGTATTGGAGCCAGATGATCATGAGAAGGGGAGGGATTGGACTCTCAGACTTACAGAGGTAAGTATAAACACGGAGCCCGTGTGCTCGCTCCATATCCACCGGTATGATTTCAGAGCTCAGTGCATGCCTGCTGAGATAGACCCCACCTCAGAAACCATATTGCTGCTACCTGGACAACGTGAGCATGCCACAAACCTGCACCCGTGTGCTCACAGACCCCATGTGGGCTCTGCTGCATGGTGCATCCAAGCTCTTGAAGCAGGGCTTGGATGTTTCAATGTCCTTTGAAACACTCAAGAAAATGAGCCTAAAGAACAAAGAAGTCAAGTGACTTGTTAATTCTCTCATCAGCCTCTGTGACTCCCAGGCGACTAATATGACCGGAGATCCTGGATCTCTTCCCCCCTACTTGCAGACCCTCACTCTGTGGGCAGATGTTGGATATGTCCTTAGTTGTCATGAGCTGCGACTTGTGAGATTACAGCCATGGATGGGTGCCTGGGAAAGAATTGGGCTATGTAGACAGGAACCTCTTCTGTTGTGCGCGTCTAGCAGCAGCTTCTGGACTTGCTGAGACTGTGGTTGCATCTGGGCCACCCCGTGGCATAGACCTGTCCTCCCCGCTGTGACCCTACAGTGATGAAGTTTGAGTTCATATCGGGCTGCATTAGCAAGAGCAAAGACAGCAGGCTGAGGGAAGTTACTTTAGCTGGCCCTGGGGATGACACTTCTGTAGTACTGTTCTGGACCCTCAGCACAAGAGAGGGGGAGAGGGCAATCAGGATGGTCAGGCATCTCAAGCACATGACAGATGATGCTCAGCTGGGGGAACCAGGCTGGTTCAGCTTGCAGAAAAGAAAAATTTAGAAGGAGGGACCAAATTACTGTCTTCCACTGCTGGACAGGGATGGTTTAGAGAAGATGGAGCCAGGCTCACGTCAGAGGTGTACAGGGAAAGGCCCAGACGCAGTGGACAAAATTACAAAAAGGGAATATCCATGTGGACGTGAGGAAAACATTCTTCACCACAAGAGCAGTTCAGACCTCTAGCAGGTGCCGCAGGGAGATGGTGTCTCCACCTTCAGAGATTTTTAAAAATTGAGTAGAGCAGGCCCTAAGCAAGCTACTGTAGCTTTGAAGCCTGCCCTGCATGGAGCAGGAGGCTGGACCAGAGACCCCCAGATATCCCTTCCAGCCTAAAGCTGCCCGTGATCCTGTGTTTCTGTGATTCCCAGTCCCAGTCTGAGCCCAAAGACCATTTTCAGTTCCACAGCATCAGGTGGCCATGACTCCCACAGGGTGATTACAAGTGGTTTGGTTTAACCGATCTTTCCATGGGGTAGCCTCAGCTCCTGCAATGTGAGAAACACCAGTGCTCCCCTCCTGGTGCTGCTGCTGGTTTTACAAACTGCTGTCAAACCTCTTTCCTTCACACCTTCCCCATGCCGGAGGGGACTTGATTTCTTTCCACCTGGGTGAAGATAGTCCATGCCCTAACCGTCAGGTCTGCCTTTTGGTGCCCTCAACATTTGCATTTCCCCTTTTGATGGTAGGGACGCATTGTATATATCAGCTGCAGGATCATATGGTTGCAAAATGACGTGTTGTGTTTTGTTCTCTGGTCCTCTCCTTCAGTTTGCCTTTTGGACGATCACTGAGTTTTGAACTGATGTTTTTGTTGCACTCTCTGCAGTGCTTCTCTGCCTGCTTCCCTCGGTAATATGAGTTGATTTAACTTGCACACATGTATGTAGCCTTGTTCTTTCCCATGTACATTGCCTTGTATTCATTGGTGCTGAATTTAATCTGTAGTTTTATTTCCCAGCTACTCATTGTTGGATTCATCTGTCCAAACTGCAGCTGCTTATGTGATACCTGGCCATCTAGGTTTCCCTAAGAGGGAATCATAGAATCATTTAGGTTGGAAAAGACCTTTAAGATCATTGACTCCAACCGTAAACCTAACACTGCCAAGGGAGCGAGAGAGCAGCCCATCTAAGGCACAACTCATCCAGAGGGAAGCACCTAAAACAGGGCAGGCAGCTGTGCCACCCCAGGGGCTGAAGGTTAATGACCAGCTTGCGCAGAGGTTGTTCTGGCTGAGGAGCAGGGTAGGTGGCTGGTAGCACAGTCACACGGGTCTGTGAGCAAGGCATCAGGGGCAGGGTAGATGTAAAAAACAGACCGTGTGATGGGAGCACAAGCCCTGCAGTGCTGAGAGCGGATTTCCAGTTTCATGTGCTGAAAACTTTTCTGTTGTAAAAACATTCTGTTGTAAAAACACCACAGTCATTGAGTCTAACAAAATAATATTGCATCTCCCCACAAACCTTGCACTCCCCACCTAGTGCGAAGCCAGGCTCTGGTCTGCCTGCCTGGATCACCTCTCGAGCCCTTTTCAGGAGGTGGCACATCTGCCCTCCCCACTCCTTTTGTACCAGGGATAATTGTGGCTCAGTAGTTCAGCAGTTTCGCCACCGGGTTCCTCAGATCTCACGAGTTAAATCCACCTGGTTCTGGTGATTTGCTCCTGTTTCTGATTGATGTTTCAGTCAGAAATGCTTCTCAGACCCCCATCCCCAAAGAACGGCTCTGGTGCAGGAACCTCACGCAGTTCTCCCTGCAAATGTTGATGCAGATAATTCATCTGTGCGACCTTTTCCTTGCAGGGTGTTTCTCTTACATCTTCACCATCTCTTGGCCCTGCAGACTTTTTGGCAGGCTTTTTTCTTCTGATGTATTTGAGAAAGCTTTTATTACCAGCTTTTACACCATTAGCAAGCTGCTCCTCCAAGTCTTTCCTGGCTTGATCTGCCAGGGTTTAATATTTAGCTCACTTCCCTTCATGCCACTCCATTATGTGCACATGCTGGGGGAGGCTGGTTTCAGCTAACCTGCCTCCTGTGCCTGCCATCTCCCCCACATTCCCTGGGATCTTGCATTCCCGGAGCAAACATGTGGGCAAAACCTTTTCATTCTGTTGCAACGTTTGGTACTTTTCCTAAGGCTTCAGTTTCTGGGGTCAGGTAACTCCCTGGCAACTTCAGCTTTCACTGTCACCTTCTCCCAGCCCAGAAATGAAAAAGCAAACAGGGAAAGCCCACAGACGGGTGTGACAGAAGCGGCCTGTGAGCCGGTGGGGGGACCTGGTGCCCAGGAGCAGCAATGCCCCAGGACGAGGCAGGGGAAGCCAGGGATGCTCGTGTGTCCTGGGCCAGGGTTTGGAGACCAGCAGGAGGTCCCTGACTGGGAGCTGGGACGCGGTATAAGGTCACGAGCGTTGTGGGGCTGCCTGCGGCTTTACAGTAGTGGGCGAAATCACTTTGCTCTCCAGGCAGGTCATCCCTCCTGTGTGGGGCTGAGTGATTTTTCATAATAAATAGTCTATTTTGTGCAGCTTTCTTTGATACAAACCTGTTCACAGATCCAGGGTGGAGTCCTGGTAGCTTTGGCCCTGCACTCATGCCTTTGGAAGGCAGCTCATGGTGGTAGTTTCCAGAGGACCTTTCCCTTCCCAGGCCACCGCTGATGAGCATGGGGTGCCTGTGCCCCACGTTCCCGCTCCAGCTAGGCTGGAGCACATCACCCTGGCCTCAGGCCCCTCTGCCCACCTTAGAAGAGACCGACAGCCCCAGGCAGCACCACTGGATGAAGCACTGCAGCATCTCAGCCCTGGCTGCCCAGAGCAAGTGGCGATGGCTCCACAGCCCGCTGGTGACAGAGGGACCCCTTCTTATCACCTACAGCATTGCACAAACGGTTCTGGTTTGGTGTGCAAATGAAACGAGCGTCTCTCCTCCATGCTCTGCATCCGCAGCCCATACCCCCAGTGGAGGGAGGAGAAAGGCTTGTGGGGTGAGAGGGCTGGACGTGGGGTTTCGTCTGGGCGCCAGTGGCACGCAGGCGGGTGATGACAAGATGCTCCAGGCAGGCCGGCGGGA
>NW_008824591.1:169202-191872 GCF_000699105.1 Pygoscelis adeliae
CTGCCGCTGGCATTCAGCAGCACTTGTGTGACGCTGTACAGAGACACTGATTACACCCAAGTCCTTCAGCGGGGGGAGCGGGGGGGGCCATTACAATCAATAAGCAGCTCTGAATATTATTTAAGAAGTCAACAGTACCAGCTTCAGGACTCTCTCGTCAGATAACTGAATGGCTGGGGGAAATTCAGATAAGACCACTGCGAGATCACTGGGGAAAAGCAGGTTAAGAGGCGCAGTTGCCTCCAAGCAGCACAGACTGTGTATTATCTGCTGAGGTGCTACCAGGTATCACTGTCAGGTTTTGAAGCTTTTAATGACACAGCTTGCGAATGAAAATAACCCCTTTCAAATAAAATTTGGTGCCGTTTTCAGTCTTAGAATCTAACTTTCCAGTATTAGTGAGGAACTGACCGATTTTTCATATGAACGTAAAAATCCAGATTGGCTCGTGCTGGGATGTGACTAAATGCTCAGGCCTGCCAGGGTCTTTATATAACCTTCAGACTTGAGATTGCAGCAAAAGAGAAAAGTAGGAGTCCCAGGTTAATGCGCAGACTAAAAATGTCACCACACGTATTGGCCCCTGGCCCTTACCTGGCAGGACATCTCCCTGCTCTACCCCACGTGTGTAATGCAGGGGCCGGGCCGGTGTGCCCAGCACTTGCAGGATAGATGAGGGCTGCGCTGGTTAGTGGAGGGGGAGTCGGTGCTGTGGGTTTTAACCTGGGTGTTTGCTCTGCAGTGGGTGGCTCTCCATACACCCTGCGGGGCAGAGGAACATCTCGGACTCTGGAGCAGGCAGGGGCACTGGGAGAGCAGCTGCAGTCGGAGGTTTGGGCACACCTTGTGCCTGTTGCTGCTGTACCTTGGCCTGCAAAGTGCTCCACGCTTGGGGATGCCTCCTGGTAACTGAGGGCATTGGTCCCCAGACCGAGGAAGCTGCTGGCTGCATCCCACAGGCCACCCCCTGCCAGAAATGGTTGGGATGGCGGTGGGACATTCAAACATTGGGATATGCATTTAGCAAAAGCCACCTGGTTAGTCAACACGAGGGGATCTGCCAATCGAGCTGGCCCTGCCCAGTCAGACCTTCTACGTACTGTAGATGGGAATAAAGTCCCTGTAGTGCACATAAAGAAAATATGAGACCTGAGCATGACGCAGATGGTATAGAATAAGGGGTGGATAGTGTCAAATTGGTGGATTTTGATTTTTGGATTTTAGTGTCAAATTAGTGTCAATTTGGTGGATTGCCAAACAAACTCATTGTTTGGCACCTCCCCAAGCGAGGAGGCTGGGTCAAGTAGCAGGAGAAGGGGACACCCATCACCGTGGGGGCCAGACAGACAGTGGCTGTGGTCCCCACCCTGCTTCTGGCAGGGCAGTGAGGAGAGGTGATGCTGCAATGGACAGGAGCTAATCCTGGGCAGTGGGGCACCTACAGACGGCAGAGCTGCTCCTTCCACAATGCTGGGCTGTACCGCGTGGCTCAGCAGGGACCTTCGGAGATCGCCCAGTCCAACCCCTCTTCCCAAAGCAGCGGCAGCTAATGCAGGCTGCCCAGGACCATGTCCAGTTGCATTTTGAATAAAGAAGATGGGAAGGAATCACTTCTTGTCATTTTACCCTGGGCATCACCATGTGATGATTGTGTTCATTTCCATGCAGTGCTTGTAGTATCCACAGACGTAAAACATAAGTTCCCTCTGGATAAAGCATGCTGTGATCTCCCACCATTTGTGAAAGAGATTTTGGGCAGTAAAAGTCTGCAGGGGTAGGTTTTACATGCTGTGGTTTGGCACTACTCTGTATAACCAACACACAATAAAAAAAAGGAGAAAAAATGAGTGGAAAATGTATTTTTGTCCCAGTAAATACCTTCCTAGGCATCACCCTCTGAAGATTCACAGGTTGAATGAAAATGGGATCGCTCACTGGTAGCCAGCACCTCTTTGCAAAGGGAAAGGATTTCTGGCCATCTTTTGAAGCTGCTACCTGGGGAGGTCTTGAGGTCCCATCCTTCACAGATGCTGCCTCACCGTCTGCAGGCCTGGAGAGGGGCAGGCAGAGGGTACAGGCAGATGAAAGCTGGTCCAGCGGGGTGTGGGACACCAAGGGGAGAACCAGGTCCCGTGGGGGCAGGGTACAACATCTTCCTGACTGTTTTTTCTGAAATAAGCCCTAAATGCATGGGTCCTGCTCAGCTTGCCTGGCCCTCAGTGGCCCACCAGAAGACACTCATTTGGTCCCCTGCATTAGCTGCTCCTAAATTGGCCATTCTTGCCCTCGGTCACATGCAGCACCATGTACTCTGCACTATTTTTGCTGACTGGCTTTGTAAAGACACTCAGTGCTGTGGAGTGCCCGGAGTTGCCCAGAATCTGATGGTTCCTGCGATGGTGAGAAGGTCACCTTGGGGAGAGCACTGACCCATTGGTGGGATCCAGCCAGGTCTAGCTGGGCCGCCAACAGCCACATCACTGCTTTCTCCACCTCTCCTGAGCTGGCCTGGACTTCATGCCAAGGACTCCAGCCAGGACAGGCTGTGTTTCATGACAAAAATGAAACATTTCACCCCCAAAGAAGCTGACTACTGCATCCCTTTCAGCTGAGTGTAGACAAGGGTCTCTCCGAAAAGAAGTGTAAATCCTGTCAGGAGAAACTGCTGCTTACCCTGCCGGCACCCAGCCATGGCTGGACTCCGCCAAGGTGCCTGCAGTCCCACAGCAAGCAACTATTGAGCTGACCGGTGTTTGGGGACAGCGAGCACCATCTGGGTCTGGGTGGGCAGGCATGGCACTGGGATCAACTGCTCAGGGATGAGCCCCTTCTTCGAGATCCCTTCCTGGAGACTCACATGCTCTAGCTCTGGGAGAGGGAGCGTGATCTCTGCAGAAAGCCCCCAATGGCCAGTACTGGGCCACCCTGCCTGGCACCCACCCCTGCTCTCGTATTGTGGGTCCCAGCCCCATTCCCAGCCATGTGTTTGCCAGGGAAGAGTTGGGGGTGCTGGCTGAGCTGGTTGTAAGGGATGGTGCTGTGCAGCCAGCTGGGATGTGCTGAGGGGGCCTGGATGTACGGTTGCTGTGGGGTTTGTTTCTCTGAACAGTGCCCAGAGCTGGGGCAGCCCTGGTTTGCTCACGGGCACAGGGCAAGTGCTGAAAGACCAGACGTGAGCCTCAAGGTGCATCACAAACCTGCCTCCTCCACCGAGACCTTGGCTCTGCTCTGTCTCCCTTGCTACCCTGCTCTCTCTTGCATGCTTGTCTGTCCCTCTGCCTTTCCCGTCTCCTCCTTCCATCCCTTGGGACATCCCAGACCTGTTTCTGGATTGCCTTACACCATGCACTGGTTCATCACTGCTCAATGATGTCCTCAAGAGCTGCTCCCCAGCCGCTCAGCGTCAGCAGCTGGAGAAGCACAGAGACAGGCTGGCTCATCAGGGAGCTCCCAGGCAGGAAAGCCAGCTGGGCCAGGGGATGGGGTCCACTGCTGAAGGTCTACTTCCATGATGCTCCCCATCCCCAGCTCTGATTTGCCTCTTGTTTCTTCTTGCCTTGCCCACCTCTAATTTTGCCTCTTCCTCTGGCCCAGAACCCTCTTCAGCCTGACGGGGAGGTCACAACCTACAGCCACCTGCCAGTCAAGTGGCACCTTCTCCTCTCCATCCTGATCCTGACCTTGGCCTTGCTGGTCAGGTCGTTGGCAGGGGAGGCTTTTCTCTGCAGCAGACTGGACCCTGCAAAGAGAAATGCCCAGAGATGCAGGTGCTCGGGGGCATCACCCTCTGAAGAAGTTTGCGCAGAGCCCTCCCTCCTCTGCAGCAGCTCTGCCGCTTCCCCAGCCTGCGCACCCGAGCAGGGCTTTGCCCTGCGGCTCTGGCATACTCGGCTCTTCCCCTCCCACAGTGTGCGCAGACCTCGCCCTCCTCCTGCACGGAGGGTGTTTTTGTAGGGGAATTTTGGGATGGGAACAGGCCATGTGCTTGGAACCGCTTGCTCCTGCCTAATCGTGCAATAACACCCTCTCGTGCTGTGCTGGTGCTTGGGGCTCCCTGGGATTGAAAACCCAGGGCTGCTGGCAACTTCTCCTAGTGCTTGCGGTGAGTTTAGCACTCGTAAATCCCTGGGGCTGTGATTAATTCTTCGTGGTGTTATTTAACTGCTTGTCAGGGGTTCACATGAATGACTCCAGAAAGATGAAGACTTTACCTCAATGCACTCCAACGGGAGCTGCTGGTTTTGGGCAGTGCTGTGAGCAACCACTTCTCCATCTGCACAATTGGAATAAGGTACATTAAAGTCCAGAGCTCCTGATCTACATGAGGCCATGTGAGCAATCACACACACGGGATCGTTCCTTCTTGTGCCTTTTAGGCCAGTTTCCTCCAGAAAACTCCAAATTTTGGCCCCAGACTGATGCAGGCTCTGAAGTCACCTGGTTTTCAATCTCTGGTGAACTTTTAATTGTCTCCCTGGTCCTAAAGAAGGTGCTGAGTCCCCACACACTCTCCTCCCATCACCCCTCCAAAGCTGCTCCCTCCTTTGCAGCCTTGTCTGCATTGCAGGTGTCTCCGTTTTTTCCAGGGTTGAGGTGACCAGTTCTGGACCTGCTCTCTGGGGTCTGGCGGTCTGTGCTCTGTACAGGTTTGCTACTGAATGTTATGCTCCAGCTTCTGCTGTCAGGTCTCAGGGAGTAGTAAATAGCTGTGCCGGAGGAATGGGGTATTCCTAGGAGGAGAAGGATATGACTACAGCCTTCAGCACCACCTTTCTCTTGCCAGCTTGCTTTGCTACCTCCTGCTGCTGAGAAGCTTTGGGTGAGATCCCAAACAGAGCCTGAGTCTCCTTCCACCAGCTGTCCCCTTCTCTGGCCCATGGGGAACCACCACGTGCAGGACTGGAAGAGGAAGGGGTGGGGTGAGGAGACCTGAGACAGGACAGCACCGTCCTGCTCGGGGACCCCAATCCACAGCGGGGCACCAGCCTGCTCAATGCTTTCTGGGTTTCATCTAGGCTGAGCCCTGCTTGGCTCAGGCAGCTGGAAGACCCATGATCTGCATGGTTTGAGGTGCTCGGGTCTTCCCAGGCGTGCTCAGCTCCATGAACCTTCAAAGAAAGGAACAGGTGAGCTGTGCAGTCCTCCACTGCTCTGCAGCAGCAGGAAAGGTCGGGGTTCAGACCAGTCACTGATAATGGCTTGAAAATCTGCATTTCTGTGAAATGTGGATCTCCCTTCTTTAAGGACACATGACCTTGAACATTTCGATTTGATCTGGGGAAAGGAAGAAGGTTAAGAAAAAACATCTGACCCAGCAGCAGGGTGAGCCTCCCCGGAGGAAGGCAGGTATGGTATTAATTCTCACCTTGCTATTTCCCTGCCAGTTGTTCGTGCCTGGCTCAGGGTCTGGGAGGTGACAGAGCTCTTAATTCAGAAGGGAGAACAATTAACAAGAAATAAAACACCAGTGAGCCTTGAAAATCACCTGGAAGATAATAAAGAGAAAACAAATCTATCCTTTTTTTTTGAGAGCTCTTCTCAGCTCAGCAGATTTATTGTTGCCTTTTTAAATTTTAACAACTTGTGAGGCCAATGCACTGACTTCCATTACATTAAAACTTTTGCTTTTTATTCCCTAATTTGAAGCAGAAGGGAAGCTAAATCACCAGGCAGTGAAAGGTTTGCAGTCGACAGGCACTGCTGTGCAAAGAAATAGGTTTCATTTGCAAGGTGTCCTGTCTGCTGGGCGGCAGGTGATGCGAGGGGGATTGCCTTCCTCTGGTCCTGGTGGTGACTGGGAAGGAACAGGCTCCTGCAGCCTTTTGGGGTCCCTGAAGTGAGACCTGCTCTGAGGATCTGCTCCAGCATTCCCATGTCAGACAATGTGTATTTTCCAGGGCACAGGCTGGTTATGGGGAAGTGCCTGCTGAGGCCCATCGGCTTAGGACACCCACGCTTGTGTGGTGAGGTGGTTCTGCATGAGATGGGAGTATTGCTCTGTGCTCCCATGGGCATGGGGTATGATCCTACCCAGTGATGATGAGGCCTCAGTCAGCAAAGACAAGGTGAAGGAAGATGCTGTGCTTGGCCACTCACCTGCTGCAAGACCCTAAGCAAGACACTTCTGTCAAGCTTCATCTACAAGATGGGCCAACAAAAATCTTTTTCCTTGAGTGTCTTGCAAGCTTTCCTCACTTGCCACTGTTTGGTGAGGACTTGGGTGGCCGCAGAGGGATGCTCGTGGTAGTTCCCACACCATACCTTCACCCACCATGTCCGAGCACAACCATTACCCTGGTTGTCCCTTACAGAGACAACAACCCTTACAGTATGTCCCTTACATACAGAGAAGACCGAGGGCCCCGTGGACACATACGGTATCTTCCATTGCCTTCAGAAGACCTAGACCACAGGAGTCCAAAGAGATATGCAGGATGCTCCAAGGGGCACAGCCGTGCTTGTGGCATTCAGGGGACAATATCGATGCGTGGTGGTCACCCTGGTCGATGCACTGAAGGCTGTAACTGTGGCACATGCCTGCACGTTGCTGGCTCAGTGCACAGGCCTCCTGTGGTCATTAGGCTTGCTGGGGGTAATTGATGCAAATTGTTGAAGCTGGTGGCAATACAGTGAATGCTTCATTAATGAGGGGATGTAGACCTGGCAGTCCATGCCAGCCTAACAAACAGGAGGCATCAGACCAACAACCCAGGGCTTGCAGATGTCCCCACACACCGGCAGGGAGGAGGGCACCCAACAACACGCTGTGTCCCTTAGCACATCCTTGGGGCTGCCTCGCCCTGCCAGCCTCACCCAGGCAGTGCCTACTACCCGTCAGACTCGGGACAGCTTGCTCCTGCTGGGTTTTTGCTTTGCAGGACAGTCACAGCTGTCCAAAGCAAGCACAGATGTTCTCACCTCTGGCACAGATGTGGGTAATTCCTGTGGGGTTTTATTTGGCCAGGATTCAGGGGGAACTCCCAAAGGATTCCGTGTGCCAGACACAAGTTTGCATCCCGACACCACCTTGTCCTTCTCCAGTTTCTCCTACCCCCCCCACCAGCGCAGTGCAGGACAGCCCCAGCCCAGTGACCAGTCTGCAGCAAAACAGCTCTGAGGCTCATCTGCGGACTTCGGTGAGAAGCTAGCCTGTGAACGAAGACCAAGCAAGGGCTGCCAATTTTGTTTCTAGCTGGAGTCTAAAAGTATTTAGAGTCAGGTCCTCTCCCTTTCCAAGCTAAGGATGTTTCATCTGGGAAATAGGTTTTCCTGGCCTGGAAAACCTGGTGGCCACAGTCCTGCAGGTGTCTTGAGTGTGGCATTACTCACAGGGACCTGCCAGCACCAACTGAGGGTGGTGCCTGAGCTTCAGGTTTCGTCAGGATGGAAAAGGAAGCAAGATGGCACAAGCAGGTGTTGTGCAACCGTGCGGAGTTACTCATGGTCAGATGCAGCATCAAGAACCTGCTTTTCATGAGGAACTTGACTTGCTAATGAGCCCTGAATCTGGGTCAGGCATTTCCCACACTGGGGATGGGTGGACGCAGGCATCGGCACCCTACCAGGGAACCTGGAGACAGGAGGCAGAGCAGCCAGATTGTCTCTGGCTGCGACAACCACAGGTGAATTTTTGCAAAGGGCCCTTTGGCTTCTGCCTCTTGCCAGTTTCAGCAGGCTGGAATGTGTTTCTCCGCTGGCTGAGAGCAGCCGCAGTTCTGAATCTCTCCCTGAGATCATCACAGAAACTTGGCTTTTAACTGAAGGTGCTTGATGCACAGTGGGTGCAAGTCCCTTCAGGCCCTGGCTCCTCCTGGCACACCACTGAAGGTCACGGCTGCCCCTCGCCTAGGAGCAAAGCAGAAGCTGCTTTGGAGATGATGCATTATTTTATTTAATGCAAGACAGGTCAGCTGGACTAGCTGCTGCCCTTCTCATGAGGTTTTCCTGGGGTGGGGAAGATATTGACCAAAGCTGTGTCACCAACCAGACCGTGGTCCACGTGATACAAAAGCAGATGCTGCCCCAGCTGAGCGGAGCAGACACCTCTGCAGTCTGCTGCCCGGGTCACTGCATCGCCCGTTCGACGCTCTCCAGCTGCCGGGGTGAGAAAGACCTTCCCTGGCACCCGCCTGATGGCTGCTCTCTGCGTGCTCATGAGGATCCTGCTGTCCCCGTGGGATGCTCCAGCACTGAGCACTGAGCCCCCAGGGCTGCACCACCGTAACCATGGGGAAAACAATCCGAGGGAGGGCCTTCCTTCTGCTCTCTGTCCTGTGCTAGGATATGGTTTGGGTGTTTTATTCCAGTGGCGCTCCACTCTTTGACCAAAATTTCAAAAATTAAGCACAGCAGCCTGTTTCATTTGTATGCATGTCTGGGCACTGGATTTGAATATGAAAATGTGCACTAAACAGGGGTTAAAGTACAGGCAAGTGGCTAATCAGATCTTTACAGCCTCTGTGCCGACTGGGATGCCCTCGCCTGATTTGCAGGTTACTCTTTCCTTGTAGTCCTTTAATTCCTTGATCCAAGCAGCATATTTAGTGAAAATCAATGTAAATAAGGCTCCTGTGGTTCTGCCTCTCCCCATCAGAGCCCAGCACTTGAGTCAGATGGACCAAAAACCGCTCTCAGCCACTTATTTATTTTTTAAAATGAATCTGGCCTAGAGCAGGATTACGTGGATTAGCAGCTGAGCATTCCCCTGCCTACAAAACATGCACAGCCGACTAGCCAGATATTCACTGATGGGAACCCTGTCCTCCAAACACGGCATGTATTTACATGGCCTCTTGGCTGCTTGCATCCAAGCCCATCTGTTCGGCTGATTCGGGGTCTGCCCGTCCTCCTGGGCTGCTTGGACCGCTGCCCTGGGGCGGCAGTGCCAGCCAGGCTGGTGCAGGCAGGCGGGCAGGAGATTTTATAAGTTTCTCTGTCTGCAGGAAAGCTCTCCTTGCTGACAGCACTGCATGCCGATGGGGGTCACAGAGCAAAGCGGGAGACCTCCTCGGAGCAGGGGGTGCAGGGAGGTGAGGGCTCCGGCGGAGCAGCTGGTGCTTTTACCAGCAAAGCAGGTGGCATTTTTTAGCAAGAAGGCCCTCCCTGGTGAAACATCTGCAGATTTGGGAAGGAGGATGAAGCGTGGCCTGAAGTTATTGGAACAAAACCCGGACTAGGAGGGGTGTATTGGGTTGCAAAAGCACCAGGGCTTTTCCAGACCTCAGAAGGCACCTGAGCACCTTGTGTGGGAGCATCACATGGTGTCCAGCATGCAAGGCTGTGGAAACAGGTAGGAGATCGCCCACCCGCAAAGAAAAATCCCGGTGGGTCCTTGCATGGAAGAAAACACCTCAGCTGCTGTCATTACCAACCCACTGATGACCGAGGGAAGGATTTCAATCCAGGCCTGAGCAGCCTAAAGGGCTGGGCTGGCTCTGAGCCACACAGAGCAGCACAGAGAGGGAGCTGGAGCCATCCTCGTGTCTGCCCCCATGAAGGGTCACCTCTCGGTGCAGAACCTTACCAACCAGGCATCGGAAGGGTGGTGTGTGGTTTTGGGGGCCCAGCTGGGTCAGCAGCGAGCACTGTTGTTCATGGTGGTGCTGGGAGCCCCCTCGGCTGAGTCAGGCAGGTGGGATTGCTCCACGTGGGGTGGTGCAGGCAGGATGGGCAGTGTGTGGGCAGGATGGACAGAAGCTCCAGGGATGGAAGCTCTTTGAAAGGGCCTTGCTCCTTTGCTGCTGGGAGGATGCTGAGGGCTAGAAAGCACTTGCAACCTGTGGCAGAGCCAGGCTGGCCTGCGGGTCCCCCATTCCCTGTCCCCCTGTAGGGAGCTTCACAGCCTCGAACACTGATCCCACTGCTCTGCCTGCTGCCAGCTCTGCTCTGTTCCCTTCCTGTGCCTGCCTGGCATGGGGTAAGGACCACGGCAGAGAGGGGAGCTGCCCAGCCCAGTCCCTGTGCCAGGGAAGCCCGCTTGGCTAAACAAGTTTTCACTGACACCTTTTTTTTTTTTCTTCAGTGAAGCCTTCCAGCAATTTTTAAATTGCTCTCCGCTAGCGGTGTGGGGCCAGCTCCCTGCCTGCTCCTTGCTTGGAGCAGACAGCCGGCTCCTGCCCTGAGCTGGCCTCCCAGGCTGAGTGCCAAGCAGGCATGATGCGGGTCCCACGCTCTCACGCATGCTCGCACGGTGAGCGGGGTGCCCACGCAGCTGCAGAGGGCTGGCACGGCTGCCTGCTCCAGCCTGGCCTCCAGAGCGGGAGCGGGGCTGCGCTGGAAATCCCAGCCCAGGAAAGGCACTGCTGAGCCCGCAGAAGAAGGAGCAGGGCCTGGCTCAGATCCTCGGCTGCAGCTCGGCCCGGGGGATCCTCTCCTGTGAGCCCAGAGCCCAGGCTTTGCCCAGGGGGTGGCACCTTCGACGAGATGCCAACACCAGGTTGCACAGGCGCCATCGACCTCCGTCCTCTCTGGTGATGTCCTGGTGCAGGCTGCCTGGGGGGTTGCATCCCTCCCACCCACACAGCCAGACCCTCTGTGCGGGGCTGCCCTGCAGTCCTGCCCCTCTATAAATGCTTCCAAAGGAGCTTCCCAGGACATACCCCTGGGATTAAAGAATAATTTTCTAGAGGGAGATGGGTGGGTGTAGAGGTGAGATGATCAGAGACGGTTGGACGGAGGAAGGCAGAAATAACTCTGTTACACTTGACAGTTTCCCGTGTTAATGCTTTGCTGGTGGTTCCTGTCTTGCTCACACCAGGAGTGACACAGGCCCCTTCTACCTTGATCAGCGCAAGGTTTAGACGTGAACGAGCCTGTGATTCACTGAACGAGCACCGAGGAAAAGAAAGTATCGAGCAGCTTTGTCATTCAAGACGCATCATTCCTCCTTCACCGAACAAGGCAGGAGTGCGTGCTAATAATCTGGGATCTTGTAATTAAATACCCTGCAGCCTGAATATGTATAAGAAGGCACAGTTAAGGGTTTCATGGACTACCTCACTTGTGGCATTTCTGTGGGTTGGAGTTGCTTTGCTTTGCAACTTAAGTGCTCATGTAGGGCTTGCTGTATGTGGCACATTATCAAACACGGGTGTGAAAAATCCCCCAAGCCACCAGAAAATGGAAACAATCATCTCGAATGCTCCTGAAGTGAAAGCAGAAAGCCATTCCCAAGACATTCCTTCAACAGCAAAATGGCTTTTTTAAGGAATCCAGACAGAAGATGTAATAAGGGAAAAACTGTACAGAAAAAGAAAACCCCTCCACCTGCAGCAACGGAGTATGATAGGAAAACTCAGGGTGGAAGGGACTCTGGAGGTCTGCCATTCAACCTTCTGCTCCAAGCAGGGTCAGGCCAGGTTGCTCAGGAATTTTTTTTCAAGACCAGTTGGGTTTTGAAGGCCTCCAAGGACAGAGACTGCACAGCCTCTCTGGGCAACCTGCTACGATGTTTGACTTTCCCCATGATGAAAAAACTTTCCCCTATATCCAGTCCAAACTTGTTTCGATTCATGCCTGTTGTCTTTCGTCCTCCTACTGTGGACAATTGTGAAGAGCCTGGGTCTGCCTTCTCAATGACCTCCTTGTAGATGGCCTTGAAGATCCCCCCTTGAAGCTTTCTCATCCTCAGGCCGAACAAACCTTGTTCCCTCAGCCTCCCCTCACAATGGCACATGCTCCAGCCCCTGGACCACCTTGGTGGCCTCCTCTGAACTCACTCCGCTTTACTGATGCCCATTGGTAGACCCAGAACGAGGTGAGGTATCCAACTGCAGTCTAATGAGTGCTGGGTAGAGGGAGGTCCAAACGCCTCAGCTCCCTCGTAGGCACCTCTAAGCGTGTGGTCTGCACCTCCAGGCATGTCCTCTCTCATCAAGACAGAGGTGTGCACATGAGGAGGTGGCCACAGAGGGTTGCATGGGAGATCCTGAGGACAACTGGTGAAAACCCTGGTAGGAGAAGGCTAAAAGCACCACCCTGGAGGCTGGCTGGACAGACCAGCAACCAAAGATGTCAACGCCATTTCCAAAGGAGGTGACAGTCCAGGGAGACAATTCGTCCCCTCTGGGACAGCACCAAAACCACAGCACCTGCCACCCCCCCGAAAGGCTCCCCAGGGAAGTGGGAGGAGACAACACCAGCCAGGGTGGAGATGCTCAGTGTGGGGAAATCAGCTTGGCTGTGGCCGCTCCGTGGAAGAGAGAAAGTGCAGCACCACCCTCCCCAGGCATGGGGCCAACGTGTTTCTGCATGAACAGGCAGAGCGTCCTGCACACGAGGTGGACTGTGTTTACTGGAGGGACACGAAAGCATTTGAAGAGCTTCTCAGCCCTTTCGTGCCTCCTTGGAGGTGTCTGCCCACGTGGATGTAGGCACCACTGCACCAAAGGGAACTTACCCACTGCGATGGCCGTGGACTCAAACTCCAAATAAATATGCTTTGAGCAGTGTTTGCTACATAATTCCTCAGGTACTCACACGGCTCCGCTTGCACCAGCTGTAATGGGATGATCCAAGGTGTCAATGAATGGCCTTTGACATGAATACCTAATTCTGAGATTTCAGAAGTGGCTTTGGGGGATGAAGTGCTTAACTCCCACCCCAATGCACCATATCCATCTTTTTTATGGGAGCAACAGCGACAACGTCCCCCTAAACCAGTACAAACTGGGGTTCCTGTAACTCTGCTTAATGTGTGGGAAAACATCTGGGAAGCTAATGGCAGCTGTGCTGCAGATGGCGGGGGGTGTCTGTGCAGAGCTCTCCCCATGTCTGCAGGATGAAATACAGTGCACTACTATTACTGTCCCTGTCTACGGGTTTACATGCCACCTTCAGCAGATATAACCCATTACTGTCTTCCTCTCTGCTGTCCTCCACACTTGCTGAAGGCCTGTAACTATCTGCTGAGCCTTCCCATTGCTCTCCTTCAGACCCCTCTCTGTCTCTCTGCTGCCTGTAACCCTCAGCACTACGAAGCAGATGATCTGGATGCAGATGACCCCTTGCTCCCAGTGTTCCCCATTTCTGTTTGGAGCCATCAGCTGGCTCTCGCCATGTGCTGGGATCTCCTGGGAGTGGGGCAGGTCCTGCTGTGTTTGGACATCACATAGGTGTGATATGGCTTGCAAGGGGAAAGGGATAGTAATTGCATGGTGTTGAGTTCCTCCTCGGCTGTGTTAGCTAACCATTAGTAAGGTTGCATCGTCACTGTCAGATATGTTCTGTTACAATAAATAGGGAAATGTGTGGTTTTTTGCTTTGCCTTTTGTAAGAGAAACATATCAGTTCTCCACTGATGGACAGGCTGACCTCATGGGACGTGCCACCAACTGGGAGCTGCCCGTGCCTGAGCTCATGGCTGTTTTCCCTGAGTGAGGACATGGTTCATGTCAACCCTGCTCATGGACAGGGATTTTCCTGCGGATTCCCATCCTGAAATCTTCTGACACAAATAAGGGACCATGTGGGTGTCGGGGTGGAGGCGCACAAGGTGGAGGAGCAGTTCAGCCCACATGCTGTCAAGAGGAGGAGCAGGGATGTTGCCCCGCTTGGTCCAGGGCAAGATCTTCCGCTGAGCAGGGGCTGAGTGCTGCTGGACCATGGCCCTGAGGAGGATGCTGGCGAGGGCAGGGGGGCGCAGGAAAGGCTGAGGTGGATGCTCAGTGCTGGGGCAAGAGTTTTGACGCATGCCTTCTCTGCAAGCTGCCCATCTCATATGCATTGCTTAACCAGTTTGTCCACAGCAGTCCAGTTCCTACCTTTTCATCCCGGGGCAGTGGTGCATGCAGTATTTAAATGCAGATTACCTGGCACCAAAACACTTCATCTCATACTCGCTGGTGCTTAAAGAGTTCTGTAGATTGTCCAGCTTTTAAGCAGCTAATTGCAGAGCTATTGACATGTCTGCAGCGCATCGGAGGCTCGAGACATACATTTTGTTGTAGGTCTGCAGAAGATTACATAATTCATCCAGATTTGCTGACAAGAACAGACTTTGACACAGACTCCCTAGCTCATTGCCAAAGCCAGCCAGGCCCCCGATAGGCAAGAGGAGTATTTTTAGGGAAGCGCAGTCTTTGCACTGAGCCTTGGGGAAAGGCAAAGCCCCAGGAACACAGCGTGTAAAGCCCAGCCGTCGAGAAATTCTGGGTTTCCATCACTGTTTGGGGAAAAACAGGCACAAAACTACTCCCTCTCAATTCACCCACCACCCAGGAGAAGCAGCTGAGCTCCTCTGACCCACAACACATCTCCAAAGCGCCAGCCCCCAGGGAGACATCCGCAGTTGGCTGGGGAAGAAATGGGCTCCTGGCTCCCAATTAACCTCCTTCACTCTGTCAAATGCCGTGGCAAGTGAAAGAAGAAGACATCTTCTGTGGTGCTGGTCTGGCTAGAGCTGATGGCAAATGTCCTGGTTCACCAGGGCCCGTGCATAGGCACATCATGACCACGTAACCAGGGTAGTTACTCCACCACCACCAGGAAGGGTTTCCCCGTAGTTGCATACCCAGCAAAGAGCCCCAGACTGGGCAGGACACGGTGCCCATGTCAGCCGCTTTTCCTGGTCCTTGGCTGTAGCCCATAACCCCAGAAGTAACTGGCCACCAGCCCTCTGTGTGGGGGAAGGACGGGTGGAGAGCAGAACATGGGCTCAAATCCAACATGAAGGACTCCCACCCAAGGCTGGCTGGAGGCAGCGCTTCCCAAAGGTTGGGTCAGGAAGCCTGGGCCATCCTGACCCTTCACTAGGCTATGAGATGCTCGACTCCCCCCATGCTGCATCTCTCCCAGGCTGCTGCTGCAGTACATCTCTGTGTGCCTGGGTGCGAGGGCATGCCAAGTTTTGCGAGGGGATTGCATGGGTTGGAGTTAGCATGTGTTGGTGCACGTGTGGAGCGAGGATGAGGTCTCAGAGGTCCCTTCCTGCCCTTGCCCAGGAGCTCGCCTGTCACCCCTCTGTGCTGCAGCAGTGCCCATCTCATGCACTGCCCCTTCCACAGCACCTCTCTTGCAGGCTACACCAGGGACAGGGGAAACTGAGGAAGGCAGGAAAGGAGGGGGCTGGGGAAGGCAGAAGGTCTGCATTGCTGCAGGCTGGAAGCAAAGTGCAAGTGGCACGAATTGACCCGGCTGTCCCCAAGGCAATCAGGGAGCAGTTGACCGCATCCATCAGGCTCCTCTGTGCAGGGTGGAACCTCCTGTGCTGGGACCCGAGGGCTAAGGCCGTGCTGTTTATTTGCAAAGCTACTGGAGAGGAGCTGGCGGGTGAGCACGGCCCTGGGTTTCGGGCCATGTGTCAGCCGGGGCGGGGTGGGGGGCAGGCTTGCTGCCGGACGGGTGCCTTGTGCGTGGCTGAGCAACTGGAGCAGGAGACGCGCCTTGCTTTGGGGCGTCCTGGGAGCTGAGCTCTCCTCCGGCGCTCTTGGAAAGCCTGGCGTTTCTTCCTCCCCGCGGGCAGAGGCAGGGAACTGCACGTCCTCTCCCGGCCGACCTCTCCTGCCGGGTCAGCAGGTCCCCGCTGGCCTGAGCCGCAGACAGGCCGTTTGGATGCCGCACTGGTTAACTTCAGCCCAAGTGCTGCGCTCATTTAAAAATATCCTCTGACAAATACCTGCACAAACAGGGGGGAAAAAAAACCCAACCCAACACCTAACCCTTTAAAAAAAAAGGCATCTGTAATTTTCCACAGGACGGAAGCATATTATTTGGCCTCCCTGCCCTGGGGCTGCTCCGAGTCCCTTGCCCAGCACCGTGGGGTTTGCAGCCAGCGGGGCCCCTCCGCCGGTGCCTTTGCAAGCAGGGCTGAGCCGGGAGGCTGGAGTGGGAGGGAGTGTTGCCTACCCAGCGTGGCCCCGCGGGGTGAGTCTTGCAGAGATGCGAGCACCCGCCTAAGACTTCCCGGCAAGCCTTTGGCACGGCAGAGCAGGGAGCGGGTCCTGCGCTGACCCGCTCGGCCGCACCCTCCTCCCCGCCTCGCACCGTCTGTTTTCCGCTCGGGGTTGCTCCCCGTGCTCCAGCCAGGCTGGCAATGCCTGCGCTGGTGCTCGACATCTCGCCTCCCTCCCACGCGGGCGCAGGTACTGCCCGGCTGGCAGCCGCGCTCCCGTGGGGAAGGGCATCAACGGGCTCCCGTCGGGAGGGGGGTACCTGACCCCGGTTGGGGCTTCGGCAGGTGGGGAATGTTCCCCAGCATGAGCCTTAAGTCCAGGTGTGTGGTTTGGAGGTGAGAAATGCCTCTCAGCACCACCTCTGCCTACTAAATCTCTGGCTGGGTTTTGTGGCACTGGGGGCTATGGGTGAGAAACTCCCACAGCATGAACAGGCTGCCCATCCAACTGGGAGAAGGAGGGGAAGCAGCAGCTCAGCACAAGGGGAGAGTGCAGCCCCAGAGAAAAGCCCGGTGGGGACCAGGCAGGGGGTGCAGATGGACTGGGACAAGGCTGGGGTGCCCAGGCTCTGGGTGCAGGACTCAGCCCCGTTTGGTGAGCTGGAGGCAGCCCTGGGGACAACCCCACTTTGTGGACATCCACCAGGCAGCCAGCCCCCGGGCTGCGAGCACCAGCTCGAGGGGAAGAGCCACAGAGCTGCCCGGGGAGGGTGTGCACGTCCCTGCCATGGAGCACAGCTCTCCACCTCACCCAGGCACAGCAGAGGGTCCCAAGGTACTGGGAGACACCCAGCTCTCCAACATCTGGTCCTCCTGTGCCTCCCCAGCTCAGCCCCGTCTCCTCTGCTGGATTGCCTGGGGCTGTGGCATCACCAGTCGCATCTTTGCATCTGGATGGGCTCTCCCATCCATGCCCTGTCCTGCTAGGACCTCCTGCTCTCCCTGCACCCAAAGCAGGGCTGCCCAGGGGAGGTGGGATCCTCAGCACTGGCTGGGGGCGTGTGGGGGGGAGTGGACATGGACATAAGCCCATTGCAGAGACCCAGGAGTGCAATGGCCCTAGCAGATGTCCCGTCTGGCTTCCCAAGATCAATGCAGTGCTGGTACAGCGATGCTCTCAGCTCCCTGCGACCTCGGGGATGCAGGATCCAACTGGCTCTGGTGCTGTGATGGGGCGAGACTCCCACGATCACTGTAAGAGCCAGGTTTGTGTTTTTGGTGGAGGTAACCTCCCTCCTGCATGGCGCTGGCAGCAAAGCCCAGCAAAGTGCCGGCTGGCCGTACCGAGAAATGCTCCGAGTGGGCTGGACGCTGACCCGTGCTCACGCTTGTCCCCACGCCGTCCCCCCACACCTCGCGGCACGCACTGATGAAAAACATGTTCCCCCACCACAGCAACTGGCAGTGCTGCCTCCTCCACCCCCCGGTCGCTGGCTCCCTGCCCCACGCACGCAGAGGATGCTTCATTCCTGGCTGATGACCGAGCCACCTGCCCGGAGCATTTGCTCTCTGAGGGGCAAAGGGAGATGGCTGGGCTGCACGGCTGGCATGGTGTGGGCACGTGGTCAGCACCGAGAAGCAGCGGCACCCCAGAGCTCTCCTCCAGGCCTCTTCAGGAAAGCAACAGAGAGCCTTGGTCCTCTCTGAGTGGCACGGGGCTGGCTGTCCCCATGCAGTGGTCAGCATGGCTGGGTGAAGGTCCTGAGCACCGCAGCTGGGTGCTGGGTGCTGGATGCTGGGTGCTGGATCCCAGTCTGTGCGGTGTACGACACAGGTGGGTGGCTGTGGAAGGGCATGGGAAGACCTGGAGCAAGGGGTCTTCAAGGGTCCTTGGGGACCTTGGGTCATTCCTGTCCTCCTGGCTGCTGTGGGGACACAAGGGGCTCTCTGGAGCCCATGGACACAAGGGCTCTGCTTCAAAAGGGGGCACAGCTCTGCTGCCAGAGCAGTGTGGCCCAGGGCAGCCAGAGCAACCTGGCTCAGGGATGGAGCCTGTCCCAGCTGGAAGGACCAGGGCCACTGAGCAGGTGCGTGTGTGTGTTTGCACGGTGCACGTGCATGCACGTGTGTGCGCACATGCATGGACATGTACACTCGTGTATGAGTGCATGTATGGATGTGTGCATGTGGCATGCATGTGTGTGCACATGAGATGGCACACACGGGTGTGTCACCAAGTGTCTGTATCGACGGGCGGGGCGTGCGCAGCCCCTGGACCCTTCCTACAGGCATGTGCTCCTGCTCTCTCCCTTGGAAATGCAGGTATTTATGTGCGAAAATATGGAAGCGTGTTCAGTCCCTGCTCAGTGACCTTCAAAACCATCCAGCTAATTCAGCTTGGACTGTGAGCCCAGCCAGATGGCCCTTCTCAAACACGCTGGCCGTGCAAACTGGGGTTTTACTCTTGATTCCTGCTCCTGCTCCAAGGCAGGCTCGTGAAACAGCGTATTCAGTATGTGCTCTGGGAAGGCAGCCACGCAGCCCTGCTCCGAGGAGGAGGCGGCAGGGAGAGCGCCAAGCCGGGGTGGGGAGGGACGATGCAGCCGCGGGCTGCCGGCCGAGAGGCTTTGGGGTTTGTAATTGAAATGCGAAGCACAGAGTTAAGTTTGGGGGGTCCAAAATTGGAGGGCAGGGGGCTGGGTGCGGGCATCCGGGGCTGCCAGTGCCATCTCCAGCCGGGGTGAGCAAGGTGGAGGTTGGTGGGAGACGTCTCTGATGCCGGTGGAGAGGAGCCCGCAGGGGTGACTGGACCACGGGGAGTCGGGCAAGGCCAACGGTGACTCCTGAAGCCCAGGAGAAAGAGCAAACCAAAATAACATTACCTAATGGAAGGGAAGGGTTAAAAGACCTGCCAGAGCTGAGCCTCTCTGGAAACGTGGGAGACAGCTGGAAAAGATTTAAATAACTCTTTGCTGTGCGTCTGCAAGCCATGGGTGCCAGCGAAAGGTAGTCTTATTTCTGATAATATCTGGTCTGACACACTCAATGTGTTTAACAGTTTTCAGTTCACTAAGGCAGATGAGACTAACTAGGAAGCGATCATGCAGGGATTCCTGGATGCTGCATTAGCATGCATCCTCCAAGAGGAATGTTTTCGCCTCTAAATGCAAATAGAGGTTGAAGCTATTGAAGAAGCTGTGGCTGATCTTCATCTGAGGAATCAATCTTGCAAATTCAGGGGTAACCAAGCCCCCGGCACGGATGCTATCGTGCAGGGCGAAGCCCAACAGGGTTGTTGGGGACCCCCTGGTGCGGTGCCCGGAGGGGTGCTGGGGCTGGGGTGCCCTTTTGCTCACCTCCACGCTGGCCACCGACAGCACCCACAAGGAGAGACCCTGGGGGAGGTGGCCAATGCTGGCGATTTCCTCCAGGTCAGCAGGGCCCTGGCAGGGCACGGGGCAGAGCAGAGCCTAGGGACGTGGGGCACGCTCCCCCCCGTACAGACCTGGGAGGTGGAGGGGGCTCCCCGAAGGAGCTCAGCTGCCGGTAAATGCTTCCCGTCGGGATCGTCACAGCCCCGCTGACGGCCTCGCGGGCACTAACGGTGTAGTGATGCATCCACACAAAAAAACGAGTCTCTGGCAAGGGTTTCATACCCTCCTCACCCGTGGGACACCAGTGCTAGGAGCCGACCACATCCCGCTAAGGTCTCTTGCCAAAATGGTCCTCACTTAGGTGACGGGGGACTCTGCCTGGGGAGACGGGGACTGTGACAAGTGACCGTGAGCTGTCAGGGTGATGCTGAGCCCCGAGGGGCTGATGCAGCCTTTTGGCATGGAGACAGGGAACAGTGTGCTGGCCTGGAGAGATTTTGCTGCCTTTGTGTTTGGCCATGGTAGCTGTGCCAGAAGGTGAGATTAGAGGGTTCATGAACTTGTTGCATGACATACACTGTTTTCTGTCGAGCAAAGGTATATTTAAGCACATGGAATTGCTACCGAGAATTATCATTGAAAACTATTATTAAGCATGACTATTATTAAAGAACAGATTTTTCCCTAAGCGTCGTGCTGGAGCAAAATTTAATACCTACAGTGTACACCAAAGGTTGGTCAGAAATTTTCCACCCAACTCGTATCACATAAAAAATGGAGCTATACGCTACATGAGACTATTCCTAAAGTGTCTGCTTGGTTGTGCAGCAAAACTCCAACCCTTCAAAATGCAATGATTTTGGTTTTCAACTAAAAACATTCATCCTTGAAATTTCCCCAAATAAAAGTATGAAAATTTAGTCCCGCTATGATGCGCTTGGTTTGACGTGATCGTGAGCATGAACACGGACATGAAGGAGGGGACGAACCCTGCTGCTGTTGGACTGCCTGTGCCCCTTTCCCTGCCTAAGGCCTCAGCATCAGCCCTTACGAGACACTGGAGAATCCAACCCTGAGGTGCACAGGGCCGTGTCCATCCCTCCTCATCCCTCCCTTTCCCAGGCGGGACGGAGGCAGCTCTCCCTCCCGGCTGCAGCTCCGGGAAATGACTCGGGTGCCTGGCAAGTAGGTGACCCAGGTCTCTCCTGGAAACCTGCTCTCTGAACAGGGCTGAAGGAAAACATTGCCTGGAATGGTTTTCCATCAGAAAACAGGGGTTTATTGAAATCAAATCTTTCCCTGGGAACTTGTCGATTTTGCTGCCATTTTCTCCAGGAAGAAGTCTAGCAGAATCACTTTGACTTTCTTGTTTCAGCAGTGTCAAAATGTTTATTCCGATCATGTCAAAACACCAAGCTCATTTCAGGAAAGTAAAAATATTTCATTTTGACTTTATAATTTCATTCGCTTAACTTCCACTTTATGTTCCACGAAAATATTTTTTAATACGCGCCGCTTGAGATCCTTTTGCGCCGTGACATCCAGGCGCTCTGCGAGGAGACGGCGCTGGATTGTCACACGTGGCGTTTCAAAGGCCCAAATTAGCATTCGGGTGAATTTTCATTTCATAGGACGTGCCGCACGTGTGGCTTTCCCTCTCAGTGCAGAGCAGACGCCTTGAACGCTGCTGGGATTTCTTGGTACTTTCCCCTCCGGCTCTCTGCGGATGCCCATGGGAAATCTTGTCCGCTGATTCCCGTCGGGGCTGGGGGGCTGGTGGGGTGGCCTGAGGTGAGGGTGATGGGCTGTGGGGTGCGATGGGCACCTGGGAGGTGCTCCCTTCTCCGCGGCTGCCGCTTGCTCTCCTCTCACCCGGCCAGACCGCGGTGCCAGGGGAGTGCCCTTGCAGCCGGGTACCCTTTGTTGCGATGCTGAAAGCTGGATTTTTCCTTGGCGGCGAGACAAATCGGTCACAAATACAGTCCTTGGAGCCTGCTGGTGTTTTTTAGCGTGGGCAGATATCCCCATCTGCCTTCTAGCGGGGCTCTGCCCAGTGTGGTCCCTCCTCGGCTCCCATGCTGGCTCCCACAGCTCCATCACCACCCGTGAGGCTCCGCTCTGGACCCTGGAGCTGCTGGGCACCCCCCAGCAGGGATGGTGAAGGAGATGGGGGCTTCAAAATAGCCCTCAGGTGAAAATCTGGGGGGGGAACGGGGGCCGAGGGTGTCTGCGTGGGATGTCGCGGGAATCATTCAGGTGGAAGAAAGGTGGAGGTCCTGCTGGCCTGGTAGGACAGGAGGTGATGCCAGCACTGGGCAAGGACACCAAGCCTTGGCTCTGCCCAGAGCTGCGGGGGAGATGGTGGAGCAGGGGCTCAGGCTGCACAGCCCTGCCCGGGATCCAGTCGGTGAGGAGATGCCTGGAGCAGCAGCCCTCCTCCTCCTCCTTCTCCTCTTGCTCCTTCTCCTCATCCCACAACTGGCCACTCTCCCTTCAGGCCTCCTGTCGGTGGGTCTGCCCCTGCCCCAGCTCTGCCCAAGCCCCACTGCCTCAATTCCCCCGTCACAAGGAGGATTTGCCCTGGGGAGCAGATGCTGTGGGGCCCAGCGTGGTGCACGCTGGAGGTCCTCCTGTTCAGATCATCCTGAGATCATTCTGAGACCATTCAGACCAGTTTTGCAGGTAGCTTGCAGCAGCCAAGGCACTAGAGCATCCACCCACTGATGGTGGGCACAGATCTAGTGCTTTCTGGGGGGCAGTGCTGGGACAGGGCAGCTACAACCCCCCTCGCTGCCACCCTCACTTGCAAGGAGCAGCTCACACGTGCGTGGCAGAGCGGGTCCTGCTCACTCCATCCCCACTGAGCTCACGTTTTCCCTTTCAGCCTCATTCTTCCCACCCTGGAGGTGCCGGGCACCTTACTGAAGCTGGACACATCTGTGTAAGGCACCCCTTCCCTCCCTCTCCCGGAGTGTGAGCTTCACATGACAAACCAAGGTGTTGAGTGGCATCATCATCATCAACAAGAGCAAACTGGCTCCTGTCCTGGAGCCTGAGGGCCAGAGGAGCCCCGTTTCCCGGCCAGCTGGGAAGAGGGGAGGGGAGCACTGCACCCCCCCTGCTTCCCCAGGCATGACCATGCAGTGCGGCGGGCGCCCGGCACCTGGTATGGGGCAGCCGGGACCAGCGGGGACCCCGGGGTGTGAGGGAGAGGTGAGGCACCCCGGTGTCCCCCAGCTCTGCTCCCCAGCGCCTTTGCCCAGACGCTGCTGGAAGCTGGCAGGAAAAGGACAGAGCAGGGAGTTGCACCAGGCGACGGCTGCACTGGCTGGGGGAAGGATGTTGGAGAGAGGTGTGTGCCCAGACCCCGCAGCCCCAACCACCCCCATCACCCCTTCCCTGCTGCTCCTGCCACCCAGCCGGGCTTTGCTCTGCTCTTCCCCCCCCCAGACCCCCACCGCTGGCGC
>NW_008824591.1:192076-192852 GCF_000699105.1 Pygoscelis adeliae
GCTCGGTGTCCCCCAGCTCTGCTCCCGAGATTGCCTCTTACCATAAAGCGATGGATGAGCAGCAAGGCCTGCTGCTTAACGGGGACGGTGGCAGCGTGCATCTGGCTTAATAGAGATGCTCCTGCCTGGTGCCAGGCGGTTAAGTGATAATTAACCAGGTGCTCGGGAAGGTGATGCTGGAAGCCAGCACCGCGCTGCTGCTGCAGCGTAGAGGGCTGAACACCCACCTCTGTGCACCCCAGACATATGGGTACCTTGGTCGGGGCTACATGCACCCAGAAACCTGCTGCTCTGCGCCCTCGGGGCCAAGCGAGGGGGCCAGGGATGAGAACCCGGGTAAGCCAGGGATGGGAGTACTGGGCAGCTTTGGTTGCTTTTAGGTGCAAGGAGCCACGAAGCCATCCAACACCTGCCTGCCACCTTCACCACAAGCAGCCATCCTTGTCTGCAAGGGTAAATACCGCTTTACAGGTGGGGAAACTGAGGCACCAGGCGAGCGAGACCAGCATGTTTCTGCAGCATTAGGTATTCATAAAGCACTGCGGTGACCTGGCAGTGCGGGCAGGGAGGTCTGAGCGCCGTCACCCAAGGGGTGAGGTGGCTCAGGGCGATCACAGGGAGATGCGCCCGCTGCAGCGGAGGAGGAGAAACGCTGCTGGAGAAACCGGGCGGCACCATGGAGGGAGAGACACCCACGGGAGCAGCAGGGGAAGGGTTGTGCAGGCTGGGACCCTCCTGCTCGGCTCGGCACTGGGGAGCTGAGCCTGGGCCCTGGC
>NW_008824591.1:192862-193113 GCF_000699105.1 Pygoscelis adeliae
AGAAATGTGGGAGGGTTTTGACTAATAAAGGCAAGTCTGAGGGAAGAAACACCGCCGGGCTCCAAGTGGGCAAAAGGCTGCTGAGAGAGGAGGGAACGATCCTGCCTCCAGGCCCTCGGTGTAGGGGAAGGAGACCGTGGGTGTAAACTGTAGCAAGGGAAATTTGGGATAGATCCCAGGAGAAATGCTCCGGGGAGGAGGGAGGCACAGGGAGATGTGCAGGCTGGCTCCACCCCGGGGTCTGTAGGGTC
>NW_008824591.1:198857-199302 GCF_000699105.1 Pygoscelis adeliae
GGGGGGGGGGCCAACACCCTCCCCCAGCAAAGCCTCCACCAGGGAGCGTGTGGGAGCAACGCGGGTTTTTCAGCCCTGTCCCTTGCCCCCCACGCCCTTCCTGGCGTCCCTTGTCCCTTGGGGTAGGGATGGTGCCTGGCCTGCGTCCCTGTACTGGCCCTGCCCGGGTTGCTACCAATGGAGCCCCATCACTCGGCGTGGGGTTTGGTGGCTTTCTCGAGGGGGCTGCGTCCCCAGAGGCTTCATGGGGCGTGCTGTGCAGGGGGGGAGGGACAGGCTCAGGGTCCAGCTGCTGTTGGGCATGAAGGGGCATTTGCAGGGGCTGCTGACCCTGGGATGGGATGCGCCCCACTTTCCTGGCCCATCTCTGGGTCGGAGCGGACCCGCCGTGGCTCTGCCTCTCTTCCCCTGGGCTGCGGGCAGGGGGCTCCGCTGCCTGGGCTGA
>NW_008824591.1:200149-200933 GCF_000699105.1 Pygoscelis adeliae
GTGCTCTGGCACTGGGGGGACTTCCCCAGCAGGACCCCTTCCTGCATCCAGCCGGCCGTGGGGATGCTGCGCTCGCACCTGGCCGTGGTGTCCGATGAGTCCGTCAGGGATGTGTTTCCCCAGGCTGGTTAGTTATCTCTCGGAGGGGAAGGGTGAGGGCATAGGGTGCGTTTTGGGGTCAGGCCTCTCCTTCC
Organism: Pygoscelis adeliae; assembly: GCF_000699105.1. NCBI lineage: Eukaryota > Metazoa > Chordata > Aves > Sphenisciformes > Spheniscidae > Pygoscelis > Pygoscelis adeliae. The sequence goes on from NW_008824591.1 coordinate 200,344, forward strand.
CCACCAAGCTGTGGGTTGCATTACATGGTTTTATGGCGAAGTAAACTGAGGCACGGTATCTAAACACCTTGGCCGTGCTAGGCATCGGGACCAGGACCCATCCCTGTCTAACGGGGAGAGGGGGGATGCTCTGGCCGCTGCCCCCCTGGGCTGTGCATTCCCTGGGGCTCCCCATGCCGCAGCGGGCTGGGCCGGCACGTTGGGCTTGTGCACTGGGAGCTGCTGCTGCTTCCCGATGCAGGGCAGCAGGCGCCTGTTGACTGACAGTTCTGCTTAATTAGGGAGTTGTTATTTTACCAATTCCAAAGCGCTTGAAGTTTTCTGCTCCAGCTCACGCTTTCCACTTGTTAATGGGAAACCAACACCCTCCGTCAGAAAGGCAGCGGCACTGATGCATTTTAAAGGTTTCTGCTTGCTCCGGTTTGACATCCAAAATATAACAATCAAGCAATCAGCTGGTGGATGCCTGTTTGATGCAGCTCTGACAGTGCTGAAAACCTTAATTTCCCAGCCCTCCCCTGCACCTCCTCCTCCTTTATATCCCTGGGTCGGTAGCGTGGCGGCTGCTCCCGGGGGGGGGGACCGGGGCT
>NW_008824591.1:202159-202534 GCF_000699105.1 Pygoscelis adeliae
CCCCCCAACCCCTTCTTCCGGAATCGCTTTTCATGCAGCGCTAACTGCTGAAGTAACACAAACCTGCTAAATGGTCCGGCTTTATGATAGCATAAAAATGATACTACAGCAGTGAGTGGGGCTTTATTAAACCCAAGGGAAAGGCTCCAAATGAACAGCTTGCTCTGCTCTTAGCTTCCCCACCGCACCCCCCCCCTTTATTTTTAATAACCGCTAGAATATAAACTACAGTTAAGATCCTGCGGACTAGAAGAGCGCTCGCAGCCCAGCGTTATCTCTGCCCGTCCCTGCGCGCGGGTCCCGGTGCTGTGATGGGAGGAACAGCATCATGGGCAGAGAAATGAATTTCCTGGTGCTTGGCTTTGTACTTAAAAA
>NW_008824591.1:203763-205107 GCF_000699105.1 Pygoscelis adeliae
ACGGCCCCGGGGTACAGAAGAGATGGGCGTTTGCAGGGCTGTGCCAGTTCGGTGCCCAGCCTTGGCGCTGCCGAGGTCCCCGGGGGACAGTGTCGGGGATGGGCTCTGCATGCCGGGGTGCCAGATCCTGCTCGGAGTCCAGTGGGAAAGCCTTGCAGTGCTGTGAGTGGTGGCACTTGCTCACTCTCCGAGGTCCCCAAGCACTTCCCAGTCACAGCCCCATGTGCTGGTGGTGGCCGTGCCACCCGGGGGACCGCTGGCATCTCCTCCAGCAGCCAGGCTGGCAGGGACAGCAGGGGGCTGGGGGGGTGGTGGGATGCGAGTTCCCCCCCCCCCTCGGGCTCGCTGGGCATCCGCGGTGGAGGGCTGAGCCTCTGGGCCACCCGTCTGGTTGGACCGGCCACTGAGCCCGATGCTCCCAGTGCCGCTTGTTGGTCCACACCGAGGACCATGCAGTCACCTCGGCCCTGGCTGCTGGCAGCGGGAGAGCCCAAAAGCCAGGTGCAGGGATATATCAACTTTTTTTTTCCTTAAAAATATTGCAAAGTGCCAGGAAGGCCTGTGTCGGGGTGCCCTCTGATCCTGGGGGAGCAGCTTTGCTCCCCTTGGTTGGGGAGGTGGGATGTCACCAGCCACGCAGGACCCAAGTGGTGCCAAGCCGGGGAGTGTGGGGACGAGCCTGGCACCTGTTCCCCGACCCTCTGCCCAAACCATCCAAAGAGAAAGCGGAGCAGAAACACTCCACAACACATCAGATTTGGACCTGTAATAGCTGTAATTAATTCTTTGGCCCCCCCCAGTCAGCCTCCCCCAGGAGCTCGGCCGCTTGCAGGAATGAAGCCCCTGGGTGCTCCTGAGCAGGAGCAGCGTGTCCGTCCCCCTGTCCCCAAATGCCCTCTCGCCCTGGTTCGTGGCGTCAGCAGTTTGCCAGACGGCCGGGAACTCCCTGCATGGCTGAGATGTCTTTTGTGCTCGGCCATCGCATGGACGGGACTGCCAGCTGCAGGTGCTTTGCTGCTCCCCCTTCCCAGTGGCCATGGTTCGGCATCTCCCTCCCATTGGATGTAGCTGCTTTCGGCAGGAGCGCTGAGGCTCGGGGTTTGGGGGGACCTGAGGGGAGCTGAGACCCGCTGGCCACATTTCGTGGTGTTTCGCTGCTCGCCCCGGCCCGTCGGTGGCCCCGCCGGCGCATCGTCTGCCGGAGCCGATAAATCAGGGGGAATAGCCCGGCTGTGTCAGCGGTGAATTGTGGGGCCATTATCTGTAATGAGTTCAACAAGGATGGCACGTCGTGAGCCTTATCGGGATTATTCCTGGACTGTGACCCCAGCAAAGTGGGGGGCA
>NW_008824591.1:209213-210260 GCF_000699105.1 Pygoscelis adeliae
GCCAGTGATTTTGGGGGTGATCAGGGCCCGGAGTGGCTCTGCTTGGGCAAGCGTGTCCTTCTGCCTCCCTGCCAAGCCCTGGGAGCAGGACGCGGCCCTCCCAGGGCTGGGGAGGCGTGTGGGGATGCTCCTGGGGATGTGGTTCCTATTCATCCTCACCCTTTATGGCCCCACAGTCTGGGTTTGTGGGACAGGAGGTCCAGCCTCGTGCCCAGCTGTGCCTGAGCGTTTGGGGTTTATCCTGATGCGTATTTGTACCCATTTCCCAGCGTGCGCAGCATTGGGATCACCATGCCGGCTGTGCTGTGCCAAGCTGGCAGGCATGGGGATGGCTCTTGGGGTCAGCGAAGGTTTGGGGCGTGGGGAGCTGGGTTTCGAGTCAGTTGGACAATGTTTGCTGGTGGGGAGGTTTTTTCCACAAAGGAGAAGCAAATTTGGGTCAACCGGCCCAGACAGCAAATGGGCTGAAAGGGGAAGGCAGGAAAACTGGCAGCGCTGGGCAGCCAGGAGCCAGCTCCCGCAGGGTTAAACGGCATAGCGGCAGTTTTGGTTCATAGTGATTGCTTTTATTATAGGAAATGTTTAAAGACCAGGAAGCTGAAATAAGCTGTTGTACCGGACCTCAGATACCCATTTCCCAGAGGGTGTCAGGACTTGAAGGATGCGCTCAGCTCTCCTGCGTGGGCAGCTCTGTGTCCGGCCCTCCCCAGATCCCCATCGCCGATGGGTGTCACCCCTGCGGCAGCGGGGATGGGTGTCCGTGGGGGGAGGAAGCTGAAATAAGCTGTTGTACCGGACCTCAGATACCCATTTCCCAGAGGGTGTCAGGACTTGAAGGATGCGCTCAGCTCTCCTGCGTGGGCAGCTCTGTGTCCGGCCCTCCCCAGATCCCCATCGCCGATGGGTGTCACCCCTGCGGCAGCGGGGATGGGTGTCCGTGGGGGGTCCCGGGCGGGGAGCAGTGCCGTACAGCCGGGACGGCATCGGCACGGGGAGCTGTGGGGCCGGCGTGGTGCTGAGCCCTGCAAGGGGGAGATGTTCATGTGG
>NW_008824591.1:215145-219883 GCF_000699105.1 Pygoscelis adeliae
CTGGGGGTGCACACGCGCGGGGTGGGTGCATGCCGTGCCCCTGCGTGTGTGAGCGGGAGAGGTGCGTGACACCCCGCTGGAGGCTGGTGACATCCCAGGCGGGGCTGTGTGACCGACCCAGCTCTGGCTCAGGCTCCTCCAGCCCTGGGCCGGTGGCTGCTCTTTCAACCCCCCCTGGGAAAATGGAGCTTTTTCCATCTCCTCTCTGAGAGCGCATTTGCTTTTGGCTCCTGTCTGGCATCAAGCTGGGGCTGGGTGCCCCCGGGGAGCCCGCCGGCTGCCACCACGAGGCACTGCGATGGGTGCTCCTCGGGGCTACACGGGGCAGAGCAGGGATGGACACCTCCATCCCTCCTCGCCGCAAGGGCCCTCTCCTGCTCACGAGCCACCCCTAGCTGTGAGCCCCCTGCCCCACACGCCGTGCCAGTGTCCCCTAAGAGCATCCACCTCGGGGAGACCCACAGGGCACCCCAGGGTGCCATCACCCCCCTGGCCGTCTCCGTGGGTCCTGTGAGCAGGCAGCAGGGCGTGATGTCTGGGGAGGGCTGGGCTGGCCCTGCGGCAGGGGCTGGGGCTCTGGGACATGACAGATGGCGGATGGCCGGGGCAGAGCTGACTCCTGGAGCAATGGCTGTGGAGCAGCTCTGCCAGCGCCCTCCTCGCCTCCAGGGCCCTCTCCTGCTCACGAGCCACCCCTAGCTGTGAGCCCCCTGCCCCACACGCCGTGCCAGTGTCCCCTAAGAGCATCCACCTCGGGGAGACCCACAGGGCACCCCAGGGTGCCATCACCCCCCTGGCCGTCTCCGTGGGTCCTGTGAGCAGGCAGGAGGGCGTGATGTCTGGGGAGGGCTGGGCTGGCCCTGCGGCAGGGGCTGGGGGGAGCCCCCTCCGTGCCTCAGTTTCCCTTGACCGCAGGCAGCCCCAGGCTCTGCAGGTGGGGGCAGCATCCCTCCTTCCTGCAGCCGATGGGGCTGGCTCTGCAGAAACAGCCCCGGGGGCCCTGCGGTGACCTTGCTCCGCTTGCGTGACTTTGGCTGGCTGAGCATGTGCTGGGGGGGAGGGCTTCAAGATACGATGAGCATATCACGTGGGATGCTCAGGGCAAGGGGGCTCTGGTTGCCCCCCCGGTGTCTCGCCATCTCTCCCAACAGGGTCTGTGTGTGGCTGGGGACCGCGCAGTGCAGCCCCGGGCACAGACCGAGACTTTTCGGCTGCCTGAGCGACATTAAAGGCCCTGCTGGGAGCTCCCGTCCCGACGCGTCTTGCCCCGGGGTCTGCGTGTGCATGCGTGAGTGTGAGCACACAGCGCAGTCAGGCAGCTGGGCCTCCCTGCCTGCGCGCGACGAGCAGGCAGCAATTCGCCTGCTGTTGTCACCCGTGCCCGCCTGCTCCGTGTGACCTGGGGGACAGGGCTGCTTTCCAGGGGCTGTTTTGGAGGTGCTTGATGTCCCTCAGGTCCCTGCGACAGAGGGTACTGTACTTGGTGGCATCTCAGCTGTGCCGGCATCTCCGGGTTGTCTTTCCCTTGAGGGGGACACGGCGCACGGGTCAGGACCGTGCTTTTGGGCTTGCCTGGGCCAGGAGGAACATCAGCATGAGGCCGTTTCCCACTGTGCTTCTGGCCATGCAGGGGCATGGTGAGAGCCGCGACAGCGGCTCACGCCGCTGCCTCCCTGTCCCCATCCTTGTGGGATGCCGGCTCCTGGCATGGTGTGTTCTCCCCTGCCAGGCAGGCGACCACGGGGGTCTCCGCTCCCCGCAGCAGCCTGTTCCTGCCTGTCCCAAGTGGGCTGTGCTGGTGACAAGGGGCTTTGTGCCCTCTGTGTCCCATGCACACACAAAAAAAGGAAGCTGGAAGTGGAAAAAAGGGAGTTGCATGGGTTTGGGAGGGTTTCTGTGCTGCAGTGTGGGCCGGCGTGGGGTGCTCTGGCTGGAAGGGCTGGTGTGGGGCCAGCTGGCACTGGTGGAAGGGACAGGGCTGGACCCAGCCCCAGCCAGCCCGGATGATGCTGGGGGATGCGATATCTCACAAGGCTGAAATAGGTGGGGCGGCTGGATCCGGCCCACAGCGAGCGCTGCTGTGGGCTGGGGTGTGGAGCAGTGTCCTGCGTGGGGGACAAGCAGGGTGGGGACAGCAGGGATAGCATGGGAGCCTGCCAGGATGGGCAGGGGTGCCACGGGCTTGACCAGAGCAGGTGGACCCGACGCTGCTGTTGGCTGGAAACTGCTCATTATTTCACAGACATTTTTTAAATAGTGCTGCTTGCAACATTTCTGTGCTGTACAGCAGGTCCCCATGGTGAATATTTTCTCCTCTCACCCAAGGGCATTGCATCACTATACCCTCCCCTGCCCCACCTTTGGGGCCTAAAACCTGCAAACTAGTACAAATACTTGTTTTCTTGAACAACCAGGATTTTTTTATCAGAATAAAACTGTTGCATGAAACATCTTTCAGCCAAGAGCGTTTGGAGGCAGGGATGCGCCCGCTGTCCTGGCAACCCGTCTGGTCCCCATCCACCTCGGGGCTGAGAGCCCCGGTGCTCCCAAGCCTCTGCCAGCTGAGCTCTCTGGCCGTGCTTGTTGGTGGCAGGATGAAATGTCTGCTGGTATTTCAGAAGCAAGAGGCACCTTTCCGTGCATGGCCAAACCAGCCCCTCATCTCCAAGGGCTGCCCTGAGATGCATCTCCATGCATCTGCCTAGGGTTTGCTGCCTTTGCCAGGGAGTTTGCAAAGCACAGGGAGCCTGTCCCTGCTCTAGCAGCCAGCACAAACCTGCTGGGGTCCTGGGTGGACATCTGGGACACAGCGTATCAGAAAGGGTTTGGCTTTGCTCTGTGGGCTCCTCGAAAGACTCATGGCTGGAGCTGGAGGACACAGCACAGTGGGACTCATTTCTCCGTGCATCCCCGTGGGGCTGGAGAAGGCATCCCCAGGGATGGCGCAGGGCCATGGGGCAGGTGGGGAAGACCTGGAGCAGAGCAAGTCCTCGGGGAACACATGTGCCCCAGTGCATGGCTCTGTGCCCAGCTTTCTGTGCTTTTTTGGGTACAGTCCAGCTCTGATGTAGATCTCAGGCTGAAAAGCAGGGTGGCCTTGACTGAACAGACAGGGAAAGAAATGGGCTGGATGCAAAACCCACCAGGGTTTGGGGTTTCTGCTGCTGTTCAGGTCAGCGTGGTGCTGCACGTGGTCGGTGCATTTGGGCAGGACAGCGGTACAAGGGTGACGCGTGGCTGGGACCCGCGGCTTCTCCCAGGTGGCCAAGTGACCCAGAGATGGCGCTTCATGGCACCCCACAGGATGGTCATCTCCCACAGGTGCCCGAGCATCGTTGCATAAAGTGGGATTTTGCAGGCTGAGCCCCGCTGCTTCCCTCATCTTCCTCCTGTGGGCTGCAGGCGATGAAGAGGAGGCAGGTTGTTTCCCCCCCAGGAACAGCCAGCTCCTCTGCCCGGTGGGGTTTGGACCCCCCACGGGGGTTCAGCATCCTGCTTGGGGTGCCTTCTGCATCCCTTGTGGGTGCTGGGTCTCCCCGGGGTCTCTCAGCGTGGTTTGGTGCGCCTTGCCTTCGGATGCAGAGCAGCTCTTATTTGCTCTGGGTGTCCTCAGCGTGGGTACAGGCAGGGGGGGGGCAGCCAGCAGGGAGTTAAAACGGTACCCGAGGAAAAGGGAGTGCGGCTGCTTTAATTATTTGGCTGCAGTGAGAACTTGGTGTGGAGGAAATTGAACCCAGGGGAAAAAATACTGTAATTTCATGCAAAAATTACATGGCAGCTCCGAGTGATTTACTGCAGCTATTTTGGTGGCCAGCTCTGGGGTGTAATTAGAGTATTACTGGATAAGTGGCTGATGGTGGAGAGAGCCTTTCCAAGGCGTCTCACCTGGTCTCGTATGTTGGAGAGGGGTCCAGGCAGGCTGGGACCGGGATGCTGGGAGGGGGCATGTTTTGTCCCCAAAGGCAGGGGGGCTTGATGTCTCTCAGCTGGATGTAGGCACTTTGCAGAGCATCTCTGGCTGTGCTGGCACCTCATGTCTCACCAGCACCCTTGGGACCCTCGAGGGAGGCTCCAGGTCTTACCCAGCTCTGGGGTGGCTTGTGGGGGGGGATGGCATGGCCACGGTGTGTGAGTCTCTTGGGGAAGGGGGTGCGCGAGCTCAGCCTCGCTGGGTAGCTGTGCTGGGGGGATTTCTCAGCACGTGGCTTGGTGCCATGGCATTTTCTGGGGAGCTGGGAGAGGACGTGGTTTCCAGCTGGAAGTGTTGGGGTGCTGTGATCTGGGACGCTGGGGCTGGCTGGGCGCTGTGCTGGACCGGGAGGGCAGGTTGCTGCCTGGAGCTCTCGTAGAGTGCTGCAAAGGGGACAGAGCTCAACGCCATGCTCGCCCCGTGTGCAGCAATCCCCTGGTACTGCCAGCCCCACAGCCTGTCCTCAGCACTACCGCGGGGCCGAATATGAGCAGGGTGAGCAGCGGGGTCTGGCACAGGTCCCCTGAGCAGTGCCGTGCCCGGTGACACCGCGAGGTCCCCCTGCCATCTGGCCAGGGCAGGTGGCACAGCAGCCTCCAGCTCTGCCGCAGCCCGAAGGCGAGCGGGTGGCCGTGCCAGGGCCAGCCGGCTTGGAGATGCGCGACACAGGGGTACAGCTCGTCTGGTACCTAGCCCCCCTTCCCTCTTTTGGCACTGCATTACAGGGCAGGGATAGGGAACCTGTGTGGGGCTGTAGGCAGGCAGGGG
>NW_008824591.1:220073-221415 GCF_000699105.1 Pygoscelis adeliae
AGCACCAGCCCAGCTCTGCCCGGGCCGTGTCTCTCGGTGGGACCTGGTGCCGAGGCGAGCCTGCAGCCAGGCTCCGTGCACTCACTGCTGCGTCATTGCACCCGTGCAATTCCTGCCTGCTTGCAGGGTGCTGGGAAAGGCCGGGCTCCCCCAAAACGTCCCTTGCTGGGCTCAGCCCTGGGCTCTGCACCCCAAAAGTGTAGCCCATGCCTTTAGCAAGGGGGACTGTGGGGACAGTGACACTGCGTCGGGGCCAGGCCACCACCTGCTGAGCCTCCGGGCTCCCACAGGAGGGTCCCCGAGCTCCCCAGCCCTGCCTGCTCTCTGCCTGCTCTCTGCCCGCTTCCCCGGGGAGGCGAGCGCGCCTGCTCGTTATCTGCAGCCGCCCTGGTGTGATCTAATGAGCCCTTTGGGGAGCGCGTGGGGCGGGCTAGGTGGTGCTGGGGGGATTCACGGAGACGGCAGTTCTGCCGGGGACGCAGAGGGATTACTGTGTTACACGTCGCACCCCCAGCTCCTCCTCTGCCCCTGCGGCCCCGCTGGTCCTGCCGGTAAAGCCCGGTAGCACTGCGGATGGATGGTCCTGGCTGGGAAGGCAGCATGGTCCCCTCGGGGTGATGGTTGGGGCTGCCTGGCAGGACAGGGCTTGGGACAGACACCGTGGGGTGAAGGGACCTCTCAGCTGCCAGCCACACCAGGGACCGGCTCTTCTGGCCCCTTCTGTCCTGAACCAGCTTGGGAACGGCCGTGGCTGGAGAAGGGGGTGTCACACAGAGCCCCAGCAAAGTCACAGTGGGTTTGGGGGCTGTGCTGGCCCCATCAGGAGAAGCCCAAGGCTTTGGCCAAGGCAGGAGCAAGCTGAAGCAGGGAGTGTCTTTGAGCAGGCTGTGGGAGCTGAATTTACCACCCAGGTGTCCCTCCAGCACTGAACCACCCATTGCCAGTCCTGATGCTGTCCCCATACATCCATCCCCTTCCCCCTGGGCGCTGGGGACCCATCCCCTGAGCCACCTCACCAGGACCTGGCGGCTGAGCTGATGTGAGCCCCACTGGCCATAGTGGGAAGTGGGGGAGATGCTGGTGCTGTGTTCATCCCCTCTGGACAGCGGGGAGAGGCTGTCCCACAGGGGATGGGCGCTGCGGGTGCTCCCCGGGCTCTCATCGAGGTGCCTGGGGATGGGGACGAGGCAGGACCTGCCAGGGCAGGGAGGATGCTCCTGGTTTTGAAGGGGACATGGAGTGATGGCAGCTGGCTAAAATAAACTGGCTGCCATGGAAACGGCAACACTCCCATTGCAGAACGTGGTAGCAACCAGCTGTTTGGCAGCAGTGGTAACCAGGG
>NW_008824591.1:223361-223639 GCF_000699105.1 Pygoscelis adeliae
CTCGCCGAGCCCTGCGCCGGGGGCTGCTCCTTCCCGGCAAGCCGGTGCGTGCTGTCCCAGTCCTGGGGCCAGCAGGGAGATGGGGAGATCACCGGGGCTGCTCACAGCAGAGAGGCCGGCAGGGATTCACAGCCCTCTTGAGCCCGGCATGCTGCTGGTGCCAGGCTGCGTCCCATCCTTGGGGAGTGGGAGGAACCTGGTCACGCATTAGACTGGATTTACAGCCACCCGGCTGCCCTCTCGCCGGCTTTCTCCTCTGTGCCGCTTCCCCCCACCTG
>NW_008824591.1:224035-225035 GCF_000699105.1 Pygoscelis adeliae
GGCCATCCTGCACTTAGGTGCTGGTGCCCGTGGGCAATGCCGTTTCTTGGGTGAATATGATGTCTTTGGGGGTGTCGCCAGTGACTGTCCCATGCCACCGCCACCCCTGGACCGCATCCCCCGGGATAAGGCACCATCGGGGCTGTCAGCAGCCTTTGACCCCTGGAATATTTCCTCCAACGCTGGCAATTTTTATGTGCGAGGAGTAAATAAGCATCAATTAACCCCTGGAGCCATCCTCCTGCTGCCGGAGAGCAGCCGGCAGAGCGCTTGTTAGTGGCCCTGTCGCTGCTTCCTCCTGTTAAGCGTGTGTGAATCTCCGCCAGGTAACAGGCTCATTAGCTGGATGGACCAGCAGCCTGGACAGACGTACAGACCCCGGCCGCGGGGCTGGGGCTGGCTGGGGGTGTGTGGGGTCTCCGTGAGCATGACTGGGCTGTGCTGCCATTGGGAGGAGGCTGGGCATTTTCGGGTTTTGTGGTTTCGCTCAGAAAAAACCCAGGTGATGTGGGGACAGCAGGGAGGGGTTGGCAGCCCAGGGACAGTGATGGGGACAGCAGACGGGTGCAGGGGATGTGGCAAGGCAGGGGCAGGTCAACAGGGCCCCCTCATTTGCTCTCCCCAGCTCTGGCACGGAGCAGGGCTTGTGCAATCCTGCTTCATCATCATCATCATCATCATCATCACTGCCAGATGCAAATTGATAGTCAAGTCACTCATCCAAACAATGGGGTCTGGCTAATCCTTTTACAATGGGACTAATTGCTAATCAGACCGATTTCACACTGGCTGTTCCTCTGACAATGAGGCTCCGTGGAGGAGGGCTCCTGGTGGGCAAGGAAGCTCCATGGGTGCCCACGGCTCCCACCAGCCCCTCCATCCCCGCGCCAGACCCTGCAGCAGGGCCAGCCCTGGGTGGACGGGCACTGGGATGGCACCGGGGTCTTGCAGGTTGGCAAAGCCTCCAGCAGCCGCAGGCCAGGGGCTGGCACGAGCTCCA
>NW_008824591.1:225439-225838 GCF_000699105.1 Pygoscelis adeliae
AGATGGGGACGGGGAGGGAGATGCAGCAAGGGTGCAGGGCCTGGCCAGCCCTGCAAAGGTGCAGGTTGCTGCAAGAAGTGGTGCAGGACTTCGGGTCACAGGGCAGAGAGGGGCAGAGCCGTGTTGGAGGTGTCGTGGGGACCCTGGGCCTGGCACCAGCCTTTGCCTGCTCCCCCTGCACCCTGCCAAAATCTGCCAAACTGCGGTGCACACCCCTGCCAAGGCAGCTGCTGTCAGGGAGTTTTTGCCAGCCCTGATGTCCCCTGCACTTCACTGCACTGCCAGGGGCTGGCCAGGAGCTGAGCCCCACATTTTGGGGCGTGTGATCATGTGCAGCTCCCTGCCAGCCCGGGGCTGGGTGCTGTGGGATGCCGGGTGCTCGTGGGGCTGCCGGGAGCT
>NW_008824591.1:226418-228484 GCF_000699105.1 Pygoscelis adeliae
ACCGGCAAGGAGGGACCAGGGCCACGCAAGGGGTCCCCACTCCTGCGAGGGGCCCAGCAGCAGCTGGGCATCACCCCAGCAAGCCCTGCTCAGCCATCCCCAGCCCCCGGGGTGTCTGTGTGTGGGTGCAAGGTGGCACCACGGGGCTGAGCTGGCTGGTGGCTCTGGCTCTGCAAATGCGGTGACGGCCACGTGCTCTGCTTCTGTCCCCTGCCGCTTGCACCGCGGCTCAGTCACATGGAGCTCCCAAGGGAGCTCGGGTCATCCTGTGGTTCAAGGGAGAGGTGTTTGGGGGGGTCAGGGAGAGCTCTCCCTGCCGGGCAGGCTGGCCCAGGGCTCAGCTTGCTCCAGCTGAAGGCAATGAGCATCAACATGGGCAGCCACCACCATGGAGGGCAGCACGTGTCCCAGCCTGTTCCCTGAGCCATGACAGCCACAGCCTGCCCCCTCCCCAGCTGTGCGCGAGGCCGTGCAGGAAGGGGTTAATGGCTAGCCCATACCTGCAGTTGCATTTTAAAGATGTGAAATTAAAGCCCGTAATTTATTCTCCCCACACACGAAGGAGCAATTAGTTCTAAACACGGCTTAATCAGTCAGCGCGAGATTGATTTCTGTAGACTTGGATTTGGTGGCTGCTGGCGAGGAGCCAGCCTGGGAGCAATCTCCAAATAAATGAAGTGCAGAGAAGTAAGCCATTACATAATATGATAGATGAGGCTGGAGCTCACTCGCCTCTTCATTAGTATTCCACTGTACGCCGGCAACGGCACCAAACTTTCTCCCTGGCACGTTGGTTTCTTCCCCCTCCTTGTCCCTCCGCCCCTCCTGCAGCTCGGCAGGGGCAGGAGGAGCTGCCTGCCTCCCTTCGGCAGCCCCTGCTGGGCACCAAGCCCACGGGCAGTGCTGGAGCAAGGGTCTCTGCACTGTGGACTGGTGCGTCTTCGGGATGCTCTTCCCTGGGCTCTGCGTCTTGCCTTTCCCCTCTGGACCCTGGGGAAACCGAGGCACAGGGAGCTTGAGTGGCATCCCGTGAGCTGCAGAGGATCAGCAGCAAGAGGCAGATGTCCTCGTCCCCTCCTCCTCCCCTGGCCAAAGCTTTGAAGGCATCTCCCCAGGGTCACCCCAGCCTGTCACCCCACGGGGCAGTGGCAGCTGGACACACTTGCGTTGGGACGTGGCCCCTAGTGCAAGCTCCCTGCCTCCTCCTGCCTTCTGCCAGGGCGTCCCTGCTCCGGCCACGGAGCTGCTCAGAGCCGCAGCAGCAGGCAAGAGCAAGAGGAACAGCGCATCGCCCTCAGTAGGAAAAGCCCTTGAGGTGCTGGATGTGGATGCAGGGAGCCAGAAGTGTCTGGGGAGAAAGCACTCCCTGACCAGCCCTTGTCTGGGCAATGGGGGTTGTAGCTGGGTAGCTACACCCCGTGCTGTGGTGCCCGAGCCTCCCTGGCAGGGCGCGTGCCTCCCGCCCCCGCCACGGGGCCCAGCCTGCAGACACGCAGAGAACCAGACCCTCTCCGCCTGGGCCCCCGGCCCTGCTCGCAGCGGGTGACAGGCCTTTCGGGGACAAGATCTCGCTTGCATGGTGCTGATGTTGTTGCTTTGGGCTGCGGCGGTGACAACGCACACTGCGCAACGCATGCTTGTCCCTCCCCGGTGATGAGGGAGGAGGGGAGCACGTCGCAAAACGATGCCGAGCAGGGAAAGCAGTTTGGAGCCAGCTCCAGAGGGTCGGTGCCCGGCGGTGTGTGGGCAGAGGGGGGGTCCCTCTGCCTGCGGAGCTGGTGGGGTGCCTGGCGGTGGGGAGAGTGGGCTGGGACCTCTGCAGAGGTGCGCGTGGGCAAGGCTGTGCTGGGAGCATCCCGGTGGGCTCTGCTTGGAGTGTGGGTGGCCAGGGCTGGGAGGGATGGAGAAGACCTGGACCTCTGCACGGACATGGTGTGGGGCCTGACTCTGCCCCTGTTTTCGTTGCCTCCTCACCTTGTCCCTTCCTGGGTTCCTGCCAGGGAAGAAGATCCCCCTGAGACCTGGCCCTGCCTGGCGCGGGGCTGGTGCAGGTCCAGAGGGCATGT
>NW_008824591.1:228874-232970 GCF_000699105.1 Pygoscelis adeliae
GCTGACCATCCCCTCTGTCCTTGCTGTCTCCGCAGAACTCCATCCGGCACAACCTCTCCCTGCACACCCGCTTCATCCGTGTGCAGAACGAGGGCACCGGCAAGAGCTCCTGGTGGATGCTGAACCCCGAGGGCGGCAAGACGGGGAAGACGCCCCGCCGGCGGGCAGTCTCGATGGACAACAACAGCAAGTTCCTGCGGATCAAGGGGAAGGCCAGCAAGAAGAAGCAGCTGCAGGTGACGCAGGAGCATGGGGAGGACAGCCCTTCCTCCCAGCAAGCCAAGTGGTCAGACAGCTCCACGTCCCCCCACGTCCCACGCCAGCGACGAGTACGACGCCTGGGCGGACTTCAGGACGCGGGCCAACTCCACAGCCAGCACGCTGAGCGGGCGCCTCTCGCCCATCATGTCCAACCATGAGCCGGACGAGCTGGAGGAGGACGACGGTACCCCCTCCTCTCCGCTGATGTACCCCAGCCCCTCCAGCACCATGTCTCCTTCCCTCAATGCCCGCTGCTCCGTGGAGCTGCCCCGGCTGACCGACCTGACTGGCACCATCAGCCTGAACGAGAGCCTCGGGGAGAGCATGCTGGAGGACCTGCAGGACGGCTACACCATGAGCCCTTCGCAGCAGCTCCCCCCGGCCGCCCTGCGGCAGCGGAGCTCCAGTTTCACCTTCAACTCCAAGTGCTCCACCATGGGGGCTGCCACCAACACCTACTGCGGGACTATCTACAGCCAGCCGGCCATGAGCCTCATGCGCCGCCTGCCCATGCAGACCATCCAGGAGAACAAGCAAGCCACCTTCTCGCCCGTCAGCTCCTACAGGAACGCCTCACTGCAGGACCTGCTCTCCTCCATCTCCTACGCGCACAAGGAGAGCATGGTCCCGGGGGACCTGCCCCTGCCGCAGGCCAGCCCCATGGTGCCGGCCCGTGGCCACAGACACAACCCGCTGCTGTGCGGGAGCGGGGAGCAGGGTTTGTCCTCCTACCCGTCCCACTCGGGCTCTCTCATGAAGAGCAACGCTTTGTACCACCCGTCACCAGCCGGTCACCACCCTGCGGTCAACACCAGTGCCTTAGCTAATCCTGTCAGCCTTATGAGCTTGCCCAGTGACACGTGCAGCATGACAGGCATGCCGCACCACGGGCATCTGCATTCCTACGCTAATAACCAAGGGGCACACATGAGCTTGCTGGATTCACTGCAGGGCCCCTACCCGGGGGCTGTCCACCCCCCCGTGTTGGGCCAAGACAGGTTCCCAGCAGACCTGGACCTGGACATGTTCAATGGGAGCCTGGAGTGCGATGTGGAGTCGATCATCCTGAATGACTTTATGGACAGCGACGAGATGGACTTCAACTTCGACTCGGCTCTCCCGCCACAGAACGGGCTCAACGTGCCCGCGCTGCCCGGGGGTCCGCAGCCCACGAACCAGAGCTGGGTGCCTGGGTGACGCCCGACCCGGGGGGGAGGGGCTCGCCACCGAGAAGCCACGAGGGGAACATTGAGACTAACTTTTTTTTTTCCTTTCTCTTCTGCCTTTGTTTGTTAAGATGGGCTAGAGCCATCGGTCTGAGCTTGAGGTCGAACACGAAACACAAACCGTAGGGTCAAATATTGAGACGGGGTAGGGCCCCCAGCCCACACGAGTGCCCGATCTGCTGGGTCCTCCCATGAGCATCCTCCAGAGGACGCAGGGAAGGCGGGTGGGAGAGGCAGCCGGAGCCAGGCGGGTCCAGGCGGGGAGCAGGAAGGGAAAGCCTTTCCAGACGGTCCCAGTGCCCCGCTGCGACGGTGCCGGTTTGATTTGTCCTTGGGCTGGGTGACGGAGCGGTGACGGCTGGAGGCGCGGGAACACCCTGCGTGGGCACCCCTTTCTGGAAAGGGACCCGTTTGTCTGAGCCACCTCGAGAAACGAGTCCTCCAAGTAGAAGTGTCAGGAGCGGGGACCCTGCCCCAGGGCAAGGGGGGGCTCGTCACCCCTAAATCCTAGTGGCGATCCCAGGCCACCTCCACTGCGGGTCTCCTTGCATGGGCTCCAGGCAGGTTTTCTTACCAAGCAGTGAGAAGGGGGGGTTGGTGATGGAGGGAAGGGTGCGCAATCTGCAGCCCTGGGGACAGCATCTCGGCAGCCCACGTGCCCACCGGTGGCTGGGGGTGCCACGGTCACGCCTGCCCGTGGGAAAGCTGCGGTACCCTGCCCGGAGCAGGCATGGGCACGCTCCTGCGGGTGGTGCACAGCCCTGCACGGGGTGGTCCTGCCGGGAGTGATGTGCTGCTGGCCTGGGTCCCCTGTGCCGGAGGCTCAGGGGGATCTCACAGGGTCGGGGAGGGGGGCGTATTTATTTGATTTCATGCACTCTTTTGCCATTGAGTTTTTGCATTGGAAGGAAGAAAGGGTCGAGCTTAGGGAGAGGAGAGAGGCTGTGGGCAACGCTGAGGTCTGCGTCCCATCGCACGTCTCATCTTGGCTTGGCCATGGCTTTGGGTGTTGGATGATGGGGTGGAAGCTGGGGGGGCTGTGATGTGGGTCATCCTCGAGAAGGGGGTGTGTGCGTGTGAGGAGGGGAGGGATGCGGTGGCCAGGCCTCCGGAGGCAGCGTGAAGGTCCACCCTGCCCCAAGCCTCGGTGACCCACACTGCTTCCCCTGCTTGCAGAGCTCAGGGAGGTGCCACAGGGCTCACAGCCGGGGTTGTGGGGCTTCTGGGGGGTTGCTACTGGTTTCAGGAGTGACTCTAGCCTGCAGCCAGCATGCCTGTCCCGGAGGGCTCGCTGCCCATCCCCAGGATGCCAGGAGAGCTGGCCTGCAGAGACGGCAGCAAGAGGGGTCAGCCCTGGTGCACCCATCTGCCAAGGGCCGGTGCTCCATGGGGATGGGGACCACAATTCACACGTGGTCCTGCTGTGTGTCAGGAGCCCAAACTGGCCCCACTGCTCCGCGGGGCAGGGGTGGGCCAGGGACCCACTGCCATCCTGCGCAGCGGGGGCAAGGTCTCCCCGCTGCAGGGCAGCTCAGCCCTTGGTGCAACAGGGTTTTTGGAGCGGGGCAGCCAGGCAGGCTGGGGGGCAGCTGGAGCGGCTGGTCCAGAGGAGATGGAGGGGCTGGGAGGAGAGGCTGTGGGAGCTGCTGCTCTGTCCCACAGGGCTCTCGGCACAGCCCGTCTTCCTCCTGGGCACCACAGGCTTTCTCTAAACCCCCTGCCCCTGGGTTGCAGCAAGGGTTAGTCCACTGAACCAGAGCACATTTTCCTGGCCCAGCTCTTGCCTTCTTGCTCCAGCACCACCTCCTCTGCCACGGTGCTGGTGCTGGCTCCCACCGAGCCATAGGGGAAGCGCGGCTGCTCGGAGCTGGGGCAGGGTGGGACCCGTGGGTGGGCACCTCCTGCTCCTCTCCTGACCCATGTGTCTGTGGCAAAGCATGACAGAGGAGCCCCATGTGCCACCGTTCACCTTCGCCCTGGGCACACGGTGGGCGTAGTCTCTAAAGACATTCTTACAGGTTAATTAATTATGTTTACATTATTTGATCATGTACAGAATTTAATATATTCTATTATATATAATCTTTCTTGAATGCTTTTTTAAAAAGGATTATTCTTTGGTCAGGATCATTACCGCATTCGTTTTATACACCACCTCTCGTTTCAGGCATATTTAAAGTAGTTGGAAACCAATTGCAAATGGCTATTTAATACCCGGCACCCCAGCTCTGCGCATGGGGTGTGAAGGACTGCTAGCGAGGAGAGGCAGGGAGGGCAGCTGGGGCTGCCACGGGAGAAAGGGGGGCTCTGCCCCCCAAGCATGGGGGAAAGGGAAGGGGTCCTGGCTCTTCTCGGCACCCGATCTCCAGGCACACACCCAGCAGCGTACCAGCACGCCGGGCAGCGCAGGCCAGCTGGGGCTCACCCCGGCAGTCGGGCATTTGCAGATGGGATGCTCAGGCACAGGGACCCCCAAAAACCCCTTTGGTGTTGCAGATATGGGCTGACCATCGTCGCGGAGGGGAAGCCGCACCAGCAGTAAAAGAGAAGTCCCCCCTTGTCCCGCGCCTGCCCCGCTCCCCCCCGCTCGCCTCCCCCTGCCCAGCCGC
>NW_008824591.1:233662-252772 GCF_000699105.1 Pygoscelis adeliae
GAAGGGGCGACACCGGTTTGCTTCATACGGCGGTTTACGGTCCGTCCTTTCCCTCATATTTATAACTGTACAGACTGGGGGGGAGGGTCTCTGACAGGCGTCATCTCTCACCATGCATCTATCGTAGGCAATGGTAACTTTCTTGATCGTGCTATTAGAGTTTGTGTATGTGGCAATGTAAAGAACTGTGTATAGTGCATTGTACAGCATATTTTCATGAATAAAATTGTTTTAAATATTACAAGGCAGGGCTGCTGCCTTCAATGCTTGCGTGTGTCTGGGCTGAGGCAGGAGGGACAGTGCTGGACCAGTGAAGCTGGGGGGACCTGGGGAGAGCCACCAAGGAGAAGATGTGATGTTTGGTGAAACTGAGCTTGCAACCAGCGTGGGGATGGTTGGGCTGTGGAGGTGTCCATGCAGTCCCACCTGGACACAGACCTCTCGACATCATTCATGGCAGTCTATAAATATACATATTTACTGACTTCTACGCATATTTTCCAAAACTGACAGACTGCCTCAGTGTCACCGCTGCCCGGTGCAGTGGTGGGTGACAATGTCCAGCTCATGGAGGTGCTCATGCCCTGCGCCCACTGCCCCAAGCCCCTTCTCTCCCCAGCGAGGCTCCCTGGGTGCAGCCCCCAGCCACTGGCCTGGAAATCCCCCTTTTCAGCAGCTGTCGGAGCTGTTTGGACTGAAACTTCCCCTTTTGCGGGTGAATTTATTTCCCACCCTGGAAAAAAATACCAAAGTGACTGGAGGCTGTGGCTCCTATTTTGGGTGATGATTTATGGTCTTGGGGCAGAGTGTGTTGGGAAAACACCTCTGTGGTTCAGGGCTCAGGTTCAGGGATGGGTATCTGCTCTAAGATCCCTCAGTCAGCCCCGAAAAGGGGACTCGGCCACCCAAGGGGCTCCCCAGCAGCCATTAAAGCAGGCTGGAGAAGCTGAAACCCCTCTGAGGTGCTCTCAGGCACAGAAAATTGAACATTGCCCTGCTGCCAGGCACCAGATGGGCTGAGGGGATGGGTCCCCTTCGAAACCCCTGTGCCCACCCCAGCAGTGCGGCCAGCCAATCTCTCCTCCTCATCCTTCCTCTCCTCAGGGAGATTTTTGGATGGCTTCTCTGAGGGCTCTGCAGGGAGGGCAGGACTCGTCCCAGGCCACTTGGGGAGGACTTGAATTCAACTTCTCCCTCGATAAACAGCTAAAACAAAGGTGGAGAAACTGAGGCAGCTTCCAAAACCTGTTTCAAAATATCCCCACCATCTCCCCACCTACGTGGTGCCCGGGGGAAGGGGCTGTTGGCTGCGGTTTGCAGGAGTCTGTGCGTGCCGCAGCATCTGAACAATATGCCTCCAGCCTATTGCACTTGTGGCCGAGCACCCCAGTGTCACCAGTTCAGCCACCTCTACTTGCTGGTGGTGCAGGTGGAGCATCTTTCCGCTCTTGTGGATCCGGCATTGTCCCCATGTCACTGCCACGTAGCGAAGTGCTGGCGGCGGGGGGGGGGTCCTGGCGAGGAGGCTCGAGACACCCAGTCTGACGGTGTTCTGGTAACTTGGAGAAAAGGTCGTTAGCGTGGCAGGGCGGTCATGTCTCGGAGGTGCTCCCAAAGGCCTGGCACACCCCCGTTAAGCTGGTCCCTACAGGTCAGTCCTGGACAGAACGATGAAGGAGATTTCAACTACTAAAGACTCCCCTGTCAGAGAATTCAGTTAGTGCAGAATTTGATTGCCGTGGCTCAGCGGAGGAGGGGGTTTCAGCCCCTGACCCAGCAGTGAGCCCAGCTGGGTGCGGGAGGGCACTGCTAGCACCGCGCTGACACAGCGCGGCTGTGCTGCGGTGTGTGTTGTGCACCAGGAGCCACTTCAGAGCCAACAAGGTCACACCGGGTGGGGAGTGCGGGGTCTGCCTCTGCGGGGCTGGAGGAGGGGTGCTGCAGGGGAACCCCTCTGCCCGGCCGGAGGGAAGCAGAGGGGTCCCGCTCCCTCTTTGGCGGCTGAGCTCCCCGGGACAGGAGGGTGTCGTGGGATGGGATGTGGCATTTGTGTCCTGAGTGGGCAAGAGGTGGGAGCAGCCTGAATGTGCCCTGGGTGAGCTGCAGGGGCCCAACGGGATGTCACCCCGGTCGTCACATGGGGCTCAAAGGCCAGGGGCAGGGGAGCGTAACCAGGGTGTTATCTGGGGGAGGACACTGGGATCCAGGTGTTTTCTCGTGGGTTTCCGTGGGGGTTTGTGCTTGACATGAAGCCACTCACACCTCCCTGTAAGGAAACCTGCAGTGTAACACAGGATCCCTGCTGGCAGCATCTGCAGAGGTTACACGGCTGGCAAAGCCGTGGTGATCGCAGCAAGCCTTCGGGCGCGGGTCTCGGCGCTGGAGCGGGTTTCGCTCAGCATTTTGTAGGAGCAAGGGGCAAAACCGAGGCCAGTGCGATCAGGGCTGGAACAAAAATGACACCAGAAAGGGTTTGGGGGCTTGAATACCGTTGCATAAGCTCCCACTGCGAGGCAGGGGAGGAGACAGCAGCTGCAAACGGGGCCCAGAGGAACAGGGACAGGGACTCTTAGCACGCAGCACAGAGATGGACACGCCATCCAGGTTTCCCAGATAGCGGGGCCAGGAGGCAAACGGGGCCATGCAGCCTCTGGCTCCTCCATGTCGTCTGTGTCGTGCAGGCTCCTGTCTCACCGGAGGCATGAAGCCAGGACGTGCTTTTACCAAGAGAAGGTCCTTCACTCTTTGGCTGTGTCCTCCAGGGTCCCTGCCCAGATTTTACACCATCCAGCACAAATCTTGGGCGCTGGAGAAGCAACTCCAGAGAGCACCAACAGAGGAAAGGTAACTTTTATTCACGTTATCCCTTTCCACTGACATTTTTTGTCCTTTCCATGGCAGCCTGGTGCCCAGCGCTCCCCACTCTGCAAATCACCCCCAATGTCCCCCCCCAGCCCCACCTGTGACTTCCCAGCAGGACCTCCCTCCTCACAGTGAGCGCTGCTGGGATGCAGACAGCCCAGCGCATCCTCCCCATCGCTGGTGGGACCGGCCGGGGAGAAGAATCCCCTGCAGAGCCCTGCAATGGCAGTTTGTGCCCGCTGCTGTGCAGCCAAGCCCATCACCTCCTAAATGTGGTCTTAAACCACCCCACACGGTGGTTTGGGTTTTCCTATTTTTGTAAGAAAACACCACATGGCGCCCAGGTAACCCGTTGCTGTTCTCTGTGTCCTCAGCAAACCCCACTACCTCGCTGGGGAAACTTGTAATCCTGGTTTTAAAGAAAAAAGAGAAAAAAAAACAGGAAGAAAGATGTCAAGTTGGTTTGACAGGATCTATTTTCCATAAATCCCTGTTGATTTGCATTAATTATATCACCCTTTCTGATTCTTTATTCATTGCATTCCATATCAGCTGTTCCATTATTTTGCCTGGGATCAATGTCAGGCTGACAGACTTGTAATTACCCACGTCGTCCTGTTTCCCCTTTTAAAATATTAGGCCAACCTCCACTTTTCTCCCAGGGCCCTGGAAATTCCCATGTGCCCTGCACCACAGCGAAACTCAATGGCAGCGGTCCAGGACGTGCTTCAGCCAAATCTCCTGGCCAGTGGTGGGTCCTCCCTGGACGACTGCAAACCCCCATCGCTGGTCATCTCCTGTCAGCTCCTGAGCAGAGCCCGTTTCTTTGCTCCCCGTGGTTGTCCTCCTTCAAGACGCTCAGCAGAGCTGCGTGCTGACAGCTTCTGCCCGCTCTGCACGCACTGACCTTCTCCCAGTGCCATCTCCTAATGCCACCGCCGCCACCGGCAGCCCGGCAGGCTCAGCCTTCGCACAGCTCTCGGTGCACTGAGAACCCTCATGCAAGCGCGAGTTGCAGCCGGCTGCGAGGGTGGGATTTGATGTTGTGCCGAGAGGTCGGACAAGACGGGTCAGTGGCTGTTCTGGTCTGAAATGCAGCCTGGCTCACTTCCCACTCCTGCTCCAGAGACACCCTCACCCCCTCTGCAGCAGTGCCCTTCCCAAGAAGCAGGCTGCTCTCCTGCAGTCATTTCAGCCCAAACTTCACCTCTTCCAGCTTCCCTTGACCCCGTGCTCAGCCTCACTCTTGCCCTCACCTGCACCTGCTCCCCAAGCTCTTACCCTCCCAGGTCTGCCCAGAGCTGGACTCCACCTCCAGCTCTCTGCGCCCTGGCAGCTCTCATGTCCTCCTGCTCTTCCCTGCAGCCCTCTCTTCTCCTGCTGCTTTCTCAGCCTCATTGCACCAGACGGGAAGATGAGCATCACAACATCAGGGTAAAGGATTGGATCCCACCAGTACCATGTTCATGGTACATGGATACCTTGGATGCGACCAGCCCATCATGCAGATTTAGGAAGCCTGATGATGCCCCGGTCTATGGATATGCCTTCCAAGCCATGAGCTCAAAGCTACCCTGCAAATGGACAAGCCATCAACCAGACATACTCCCCAGTGTGACTCTCAGGCTATGGGTGATTTCCATCTGACTGTAAAGATGGCCTGCTCTGCAGATGTCCCACTCTCTGTCCTGCTCTGGGGATCAGGAGGAAATGGTGGAGCAGGACCATGCGGCAGCTGCACCGTCCTGAGCCAGGAACAGCTGCACGCAAGGTGCTGGCAGCACCCCGCTCCCGCAGCCATCGCAACGGAGATGCTGCACTCGCGGCGCTGGTGACTACGGCTCTGTCAGCTCTCCTTGTGTCCCAGTCTGCAATGATGCACTGTGGAGGTCGTCAGCTAGGACGGACGTCAGGTGGAGGTGAAGGGGATACCAGATGGCAGTGAGATGGGCAGGGACCTGGGCTCAAATTCAGCTCAGGTCTCAAGGAGGAAAGCTCTGGGGATGCGGAACAAGGCTGAGAGATCAAGAGCTAATCCACCAGCTGATTTTTCCAGTTCACACAGGACTGCCCTGACTGGCCAAGGAACCCTTCAAGAAGTTGTACAAAGCCCATGGTCCATGAGACCCTTTCCTTCCCGTCCCATCCCACCTCTCAAAGTGAGCTGGATGAAGTCAGCGGGGCTGAGGAAGGCGACTGGCTTGGCCCATACCTGTGCAGCCTGGAAGACATTAATTTATATCACTGGGAAGGGGATGCTCTTTAGAGAGTGTTGCCCAAGACCTGTTCTCCAAAGGATGACCAAAACATCCCAGCGAGGAGGCCTCCCAAAAGAGCAGGAGATACGTGTGGACCCCTGAGCACCCATGCAGAGCTGAGGGGAGGGATGCAGGAAGGCGGGCGGTGTTGGGGGGGAGCGGAAGGAGGCAGCGGACTGCGTAGGGGCAGAGGGTTTGGTAGAGTCCCTGGTGACCTCCTCAGGAGAGAAATGTTCGGACACGGGGAGCTCTGGGATGCGAGGAGCCAGGGGGCCCAAGGCAGCCCAATGAGGAGGTCCTGGTTCCCATTGACCCCAAAGCCTTGATCCTGCCCACAGAAAGACCTTCACTGGGGCTGCCCTAGGTGCCCTAGGTGAAGGGCAAGGAAAGCCGTGCACCCACCGTCTTCACGCCCATCTGGAAGCCACCATTGCCCTGTCCCGTTCCCGCAGGCAGCGCCAGCCCATCCCAGCGGCATGGGGGAGGAAAGAGGGTTTTGGAGCCGAGGAAGGCTGAGACCATTCAAGCAAAGCATCGTCAGGGATCTGTGTGCTGGTGGGAGGCGGGGAGCGAGGGCAGCCCCATGGGGAGCAGCGCCTGGCTGAAACGTGCTGCTGCTGAGCAGGAGGAGGGATGGGCTCATCCTGCCGGCCCCACACCAAAGCTGAGCCACCCCAGGCACTGCCCGTGTCCCTTCCCACCCCCCAGAGCGTGCGGGGGAGGGAAGACAGATCAGCATCCCCACCGAGAGCCAGGGAAGGGGGAGAGGTGGAATTCCGGCATCTCTCCTGCTGTCCCCGCTCTCCCAACCCATGCCAGCTCTGCTCTGCCCGCTGCCTTCGCCTGCTTGCGAGGCAGGGATGTCCCCGTGGGGCGAAGAGGCACATCTGGAGCTGCACAGAGATTTGTCTTCATTTACAGGCTTTGGCCGGGGAAGCAGGAGGGTCTCCAGCAGCTGGGGCTGTGCCTCTGACCCTTCCCACCCCATCCCACCTCGACAGAGCAGGGGCTGGTTTCATCTCGATGGCGTTGGCTGCAGGCTTGTCCTGAGAGGATACTTTGACATATTTTACTATTATATGAGATAACTGGCACTTGAGAGGCTTAATTGGAGAGCTACAAAAGTGTGCTGCTTTCCACTCTTTTGAAGACAGCAGTCCCTGCGTGGCCATGAATACTCTCCCTGCTGCAGCAGCAGCCTCCCCATTGCCCCTGTGTTTCGTTAACTCGGCTCCTCAAAGCTCCTGGAGGAGCCGGAGGGATCCAGCCCGCAGGCGCATCGCTACTTTATTCCTGGAGCTGAAGGTCAGCTCCTGGGGAGGGGAGAGGGGCTCCCGGCGGCGCCGGCGGGACAGGAGGCAAGCTGGGGCGCAGCATCCCCCTCCCCACGATCCCACGGGCAGATGTATCCACAGACGCCCTTGGAGCATGCGGAAGAGGATGAGGACAGAAGGCTATAGACAAATAAGGAGGAAAGCCTTCAGGAGCATGTGTCTGTCATAAGATATTCCCTTGCAGAAATCTTGGAAACCTTAGGATGAGTTTTTGCTCAATGTTATTAATTAAGGCAAAAGAATCCCCATATGGAAAGAGAAACAGTCAAGTTATATTTTTGCTAAATACGCGGCACCATATGGTAACATACAGAAAATTGGCCACATAGGCAGCCTAGAATATATGTTACCATATGTTCATATGTACTTTATAATTTCTTTGTTTTTGAAAGAGGGCATTGTCTTATGGGGCAAAAATGAGCAGCCCACCCCAGGGAGAAGGAGAAACATCACAAGCTGCTTTTGCTGAATTAAGCCCAAGGAAGCAACCCAACCACCTGGCCTGAGGGCTGCCTGCGCAGGCAGGATGGATAAGACAGCACGAGGGCAGTGTGAGCTTCTTCCCCGCTCCGCATCCTCCACCGTACCTCCTCGGCATGGGCTGCACCGCTAATAACCTGCGTGTGCAGGCTGGGGAGACCCAGAGGAGGAGCAAAGAGCCTCCTATTTGTGCTGTCCCCAGGAAACCTTAATTTCCCTGCAGCAAAAGCAAGAGGGGAGAGAGGGAAGCATCTGCTGGGAAAGCAGCGAGGACCTTAGGAAAACGTGAAGAGCCTCCGTCTGCAGCCCGTGAGTGCAGCACAGGACCCCGTGTGCGTGCGCGAGGGGCCGGGGTGCTGCTGGGGCACGCGAGGCGTGTCGCAGGAGCACGGATTGTGCAAACGCGTGTTTCCCTGGGGAGGTGGCTGCGGGAGGAGGGGTGTAAATTTTGCACGGGGTGCGGGCGAGCGTCCACCCACATGTGCACGCCCTGGATGCTTTCTCTTCAGCTGCTACCTCTCACAGCCACCCGAGGGGTTTTTGCTGAGCAGTCAGCAGGCAGCTCAAAGTGAGTCAAGCTCCAGCCGGAGCCTTCTGGCACCCGGGTGCCGGTTACCGCATGTGCCACAGCCACAGTGGCGTGCACAAGGGTGGCTTCGGGGCTGTGCCCACATGTGCCGAGCTCTCACTGAGCTTGTCCCCCTAAGTAATTGGACAGAGGATGTCCAAACAGTGTGTGCGTGCACTTGTATGTGTGCAGGCTTGTGTGTGCACGGGGAGGTGTCATTTACCCCGCGAGGAGGTTGTCACGGTGGGAGAGAGCCCATGGCATGGCATAATGTCACCAGAGACCAGGTCCTCAGAAACCAGAGACCCAGGTGTCCCCCTGGGAGTGCGAGGGTGCAGTGCTGCCTCCCCAGTCTGCCTCCAAGGGGACAGGCCAGCCGTGTCCCTGACAGCAGAGCACTGGAACAGAAGTTTGCTGTGCAAAGGTGCCTCAGCATTTGGCCGGGCTCAGTACAGCCCTAATCACTTTACTAACTGTTTTTTTTTTCTGCTCCATTTTCCCCTCCATCTACCCTTAGTCCTCCTCAAAGGACAGGCTGGACTTTTGCCTTTCCAGGCTGCTGCAGCCGGCGTTGCACAGCGCTGACCTCCGGGCCCCGAGCACAACCCCAGCCCCAGCAGCACCCGCTCGGCTTTGGAGAGCCCGTGCCCTGCCGCTCCTCATGAAGCCATAATTTAATCCACAGCCCCGAGAGGAGGGTTTCAGGGCTTGTGGCCGGCTGATTAATAGTCAGTGAGTCTGCGGGCTCCTGGCCTTCCTGACTGCCCTGCGCTGCTGCCGCTGCAGAGGTTTTAATGCATAGCTGCAGCGAGCACTGGCTGGTTGGGACTGCGTAGAGCGGTGTGGGCAATGCTCTCTGAGCGGTGGCAATGCATCCCCGTTCCCAAACCCACCAGCACCCGGGGCTGGACCCTCAAAAATCCTGCCTGGGGGGAATTGTGGGGCCACAGCCAGGCAGGCAAGGAGAAGGTCTCTGCCAGCAGACACCTTCGCTCCTGTCACCACTGGATGTTTGGTCCCAGGTCTGTTTGCAGTTCTGGTGCATAACCCACGGCTCAGCTCTCTGTTACTAATACACCTGGCAGCTGCTAAACACTTGCTGTAAATGCAAACCTCCTCTCCACGTCGAGCACCGGCCCCTCTTGCTGTAGGTTGCTCGGCTCTGCTTGTGCCACCTGCCCTGCTCTATGCCTGGAAAGGACTTTACTGCAAATATGACCCTTGGTCCCAGGAAAGTGAAGACTGCAGTGAAACTGTGTCCCAATGGGGAATAAGGACTGCTCCCGTCCGAGTGCGAGCTGAGGGGGTGACACCTGGTGTCCCCATCCCATCCAGCATCCTGGGGGCTGTGCCCACTCCCCACTGTGTTGCTTTCCTCCGGGCAGGGGGCAGGACCAGTGCTGGAGAGTCCCTCTCTCCAGGAGCATGTCATGAGCTGTACAGTCTCTGGCACCTGGTGCTGCAGCTCAGGAGATGATCAGGAGATGTGGGAGGCCTGGAGGCTGTCTGCCCAGCCCAAAAGTGCTTCATGGGTTATGACAGGCTTGGTTTGTGCAGGGGAGCATGCCGGTTGTGGGCTGAGACCCTGGACCTTGTCTGCAACCACCGTCCTGCAGGAGATCCATGGGGTGTCTGGGGTGGATGTGAATCCCAACCTCCTTGCATGATGCAGGGTGAGTATGGGCAGGGGCTCCTACCCCTGCACCCACATGGGGAATGTTTTTAAGGGGATGAGCTTTTTCTCACCAGCTTTTCACAAGCAGGAGGGTAGGCTGTGCCTGGAGGAGGGGGGCTGCGGCTGGCAGGGCCCAGCACCAAGGGCCAGGACGTGGTGCAGGGCACTGCTCCTGGGGAGCCTGGCCCCATGATGCTCGGACCACGTGTGCTCTGCAAGGCAGCCTCCAAATCTGCAGCCGTGCTGTGACACGGTCCCTCTGGGTGGATAGAGCGGGACATCTCCAGCCGGACGAGGGGGCTGGGAAGGACTCTTTGCAAGGGGGCCGGCTGGGTGTCCACCTCCCCAGAGAGGGGAGAGCCATCACGGGGCAAAAAAGCAGGGTGCCGAAGTAGCTGGGGCTGAGCAGAGGCCCACTGCCCCTGCCGAACCCTCATCTCAGACCACAGGCAGGGGGAGGCAGACCTCCCCCCTGCCTTCTCGCCTGCCTTGAAGGCCAGCAGGACCTCCCTCTCTGCCGGGGCAGCCTCTCCCCAGCACGCAGCGCAGCTGCGAGCCCTTTGTGTGGAGGTCTGGGTGGCTACCGCCGCCCAGCCAGCCCTCCCCACCGCCCGCGGCGAGTAGGACTCCACACACGCAAAGGCAGGGCTTGCTTCCAGCCCCACTTCTAAGCCCCCCCTCGGCTTTGGAGGAGCTTCATTAAAAGGAAACACAAACCAGAAGCAGAAGGAAGCACTTTTAAGTTGCTGGCAGCTTTGCCTGTCTATGAGTTATGAGGTCTTGCTTTATTCATGGGGCAGAAAAAAATGCTTATCTCCTCAGAGTCCATTATGTTTCATTTGAAGCCCGGGTACAATCGGTGCTTTGGCAGAAATATCCCCCTGGCCCGCTCACCCTCCCGAAACTTTATCTCCCTATTTCATTACTGGGAGTTGCACTCGCCCCGGTTTATCAGCGGTGATGGAGTGGATTGCTGACTTCTCTGCTGTCCTAGCAAAAATGAGGATGGAGACATTCTGCTCCAGGTTCCTGCTATTTTCAGAGACCTTGGCTGCATGATTTATTCATAAAAAAGCCATTATTTATGCCAAAGAAAGAAGACAGAATGGGTTAGCTTTTTAAGTGCTTATAATGCATTATATGGTACCTTAGCCTGCCAGACATCATTTATAATTGTAGAATCCCTTAACCTCCTTTTTCTCTTTTTCCTACCCTCACATCAGTGCGGAGGGTGATAGCAAACTCGGTAATTAGCAGAAGTTGACAGATGTGGTAAGGAGAGGTAAGGTGAAATATCATCGAAGGAGACATTTCTCCAGCACCTAAGTGAAGAAAGACCCTCCCTCCTCCCAGCCTTGATCTCCCAGCACAGGCAGCGCAGGGAATTGAGCGCTGCCATGAAGGCATTAGCTCATGGGGTCTGACGCTGGTATCCATCCAAGCCTCCAGCTCCCAGCCTCTGTCTTCCGATGGCCTGCAGGTATCCCAGCTGGTTCCTGTCTTGAAAAGGGTCCTGAGAAACCCATCCCTGCTCTCACGGGGAGCCAGCATCTTCGGGTGCTCCAGGTCCCCGCTGCTGCCACGAGCACCCTGGCCACTGGGGCTGCTGGTGGAGGTTGGCCCAGCCCTAGGACACCCCAGGAACTTGCTGTGTCACAGACATTGTGAGGACCTATCAACTGCTCACCCTCACTGCAATCCCGGGGGGACTTCAGGCCCCAAGCCACCCTTCCTTAGCTCTTGCACAATGAAAAGAAATGTCAGGACAGCATCAGCCAAAAAAAAAAACCCAAAACCTGTAAAATGTGGTGGAGTTAATGAGCAGGGAGGCCGTGGGCTGAGGCTGGGCAGAGCTCGGGGCTGGTGGTGCAGCAGCAGGAGCTCAGACATCTTCTGCTAACACCATAGCAGCTGCCGGGGCCACAATTTCTCGCCAATGAGTGCTCTCGGGGTTTTACTCCTGCAGCCGAGAGCACGTTGGACCCTGTTGCCTGAGCTCGGTTGGACAGGTCCCTTCTGGCCAAAGTGCTCCTTCGTCACTATTTCTACCGTCAGCCCCAGCCACGCAGTGAGAAATGCTGTCCTGGGCAGCAGGACCTTCTGTCTCCGGAGCTGAGTTGTCTCATGCAAAACAAGGCACTAGGAAGGATTTTAAACATCTCCATGTTTCCTGGGTCTGCTGGTCTCATGTAGCTTGTGTCCCCACATCACTGTTAAGGGTCTCATCAAGGCTGGAAGCAGCAGGAGAGGGGATTATATCCTGTGTCTTGGAGGAGACCACGGCATTCCCAGTATAACCCATTCTGGGGTGGGCACAGAGATGTTTTAAGAAGCAGCTTTAATTCACAGGTACCGAATCTACTGTGTGTTTGGGACCGGCCTGAGTATCCGCCCTGTGCCTGGATCCAGCCTTTGTAAGGACAAAAGGAGGGGAGAGGGTTGTCCCAGCAGTGTGGACAGTGCTGGGGAGGGAAGGGGCTGTTTCCCCAGGCTGTGGAGGTAGGGAGGGCTGCCCGGTGCGTTCCCCAGGGGGTGCAACGTGATGGCCAAGGGGACAGAGCCCCCCAGCAGGTCACCCCAAATGAGCGGAGGGGCCATGCTGTGCACGTTCTCATCTGGCACGAGGCGCCCACGCTCTGGACTGCGAGACGAAATGCAAGAAAAACAATTAGCTACTTGGAGGTGAGAGGCAGCCTTCCCCTCCAGCTTCTTGTCTAAGCTGGTTTCAAGTAGGAGAAAATCCCCATTAAAAGGCAGTGCCATTTCCGAGATCCTTGCATTCAAAAGCCGAGACAGAAATCTCAGCTCTGATTTTGCTTTTTAAGCCTAAGATAAATAAAAATGTAAGAGACGGGAAATAATGTAATGTAATCATCAAGGAGAAGAGAAACCAAAGGCTCAACTCTCACACACACACGCAAATATAAACACACACGCAGAACACATTTTAAAACCAATTAAAATCCCTTTGCAGAGAAAGCTCTTTCACCCACTCTCCAGGATACAGGCTATCTGCTTCCTTGGCGCGCTGTATATGAATAATTAAAAGCTAAACATATGTTAAAAAATGCAAACAGTACATGATCCTGGAAACTTCCCCTCCTTATTATTATTTCCACAAGAAAGCTGTTAAATGGTTATAAAACTCGTGAAATACGCCAACCTTGGCATCTCGTGCATTTCCCTGCTTTGGCTAGGAAGGAGTTAAAACCATTTGGCAGAGACTAACCCATTAGGCCTAATAATTATGAAATTATAGAGGTACTCAGGTGACTGTTAATTTCACACATACTGTTCAGCTCTGTGGCTAATGAGAGCCTGAAGAACTCAAGTGCCTCATCTTTCTTGTTGAATGGTGACCTGCAATTAATGAGCTTCTGCAAGAAAAGGCAGCATTTTGCACTTGGGGCTAATAAGATGGCTTTTGTGCAGCAGCATTGTGATACCAGGAGCTTTCGAATGAAGATTAAGAACTTTTCCCCTTATTTATTTATGAGCGCTACGCAGTCCAAGAGACCACACATGCAGAGAAGCGGCCCTGGTGTGAGTCTTGGAAGAAACTTAAGAGCACAGTTGCTCCGAGGCGATGGCAAAAATCCTCCATCTCCTGCGCTGGGTAGTAATAAGACGGAGATAGCAGGGAAACAACTGCAGAGCGATCACCCGTGATGGGGAGGAACAGGACAGGTGTGGTTCCAGGAAAAAGAAACGGACCGAGACACCCCTTTTCCCCCATCGGTGCACACATGCATGCACACACTCACCCATCCCTGCATCAAAGACCCCAAAATAAGCCCCTCGCAGCCAGGAGTGACCAAGCACAACTCCTGCCTTCGTGGTGATCTCCAGTTCAGGACCTGCACCGAGACCCTGAAATCGGTCCCGGAGGTTTCCAGGGACGCCGACACAATTTCTGCCTGTTTCCAGCCTTGCATAAGTGCTGTGAAAATTGGATGGCTGCGATGTGCGTAGCACTATAGCTACCGGGCAGCAGCAGCCCAGTTACCCAGCCAGACAGCCCCAGCCTAAACTCATCGGCCGGCTGCAGCTCTCCAAGTACATGTATTTGTTAGAAACCAGGATCTCCCTGCCCTTGCTCTGTCAGTGTTTGTATAGTTATTCTTAGTGGAAGCATTATCATAATCATTATTATTAACACCAATTTTATCTTTAAATGCCTGCTTGCATTGACATTTGCTTTATACACACACATATGAAGTAATAAACCCCTACCAGCCGAAGCCAATGAACCTTTTCAGGGTGTTCACTCAGTCACCTGTATTTGAGCAGCTCAGAGCTACCTCCTTCAACAGACCTGACCATTTCCCCCTCCTTCAAGTGACCGCCTGAGTCTTGACCTCACTCCGAGCTCGGGCATTAGCAGAAAGAGGAGAAGCTGGACCAGGACACAGGTATGCAGGGCAGCAAGCTGGGATCCAGGAGACCAGGGATGCCTCCCTGGTCCTTG
Organism: Pygoscelis adeliae; assembly: GCF_000699105.1. Lineage (NCBI taxonomy): Eukaryota > Metazoa > Chordata > Aves > Sphenisciformes > Spheniscidae > Pygoscelis > Pygoscelis adeliae. Next base: position 247,308 of record NW_008824591.1, read on the forward strand.
TTCACTGGCCGGGCATGGGCTGGGAGCCCGTCCTGCGGAGGTCCAGTGGTGCCTGGCTCTGGTTTGTGCTCCTGCAGTTCCCTCTCATTAAAGCCTGTGACCTCTCCAACCTTCTGGAGACTCCAGCTGATCTGCCAAGCGTTTCCCAGACAAAAGTCTTATGGAGGTGATTGCTGAACGCTTTCCTCAGCAAGGTCTGTCCTCTCTTGTTGGGTAGGTACTGGTTCTCCATGGCCACATTCTTCTTGTGCTATTTTGCCAGGATGAGGTGAGGATGGTGGGTCCAAAAATGCTTCTCAGGCCTTGACTCTGCACAATAGGCTGTGAAAGCTCTGGCCCTGGGCAATGTTTTGTTTGAGGGGAGTGCTCCTTGCTCTGGCAGCTCTCTGAAGATGCTGGCTGTTGTCTCTGTGCCTTCAGAGGGTGGTTACTGCACCTTCGGGATCCTTCAGGACAGTCAGCCCCTGCTTCACACCCCTTTCCCATGGCTCATGTAGGAGCAGAATAAAGAATGGTTTATGGAGTAGCTGTTGACCCCGCTCCAGCACATCCAAGCTTTTCTTTAAAACCTGCGGTGAATAGCTGCTCCTTCATTTGCCCCAGTTTCTTTGAGGCTGCAAACAGGGCACACAGGTCTCTGCCTGGCGGGTGTTTGGTAGGTGTCTCCTCACAGTAACTGCTCTGCCATTATTTCTACAGTCTAATCTGCAAGTGCTTGAGACAAGAATGAACTTCTGCCCATGGCAAAGAAAACCCCATGGGGCCCTGTGCTGGCCAGACCTATGGGGTAGCCAGGGATGACCATCCAGAAGAACCTGCAGCCAAAGTCAGATGTCCTATCTGCAGACAGCAGGTACGGGTCCTCCCTGTTCCTGCAGAAGCTTCTCCTCACCCAGCAATATTGCCCATGTCCTGCTCTAGCTGGATACTGGATGTTCATCCTGGCCTTGGTGAGACACCAGGAACTCGCAGTAACTGCTCTGCCATTATTTCTACAGTCTAATCTGCAAGTGCTTGAGACAAGAATGAACTTCTGCCCATGGCAAAGAAAACCCCATGGGGCCCTGTGCTGGCCAGACCTATGGGGTAGCCAGGGATGACCATCCAGAAGAACCTGCAGCCAAAGTCAGATGTCCTATCTGCAGACAGCAGGTACGGGTCCTCCCTGTTCCTGCAGAAGCTTCTCCTCACCCAGCAATATTGCCCATGTCCTGCTCTAGCTGGATACTGGATGTTCATCCTGGCCTGGGTGAGACACCAGGAACTCGGCGGCTCTGAAGTCACCCCACAAGCACCAGTTGCTCCAGCAAACTGCAAGGAGAAGGGCTGTTTGGGGAGGTCAGGGACATCCCCGGGGCAAGAGGCCTGCTGCTGTGTCCAGCGTGCCTGCCTGAGTCCTCCAGGTCCACTGGGTGAGGTGACCGGCTGGGCAGAGGCACTTTGCTGTCCAAGGGCCATTGGTATCAGCTGATGTAAGTTCAGAGATGCCCATCAGCTCCTGTTTCTCTCTTCTCTGTGAAAAACATCACACCCATGCCCAGTGGGCACACCTACGTGCAGGCAGTACGATACCATCCAGACATGCTCTTGTAGTGACTATCTGGCCCCGTGGCTCCCTGTGGCTTTCTCCTGTCACTGTGAATGTGACCTTGGTCTTATGGGCAGCCAGCCACGTAACCACGGCTGTGCCACTGCGGCCCAGGGGCAGAGTTAAGGTCACCCCATGGGTTTGAAAGAAGTGATCTTTCTTTCCAGGAGCAGTGGATTTCACTCTGTCGATACATCCTGACTTCCCCCTGCTTCCCTGTCCCCATGCTTCAACCTCCAGCATCACCAAACCTGAAAATCCCCGCAAGATCCCCTCCCAGCACGTTGCCCTCACTGCGTTTCTTCCTGGCAGGCTGCAGCGCCTGGGATGCTCGTACAGGAGATACCCACGCTCCCTTGCCTCACATCCTTCCTTCTCTCCTCTGTGTGACAGCAGCACACACTCTCATGTCTCCATCAGAGGTGGCACGTCCCCAGCCACCCATCAAATGCTGAGATGCTGGTGCACACTCTCCTTGGGGGCACGCTCCCCTTCGCTGCGGTTTGGAAGCAGCCAGCCTGATCCAGCGAGATGCTCATCTGCAAAGCAGCAACCTGGGGCGGCACAAACTCGTTTGCATCCCGGTCCCCCCCCATCCCCTGTCGGGGACCTCGTCGAGACGACTTCCGCCAGCTGACAGAGAAAGAGAAGTGTCATGTCAGGGGGAGCTGTGCCGTGCTGATGAGCTGGGAGGAGGACGTGCGTGCTGTCAGGAGCTGGCACGCGGCTTTCTATGGGTGGCCTTCAGTTGTTTTGCCTTCTTATATTTAAAGTCAATCATGCGGCTGCGTGCAAGGCACCCTTCACTGGAACGGGGAGGAAGAGAGGCACTGAAATGTATCTGACAAGGTGGGTGACGGCTGCCCTCCCGCAGAGCCTTGGATGAGCTGGGGGAGGGAACGAGGAGTGGCAGAGGAGGTCTGCTCCCTTAGCCCTGTTGGGACGGGGAGGGCTGTGGGGCGGCTGCCTCCTCCCAGCCCTGTCCAGCATCTGCTGCTCTCCTCCCAGGTCTGGCCAGCGTCCCCTCCTTCAGCCAGAGACAACCTCTGTCAGTGCCTGTCCCTTTTCCCGGGCTTGCAGCTGGCAGAGATGGATGCTCCCTGGCTGGTGAGTCTCTCCCTTCCCCATGAAAACCATATTCAAACATTTTGCTCATTGGTGCAATGACAAAATAAGAACACGCATTTGAGTCTCTAAAAACATCTTTTCTCTGTGGAAGAGCTGGAAGCCCAATGCTCATAACACTATGATGGGGTAGAGATGCACCCACAGCTTAAAAAATGAAGGTGTTCAGGTGGAGAAAAATGCTGTTTTAGGAGTGTCTGGAGGTCGGCACGGGAGCCTTGCTTTAGCCCAACAGCCCCTGCGCGAGTGCCTGCTCTCCTGCTGTTGTGCTGGAGTGAATCTGGCCTTTCCCTGGCTGGAGAAGAAATAGCCACCAGCGTCCAGGCTCGGGCATCCAGCAGACCTGGAGGCAGGTCTGCCAGGTGCTCCTGGGTGCAGAGTGACCGGAGGTGGTCCCTGAAGTGGCCGTTCAAGTGCACTGTCTCAGGAGGGACAATAAGGCTGGACCAAGATCCCCTGGTCCTATCCGCTGCCCCCAACATCATCATCTCCCCCTTCTTCTTTGGGCTCAGTCCGTTTAGGCCACTGTTTTCTTGACGTGTGTACCCAAAGCCGATGGCTTCCCCAGCACAGCCCGGGGCTGAGCTGGTGCATCTCGCAGGCTGTGCTCCTGCATGCACATCCCAGGAAATGCTTGACCATGCTGTCCTGAGGGACTGCTTCAGCTCACTGTTGGGTTTGCCTTCATGTGGCCCCTTCTCTGTCTCATTCACAGGGTGCTAATGAAGAGGAAATTGTACTGGAGCCAGGAGGACCCCTCAGTCCCAGGGCAGCTCAGCCCTGCTGCCAGGTAAAGAGCTAATGCATCTCCTGCAGAGCTTCCCGAACACCTCATACCGCCTGACGTCTGACTGCTCTCCCATCCATGTTTCTGGGACTTGCCTGGGAGAATATCTTGAGAAACCCTGTCAAAAGCCTCACACGTATCTGGGTACATGAAACCTTCTGCTTCCCTCTCTACCAGGCCTGCTGCTCCGCTGTATGAGGAAATTAGATTGTGCGACACACTTTGCTCCTGACAAACCCAGGCTGGTTGTTACTCATTTCCTTGTTATCTACTACAGGCTTGCAATAGCTTGTTTGATTAATTGTTCCAGTGCTTTTCAGGGAATCAGAGTTAACCTGACTGGTAGGGAAGTCTCGGCTCTCCTTCCCTGAGTTTGCCCTTTCCCGACCCCAGGAACTCCTCGTCAGGGCTGGTTGCAGCCCCAGGATGACCCTGTCCCAGCTCTGAGCCCCTCCAGACCCCACTGGGTTAGCTGCTGCCCCTGTGTTAGGCTGAGCGCTTTCCCCATTGCCACCCATCCTGTCCGGACAACGAATGATGGCGACACTAGAAACACCTTCACCCTCCTCCAGCTGTCCCTGCCCTGCCTCGCAGAGGGACCCCCTCTGGTGCTGATGTACCTGGGCACCCCAAGGTGTCTGTTCAGAGCTGCAGTGTGTTGGGGGGGGGATATGAACAGCTCCTGTCCCCCTGTGCCTTTTCCCATCTCCTGGAACCTCGGCACATCCTGGGAAGGGGAAGAGCAGGTCTCTGCTGTGTCACCATCGAGACAAGCCCCCATACTCCCCTTGGAAAGCCCAAAGGCCCTTGGTCAAGTGTGGTACCACGGAAACCACACTGTGGAGTACGGAGCATCTCTGCGAAGGCAGGTGTCTTCTGCAGCACACACAAAGGGCTGCACGAGACCTGGGCAGGAGAGATGAATGCTGGACCTCTCTTGTGTCCACCAGCAAACGTGTCCTTCGTCAACGACGATGATGCAGGCTGTGCAGAGCGGAGAGCAAATGGAGCAATAGGGTGTAAGCTGACGACATGCTGGAAGAGGAGCTGACAGGGTGGCATTGCAACCCTTGTCGTCCTCGGCTGGGCCAGGAAGAGCTGCAGGGAGCTTGGGGTGGAGCAGAGTCTGCGAGGAGGTGGGTGAGGGGGCTGCACCAAACAAGGGTAGAGAGAGGCTCAGCAGAGGAGGCAGTGAGGCTGGACCCTGGCTGGGGCTCAGCACCCTGCACTCCTCTTCCCGTGGTGGGGAGGCAGGGGAAGAGGAGGGCACGGGGATGTTCCTGCCTGGCCAGACCTCCCCAGCAGTCCTGCACCAGACAGAGCATGGTAGGGTGAGCTGGGGACCATGTCTGGGGGATCCTACAGCCTGCTCTGAGGTCCCTTCCCCATGAAAGAGGGGCTGCACCTCCGTGGTGCAGCTGTGGGGCCAGGAGGCCGGAACAAACCCAGCATGCATGTGGATACTGCACTGCAGGTTGATCCATTTCCTCCTTCATCCACTGCCCTTGACGGATTTTTTTTTTCCCATCTGAGCATTTGGACATGCCATTTGTGCAATCCTGGGTAATTACCAGGAGGCAGCCCGGTCCCAGCAGTGCTGCCGTCCCTCTGTGCTCAGAGCTGGGGAGATGGTCCTTGCTGGGAAGCCTTGGGGGCCTTGACACAGGGCTCCAGTGGGGTGACCCCCTCTTTGGCTTTGGCAGACTCTGAGTGAGGACATGGTGAGAGCAGCTTGCCCTGACTCCGCTAAGGAGCTGTGGCACCACAGGCTCTTGCCAGCTTTGCAATAAACTTACTGGCTGCTCTTTTGTCTCGCTGTGCCTCAGTTTCCCCATCTGCATGATATGGGCAATGGATGGTCCTGAGGGAAAGGGGAAGGTGGGGTGGTGGTACCTTTAGCTGTAGAGCCCTTGTGCCAGGCAGAGCTGCAATATGCACATTTATGTGCCCGAGGAATTGAATGCC
>NW_008824591.1:252792-260622 GCF_000699105.1 Pygoscelis adeliae
AATGCCGAGGAAGCGCAGGTGAGAGACGGAGGGCCGTCAGCTGCACAGAAATGCACACGGTGGAGTTGTCATCACTCCAGAGCATGGGCAAACCCATCACTGGGGCTGACATGTACTGGACTGAAGGAAGCCCTGAGATGAGCCCCGTGTGCAGTTGGAGGGCAGGAGAAAACCCTGCAGCGAGACACACAGCGCCCAGTCCGCTCAGCTTATCAGAGGCAAGACTGAGAAGTGTTTTGATTGCAGTGTCTAAGTGCCTTCACAGGGATAAAATCCCAGGTACTAAAGGGCTCTTTAATCTAGCTGTGAAAGACAGACCAAGAACCAGCAGCTGGAAGCAGAAGCCACGGGAGTTATATTTAGAAAGGAGGCACGTTGTTAATGGAGGCAGAGAGAGGGGATCGAGTGCCCAGCGGTGACTCAGACCAAGGCTGGACACCCCCCTGGCAGGGGAGCTTAACTGAGTGTGGGGCAGGGGAGTGCAGAGGGGCTGGAGGGCGAGGACTGGCTCTCTGTATAGGGGTGGCCAGATCAATGATGGCAAGGCGATGTAACCCCCTAACGCAGGTGGGGAAACTGAGGCAAGGAGGGGCAGGCGTGTGGGTTCGGGAGGGCTGGGTATATGCACATGCACATCAACTGTCTACGTATTTAGGTGTGTCCCTTAGCACCACACTGCTGACACCCAGTGCCATCTGAGACACCCTGGGGTAGCCCACCTGGCCGCCATCTGTCATGCCAGAAGGGCACAGGTTTCCCGTAGATCCTGTGTCACATCTGCCAGCCCCCTGGAGATGTCGCAGGTCCCCCAGAGCTTCTTGAGTTGCACCAGGCACCTCTGATGAGTGGCTGAGTTGCACCCCTCATTTGAAAACCTTGCTATCGGCAGTGTAATTACTCTGCATAGACACTCCTAGCACCGCTCAGATGAGCTACGCTGTGTTTCATGTACCTCTCCCCAGGCACTTCATTATAACAGCCCAACACGAGGACTGCTCTGATCCAAAGCCCCCCTGGCAGGCTTCCTCTTGCCTCCGGAGAGCTGGTGCGATGCAGTGCATGTATCCTAAGCATGGTCACTCCGTGTTAGAGCACAGATGTTCAGGTAGCACATCTGATACTGAAGGATTAGTTCAGTCATGTAATGAGGTGCTTAAGTACTCCAGTAACGCTGTCCCCTGTGAGTTACTGGGTCTGAGCCCCGCAGGGTCCCTGTGGGTCAGGCAGTGCTGTGAAAATGGGGTTGGTAGGGTGAAGGTCCAGATCCATTAATGCCTGAAGCACCTTTGTATCAGCGGGGATTAGAGGGAAAAGGCATCCCTAGCCCTGATGTCAGATGTCCTGCCGGCATCCCAGGCAGCTGAGTGGGAGGCTGGTTTCCATGATTAGCAGGACCAGGCTTGGAAAGGTCCCCCAGAGCTGTTGGTCTGTGTGAGGGGACCAGGCACCCCAAAACAGCCCCTTGTGCTGCTCAGCCAAGCACTGAGTCCCCAGGGACGAGGGCACCTGGCTGTTCCTGTCCCCTCCAGTGCTGGAGCAGTGCAGGAAGGTGAAGGCACCACGTGTGCTGCCTGCCCTCGTTAGACAGAGCCTTCAACCCAGCCACGGCTCCATCTCCTCTGAAGGCAACGTGCTGCAGCCTGAAAGGTGCTGGCCTCTGCGGAGGGCATGAGGGAGGCGAGCCAAGCCGGCTGTGCTTTAGGGCTCTGTTAATTTCAGGGGACACAGCAACGCGTCAGTCCCACTTCAATTCATGCCACTGGAGATCCCAGCTGATAGGGAAGGGCTCACCTGAGTCGTGGGACTGTGCTGTCTGTCTGAGGAAGCCAAACGCTGAGAAGATTTTAACTTTCTCTACTAAGAGAAGATTTGTGTGCTTAGCAGCCAGAATGGAGCCAGGGAAGAAGCAGGAGCTGAACAAAAGGCTCTGCAGTGGAAAATGTGCGCGCGTAGATACCAATTCACACCTGTTAACTGCTGCGAGAGGCTGCCCGCAGCACCAGGAGTGCCATTTAAATGAACTTTGCACAAGCAGGTGTGCCATTTATCCATTGTCTGGAGTCACTGAAACGCACGCACGGTGTCTGTGCCCTGGCAGGCTTCCCAGTCTCAGCTGGCTGCGGAGGGGAGCTGGGAGATGCCCTCGACACTGGCACAGCAGCCCAGGGAAAGGCTGCTGTGCTCAGGAACGGGAGCTGCTGGGTGGCCGTGCCTGCCAGAGGAGCGAGCTCCACGGCAAGCCCAGTGGAGAGAGCAGATCCTGCTCCTGTGCTGTCTTGCAGCAGAAAAATGTGGATGAAGCTGTAAAAACCCAGGTAATCCCTTAATTTGCCCAGCTCGCAGGGGGCTGGGGAGGAATGGCAGGGTCACAAGCATGCAGGAGGCTTTCCAAAATGGTGTCAGGGCTCTGCATGTCTCACCAGCTACGTCTCTGGCTAAGGATCTGGGAAGCCACCTGCCAGCCTGCCTGGGAGGTTTGGGGATGCTGTTTCCTGGCAGGTCTCCATCTGCACAACCTATGGTGTTGACAAGCCCCACTGAGCATTGGGAGGGAGCCAGCGTCTGGCTGCCGACCATCTCTCTCCTCCTTGGCTCCGGCAGCACAAAGGGCTGCAAATCGCCACTAAAAAATACTTGGTGTGCGCGCGTGTGTCCTCCCTGTCACCTCTGCGGTACGGTCATAGGTTGCTGCTCTGTAAAGCATCTTGTGCCAAGCATGTGCCTGTCACACAGTGATGCCAAAGAGGTGCCTGGTTTTGGCTGCCACCCTCATAAGCCTCCTCCGGGAATCCTTGGCTCCTACCCCAGGAAAAAGCCCCTGTGACCAGGCTGGAAGACAATGCTTCCAGGCTTAACTTAACAGCCCCACCAGAGACCTCTAAACCCACAGAGTGAAGACTTCACCCAAGGGGGAGATCTGGCAACCAGCAGTGAGTTACAATTGGGAAAGGTAATTTTTCTCAAAAAAAATGGCATTTATTAGCCTGGGGGAACAAAGAGATGTTTGCAGTCAGAACAGCATCGTAGCAAAGCCCTGGCATGATCCTGCATGTCCAGCCTCCTCCAGGCAGGTCTGCCCCTGCCTTCTCCTCTCTCAGGTGGTTGCTTTGGTCCCCTCGCTGGGGAGAGGTGCCTGGGTCATTGCTAAGGGCTCCTGTCCAGCGCACATTGTTGCCATTCCCTCCAAAAAGACACTAGGTCTCTCCCACTCCAGACACGAGCCCACTGGTACAGCCCCAAGCTCAGGCGCCCAGCTGGGTGGCATCTCCTGCAGCCACCCAAAGTTAAGCTGTTGGTGCTTTGACACCCCACGGAGCAGCGCAGAACAGGAGCTTTTCTCTGCCCAAAGCTGGGAGTCCAGCACGCAGCCGGCATGGTGACAGCCACGGTGGAGTGGGGGCAGGGCAGAGCATCTTCCTTGGGACGGCGGGTGGAGGTGAGGAGCGGGATTGCAAGAGCTGGGTCAAAGCAAAGGAGCCCCGGCTGGAAGGAGCAGGGCCAGGGAAGGGTCTGGCTTGCAGCGCTCTCCTGACGACAGCCATCTCTTGTGGCTTTTCCCCAAGGGCACGGCGGCGGCTCGGACCTGCCGGCTGGAGAAGGGCTGACGAACTGCAGATTGCACCAGTTGCAGATGCAGCCTGTGTCGTTCAATGACCAGGGCACAGGGAAGGGCGAACAGCACGCCTAGGAGCCCTGCTCCCTCCTTCCCAAACCCATCCTTGGCCGGGCTGGGAGGCCGAAGGGGATCACTGCCCCTTGCCATGGCAGCATCCCCCTCCCCAGCCCTCTCCCCAAGAAAATTTCACTTAATAGCCCAGAAAGCACTGGGGAGACTGGGATTTGCAGGAACAGCTCACTGGCCTTCCTCCAGCCTCATCAGCATGACAATTGCTCTCTCGCTCGCTCTGTTTTAGATCCTACCCTTAACATTTAACCACTCCCCATTAATTTCCGAATTGCCACACACATCGTGGAGCCATTTCTTCCCCGCACCGCTCTCAATGCCGGGGCCGGGCAATTCCCAGGGAGGCCAGTGCCGGGGGTGCCGCGGGGCAGACCTGGCTGCGGACCCCTGGTCCCGGGAGGGAGTATGGGAACAGGAGAAGAAGGGAGCTGGGGACCCGCCACTTGGCTTTGTCCTGTGGCAGACACATGGAGCACATTAGCAGCCTTTCAGTGGAGGTTTGATCGATGGGGAAGGCTTTCTAACTGACTATCAAAGCACGCATGGTATGTGAGAAGCAGACACCAATTAGTGATGTCTTTTTAAAGGCTGCCTTGTTAAGACGGGAATAAGGGGAAAGAATGAAATTGGCCAGAAAACATGGAGCTATTTAACCTTAATTAGAAGAAAGGTGTGGGCTTTGTGAAAAGGCCATTTCTGAAAGGGGTTTTTCTCCCTGGGTATAAAGAGATCCTGCCTACTTGTTAGAGACTTGTTAGAGTTTATAAGACTGGGCAGGAGGCTAACTTGTAGAAATGCCTTTTATGCCACTTGAATGTGTGGCTTGCTTATTATAGTCTGCCATCCTGCCAGGGTGGCTGGTGGAGAGGAGAGGAGAGGAGAGGAGAGAGCAGCACTGCCAACTGGCTATAAATTTCATGAACATCATAAATGTAAGTGCTTTCTGGAGAGCTGTACAGATTGCACATAAAAGTCCCCCTTCTGTCCCTGTAAACTAAAAAGAGGGCTTTTTTGGCAAATTAAAAATTGTAGAGTGTCTTCCATGCTGAGCTAGGAAGCAGCCAGGCTACAAATCCACAGCTACAAAGTCACAGCCGCACGGGGAGGTCTCCCGCACACGCTGGCATCACCGCTCCCCAGCACCACTGCGACTCGAGGGAGAGCAGGACCGAAAGCTGGGGGGGGCTGCAGCCAGCTCCGAGGACCTCAGCACCAGGACCTGGGGCAAGGCGACGTCTGCCCCCACTGCAAGGGCTCCCGGAGGGAGGTGGACCATGCCACCTCTGTGCTTGTGCTGCTGCCAGCAGACAAGGCACGGCAGACTGCGTTGCTAGATTGCATGTGGCTGTAGAGACAAGTGAGGGATTTTTCTAAGAGCCTTGGGACTAAACACTGCTCCTGGCTCTTCCCCAGTCCTCCCTGTGACCTTGGGGAGTCACAGCATCTTTGGGACTCGGTGTCCTGGCCCTCGGCCGGTCTGGAGCAGGCAATGCCCGGACATGAGATGTGCTGCACACAGGGCTTGCGCGCACCAGCCCCTCCAGCAGGCAGCTCAGGGGCTGCGTGGCACCGAATCAAGGAGAGCCCTTTGAGATGGGAACACGTGCTCTTCCCCTGCTGTGGACCCTGACACCGGATGCGGTAAATAGGCACAGAAAGAGGCATTTTCTCCGTCAGCTGAACAAGACCGTGCTTTATCCCTGCCGCTGCTCCGCTGCGCGTTGCTGGGCTGTGCAGCCCTGCCAGGAACATTCCCAGCCTGCTCCCGCCGCCGTCCTGCGCGGCCGTTAAAGACGCAGAGCTCGCCCCTCGTGGGGCTGCTGCGGGCGTCGAGGATCCGTGTTCGGATGGCGCCTGCTGTCTGCATATCCAAGTGAGTTCAAGTTCTCACTGCACGTAGCAGATTTTTTTTCCTTGCTGCTTAATAAGGACCATAAATATCATCTAATGACTGCACAGAGCAAGCATTTAAAGCAATCGGGACACACACACACACACAGTGCGATGCCCCCACCAGCACCTGAGTCCTGGGGCAACACGTTCCTGCACAGAGAGCGGGAGAAAATGCTTCCAGCCCAGGCTGATGGCCATATCCAGGCTAGCAGCTCCCCATGCCAGGGAGGGCAGGTGGAGGGGGCATTACACCTCTGCAGTATTGTTTGTTGGTGTCAGCCATCCCTGCAGAGCTGCGATGACTGCAGTGCTTGCTCAGGGTAAGAATTGCTTTTGTGGGGCATGGCCAAGGGGGGCTGGCCAGGTGTGCCCCGCGCAGGCACGGAGCGATGGAGCCCTGCCATCACCTGGGTCCAGCGAAACAAGCTGCACTAGGCCGAGGCTCCTTTTTAGGCTGCTGCCTGTGCACCATCAGCATCTGCTGGGATGCCAAGCTGGGCTTCGGCTCTGCTCGGGTGCAGTGGACGGGGAGCGCAGCCACCATGCCCATGCCAATGAACTCCATCGACTGCTTTGCATGCCCAGCCTGCAGTCGGGGGATGCCACGTGCTTGACACCAGCGTGAGCACCAGGCTCACCACCTCCAGGAGGTCTCTGTAGGTTGCTGTGCCCTCCCTGGCTCTCCGTTGCCCCCAAGCTCCCTCTTCCCCAGGTGGGGTGCTAAGGGACTTGCTTATCTTTGGTCCCAGGTTTCCTGGGGTTTTAGAGAAGAGCGTTGCAAAATGCACTACGTGCACATGGGCAGCGTTAACCCTGGGAGCAGTCCTGGGCTCTGTGGTCCTTAAGCTGGGAGGGATGTGGTGCCATTAAACCAAATTGCCCTGGGAATCACCTTGCTAAACCAGATCCATCTTCAGCCAGTTGTTCATGATCTTCTCTTGACAGTGCTGGGCCCTTGGAGGATTATGCAGGGACATTTCTGTCCCCCCAGGCAGCTTCAGCCTTCACTTCCTACGGGCTGTCCCCATTCAACATCAGCTCCTGCCTGGAGGCTTGCAGTGGGTGCAATTTTACTCTGCAGGAGAGCGCAGCGTGCACAGCTCCTGGACGCTTTGCAGCTTCATTCCAGATGTGATGGCATTGCTTTTGCTCCTTCCCTCAGCCATGAAACTTGTCCTGCCGTTGCACCTCCCCAAGGGTCTCCCTGAACCAAATGGGAGGGTGCAGGTGCCAAGCCCTGGTGGCTCCTTTCCCTTTCTGCAGAGTGCACGTGCCTGATATCCCAGGATTGGCAGGGAATTGTGGCTTCAACTACATAAAAAACAGGGCTCAGCAAGGCTGCCTGCTCCAATGTGACAACATGACAGTGTGTGAAGGAAGCACCCCATGCTCAAATTCCAAGGAAAAGCATGTTTCTTGGGGCTGAGCGCTGATTCCCTCGCAGCCACCCGGTTTCCTGGTAGCGGCACATTGTACTTGGGATCCTTTAGCCACTGTGCTGTGGATTTGGGCAGCCCCACTCGGTGCCTGGCTCAGGTGCTTCCCCAGCACGGGATTGGCATTTCCACCACGTGCTGTGGTCCCAGCTGTGCAGAAGAGACTGTTTCTGCTGGGAAAGCAACCCGTGATGTCGCATGACCCCGTGCACAGGCACTCAGTCATGGACGCAGCTAGAGCACAGCTTCGTCCTGAGACAACCAGCTCTCGGGCACAGAGGAGACACAGCGTGGGCATGGAGACACAGCACACTGGGGACCATTCCCAGGTGGTGGGTTGGACGCAGCATCCCGCTTTGGAGGCTGAGGCGATTCCCTGGACATCATGGGGACTTGTGTTGTGCTTTCCCTGGCCTCGGTCTGCAGCAACACCCCTGGGCACGTCGAATTTACCACGTAGACACAGCCGAGAGGGTAAGCCCCGCATCTAACCCCGAAGCAACAAGGCTGGGCTTGTCAAACTGGGGCCACGCCAGGATGTGCTGGAGGTGAGCACCGGGAGCCCACAGCTGCACAGCGTGCCGTGCCACGCACACCCCCCGCAGCGGTACCTCCTCCCCAGCCCTGCTTTTGGCAGCTCAATGCCAGAGGGGACTGTTACCACCTCCGTGCTGATGCTCCCAGATGCCGCAGACCTTATCCCACCCCAGTGCTCCCCCATTTAACCGGGGGCTGTGTGTGTCCCCGAGGGATGAGTGGGTGGCAGCGGCAGAGGAGGGCAGACACTCCGGGGCCCGCCGCACCCAGCCACGAGGA
>NW_008824591.1:260663-265429 GCF_000699105.1 Pygoscelis adeliae
CCTGTCCAGCCCATCCGGAAGGCAGTCCTCCCCTGGCAAGGCTGCAGAGTCCTGCCAAGGTTTAGGGGAATAAAAACAGCGCTCATGGAGGGGTTGCAATAGCCCAGCGTTATGGGTGGGCAGCTGACCGTGACCACGGCTTAGGACGGGGCTGTCACCAGCTGGGCTCGTGTCAGCCTGTTCCCAGCTCAGGAACATGCTTTAGAGCATCCCCAGGGGAGCACGGGTGTCCGTGCAGGGCTGAGGATATTCCAAAACCACAGCTGAAGCCCTGTGCAGTTTTCCAGGGCTGCACCTCAGGGGCTTTGTGCACCCCCAGTGCTTCTGGGGTCAGGCAGTGAGCTTTCTTGGGGGCTCCACGGATGTCTGTGATCCCCTGCAAACCCTCACCGTGTGGAGATAGGCTTGGATAAAGCGTGACCTGTCCTCAGATGACTGAAGCTAAACCAAAATAACCCCAGTCCAAGCCAAGTCGAACTGCCAGGACAGCCTTTTGCATCAGTTCCCTAAATTAGAATAATACTGAAGTGAAGCTGGCATGGGGACAAGCCTGGCACTGCGAGGGAGGCAGGAAGGACACCAACAAATTCCCAGGCCCCTTTCACAGCGGTGGGTCGGGCTTTCTCCGGGGTGAAGAGGCTCCAGGTCTCGAGCCAGGGGACAGCGGTCAGGCTGTGGCATGGCTGACGGCCCTGCTGCCCATCTCAGCATCCCCCAGCCCCTCTCCCAGGTGTGCTGCGCCTGCCCACCTAGGTGCACAGCCCGAGGGCAGCTGCCTGCTCTGGAGCAGCCTGTCTGCTTGCAGGCAGGGAGGGCACGAGTGCTGGCAGAAGTGGCTCTTACTCGGGAGCGCTGTAGTGGCTCTCCTGCAGGACGCTGGCTCTTTTTTTCCCACTTTGAGCAGGGAATTGAGTGCTGAAGCCTGGTATGCATAGGGTGGGGCTGCAAGGAGTCCTCCATCACCGCAGGTGTCACTGGGGAGGAGTTCCTCCTCCAGACACCCCACTGACCCCCTGCAACATGTGCAGGGGAGTGCTGCAGGGAGGGGATGGTCCTGCTGCCTGGGGTGAGTGGCTGGAGGAGGAGGCAAAGGCTCCCATCTCAGCACTGCCCTGCGTGACACCCAAGTAGGGGGTCTGGCCTGGGGACAATCTATGTCCCCAGCAGTGCTTTAAGCCAGCAAAGGGTACATGGGGACAGCTCTTCACATGGTCTGCGGGAGTGGGGAGGTGCTGCCTGGTGTCAGGATCTGTGGGATTTGGAGCCAAGCAGGGATGTCTCCCCAAACCAGAGGGGCAAAGCTCACCACCAACCCATGAAGGGGATGCTCCAGGCAGGGAGCACCCACTCTTGTCCTCAGCCGCTCAGCTTTGCTTCAGGCCTCTGATCCGCAGCCTCAGAGCTTGGCAGAGGAGTTTTGGGAGAAATGCAGTTTGGCCTGTGGTTTGAGGAGGTCTTGAGAGTCCCTGTGGTGTCTGCTCCCAGGGCAAGGGAGAGGGAGGTGAGTGTATCAGGACCTTTCTGTTTTCAGCTGCTAGGTGAAAGACAACTGGGTTTCCCGCTTCCTTCCATGTGTGTCCTGCTTGGAGCCCCACTGTGGCCCTGAGAAAGGCTGGATGGTGGCTGTCGCACTCTGTCATTGCCTCTCTGCAATTGCACAGGGCACTTGGGATGGTGCTGGGCCCCTTGCACGCACCCCAGCAGGATGAGCAGTGTCCATCAGACCAGTGCCCCAAAGGCAGGGCCACTGGCACAGCGTGGCAGCAGGGATGCATGTTAACACAAACCAAACATGCTTAGAAAGGCTCTGCCATGGCTGGAGCCGTGCAGCCTGCTCTGCTGCTCGGTCTGGCAGGGAGGAGGCAAGAGGCAGGTGGAGGCAGGAGCAAGCAGAGGTGTGTAGGGGTAAATCCCTGCTACAGTCATGCCAGTGCACTGCACTGGGGTGGGAGCAGAGCAGAGCCAAGCCCTAAGACAGGACTGGGGGTACCCTTAGTTTCCCTCAAGAGACCCCTAATTGCCCTGGAGAGTGGCATGCTGGCAATGCCACCAAGCACAGCCAGGTAAGATGTCTTGAAAGGCTGCATCTGGACAGTGGCCGAGGGACTGCAAAGGTCAGGGGCAAATGAGTGCTGGGTCTGGGCTCCAGGAGCAGCAGAGGGTCCGCAGCTGGCTCACCGCAGGGCCCTGCCACCCTGGGGCGGCACCGCAGGGACCCCCCCAGCTCTCACGGTGACGAGAGTCAGCTGCAGAGCGCCAGTCCCCTCCCCGGAATAATGCCCTGGCTTTGAAGCATGGTTCAGTCCAAGTGAGGATGAATGCAAAACATGAGGGTTTTGGCAGGAAAAGATTTCCGGGGAAATTCCAGCCTGGCAGAACCGAGACCTCTGCACGCACAGGAAGGGGGGGCAGTTCCCTGGAGGCAGGGACCAGGCGGTATCATTGCCATCTTCCCCCCTGGAGAAAAAAAGAAATCAGCAGGCAGTTTTCCCCACGGAAACATTTCGGTGTTGGAAGAGAAGCCAACAAGCCATCGTCACCCACGGCAGCAGGCGCTGCCATCCCAGATGCTGTGTGCAGGGCAGATGGAGCAGCTCGGGGGGGACCTGCCACTCAGCCACCAGCGACACCAACCCCTGTCAGCAGGGCAGTGCCAGCTGATGACAAGCAAATTGCTGGCTGCTTTAGGGACGTAGTCGGTTTTCCGGAGTCGCATTAGGGAAATTGGATGCCTGGCATAACAGGGCACAAGATTTCCCCTAAGATCCTCGCAGAAATCAATGGGCATCCTATGGGGGGGTTCAGAGGATGTGTAGAACTGAAGTCCAAATCATGGGTCCATCAAGGCTATTATTTAAAATGATTTTACTGTGTATGTAGAGCTTGAAAAAAGCAGAGAAACCCCTACGCTCCTGATTCTGCCATTCCTCTGGTGGCATATGGAGTCACATCGGGCTACGACATGCTTTGGAGAAGCTGCCCAGTGCCTCTCCTGCAGCACTGGGACCTGCAGAAACCCAGCCCTTCCTCCGTGGGCTCATCCGTCACCCATCACCCCACTGGGAGGAGCAGCCCCACTTTGCCTCCAGCCTCGGGGCTCCCGAAACAGGCCCAACCCCACCCAGGAGGGTGAGGGAAGCCCCCCAGCTCCCGGCATGCCCAGCCGTGCTGCATTAGCAATGCGTAGCGCAGCCCACCCCTCCCAGCAGCACAATGTGCGCTGTGCAGGGTGAACGTGGACTGGCATATCAAGGGGAGGATGAGCAGCAGGATCCGGCCAGCGCCGCAGCCCCTGGGCAGCTTGCTGGGAGCATTGAGTCCTGGCTCTCGGAGGCTCTGATTAGCATCCTGGCACGCTGGCTCCTCTTCCCAGGGCTGACAGCTCCCAGGTCCTGCACTCCCTCTCCTTTTGCGCTGATGGATGCGGTCGCCCCCATCGTGTTCGCTGGGATTTCTGCCCCACATGTTGGGTTGCTCTGAGCTGATTCAGCAAAGCAACCTATGGACAGGACAGCGGCTGATGTCTCTGCACTTGGCTGCCCAGGGCAAATCTGTCCTGCCCAGGGGAGGGCGAGGGACGGGCAGCAGTGTGTCAGACCGAGGGGTTTCTCTGCCCCAGACCGGTGTTTCTGGGTCAGGTGCAGTGAGGCACCACCACAGTCCTGCTGGGAGGGAAGGAAAGGGAACAGAGGGTCCTGCAGCCTCACCAAGACCCAGCCTTCCTGGCCTCAGCTACTGGAGGCAGGGGGTGGGTGAATATTTTTCATGATGCTCAAAACTCCCAGGGAAAAACCTGAAAATGTGGCAGAAAGGTCAGAAGCCAATGAGGTTTTTGAAGGATGTGTCTTTTAAAGGATGCACCAGGCTATGTGAGCTCTGCCTTCCCACGGCCTTAGCACCTGCACTGGGAACCAGTGATGCTGGGGGAGATGCTGTAGCTGCTGTCCCCAGTCTCCTGCCTCTGTGATCTGGAGATGCTCCGGCAGCTGCTGTGGGGCAAATAAATGGGCTACAAGAGCAGCCGGGCCAAGGCAGCGGCTGAATCCTTAATGAGGGGCTCAGCCCAACGTGGCCCCGGCCCAGCTGGGGACTGCAGGGGGTGCACAAAGGGCTGGCTGAGAGCAAGGGCCGGGCATGGCTGACATGAGTCACCGTCCCCATGAACAGCTACTGCCTGTCAGGTTGACGTTACACATCGGTGGTGAATCAGCGACAGGCTTAGCCCGGCATGGCACCTGTGACAGGATGGATGAAGGCTTCACAGGGCAGAGACGCTTGCATGGAGAAGCAGGGGAAACTACTTGGAGAAGGTAAAAGCAATGGTGTGAGACAGCCCTGTGAGTGCTCACGGGACAGGACCGAGCTGTACAGGGCAGAGAGGCTCCAGGGCTAAGGATGTGACCTAGCATGTGAGGAGGTGCTGCACAAACCCTGCAGATCCCAAAGGTTTCTGCTTTAGGCACCAGCCTCCTGGGCACATCACTCTGCTCCAGTGGTATGGGTGAGCCAGCTTCATCCTTGGAGGGTGAGATCAGTGTGGTCATAACATCAGCAAAGCTCTGGCACACTGCTGATGGCTGACCCCAGCCTGGGCAGTCTTGCAATGCTCCCTGGTGGTATTAGCTTTGATGTACTCCACCCCAGAAACTACTGCATTCCCAAGATGAAGCAAAAGGCATGTGCTTTGCAAAGCAGGAGGGATCCATCCATTGCAAGCACAACCGAAATGCAGGCTCCCAGCAGCACTGGACCCTCCACGGGCTTGC
>NW_008824591.1:265519-280462 GCF_000699105.1 Pygoscelis adeliae
TGCTTGTGTCATCTGCCTGACCTTGGGGATGGGTGGGAAGGTGGGATCCGCGCTGGCCATTGATTTCCCACCTGGACCTGTGAGCTAAGAGGATCAGATGCTCTGTACCTCAGAGCTCTCTCCAACTTGGCTATTTCTTTGTGCCTTAAACAGCAATTAAGAATAAAAGTAGAGCTGCCTTTGCCTGCGAAAGGCTCTGTCTGACTCCTGTCTTCTTACTGCAGTGCTGCTCTGATTTCCATCTCATGCATATCTTATTTAACATTCTGGATACTGTTTTGAGTGCCCCGATATTTTAAAATAAATTGCTGCATGTAAAAGACTTAATGTCACAGTCTGTTATTCTGACTGTTAAAAGAAAAGTGAAATCTTCAATGGGGCTAGTGGAGCAGAAGCAATCACACAGAGGGAGGTCCTATTAATGTGTATTACGTTTCATTATTCCAGCACTGCATGTCAACTAGCTTCTCATCAGAACTCACGCAACAGATCACAGTATTAACTCCTTGCAACCAAACAGGGGGGCAGGCTTTTTAAACTCTTTCTGTGTTCCTCGCTTCCCCGGCGTCGTCTCTCTGATGCTGTTCCCATGTCCTCAGCGCACATACGCACGCTCCCGCGCACGCTCCTTGGCGCCGCAGCCCAGCCCAGCCCCCCGCAGCCTTCTTCCCTGCTGGGGAGAAGCGCAGGGTGGGAGCGGGCTGCACGCCCCAGCAGGGAAGAGGGGGGCAGCCAGGGAGACGGGAGAGGGAAGGGGGTGATGGAGAAGGATGCCTGCGGGAAAAACAGGATTGAGACACAAAACAGCGTCCCCCGTGCCGCCAGTGCATGCTACCTTCTCCCAGCTCCCCAGATCCATGAGATATCCCATCAGGGGAGTCACCCCAGTGGCTTCCTACTCCTGAAGGTCTCTCCAGCCTCCGGGTAATTTGGTCTCTCCAGCCCCTTGGCTGTTCTCCTTCCCATCCTCCTGCCAGAAAATGCTCCCTGGACAGATCTACAAAGCACCCACTGGCTTCAGAGGTGTGGTAACGTGCTGCGGGAGAAGCACCCTCATGGTGGGGAAGGGGATGTGGGGAAGAGGAGGGACACTGCTGTTGTGGGTCAGACACACAGACTGTGGGTGAAGGGGAGGTGGAGGGAGCCACTGGGTAGCGGAGGGAATGAAAGGAGGCTACAAGGAAGGAGAAAATACCTGCCCTAAATTACAGGTGGCCCCACCAGGCTTTTAAGCTTCATGTTTCCCCATTCCCTGCGATGAAGAGACTCCAGCTCCGCTGTGGTCCATAAGGAAATGAGCAACTCAGTGCTGCCATGCCCTGCACATGCTGAAGTGCAGGAAAATGGGCAGAAGGTCCAGCTCCTGTTATCAGCCTGGGTCCGCTGCACCCAGGGGACCCATGGGGGTGTGTGGACCCATGCTGCTGAGCGGCCAGTCTGTTCAGGGAGGGAGAGGCTCTCTGCAGAAGGTGAGCTGATAAACGCAACATCCAAAATCCCTGCCACAGCCCACTGGGGATGGAGAGGGCTCAGGGTGGGCCTGTGGGCTGGGCTGGCATTGGTAAATCCCAGCTGGCTGGGCACAAAGCCCAAGGAAGGCATCGGAGAGGGACCAGAGTAGCATTTCCCTGCTTCCATCATGGGGCCTGGCCAGCCCCAGTATGAGAGTGGGGAGCACTGGTGTCCTGGCAGAGCCTCTGGGCACCAGCCTGCCACAGTTGCTTCCCCACCCTCCTGCCCACAAGAGGAATAAATGTGAAAGGTTTGCCCCTAATCCCCCTTTTCCCAGGGGATCCCTCCTTTGCCTTCCACACCCCACCAGGGCACAACTCTCCGGGTGCGGGGTTAGGCATCAAACACTGCTGGGCACCCACAAGCTGGGAAGAGGCAGCAGGTTTGTGGAGGGGGTGCTGGGCAGAACCTCATCCAGCTGAGCGTGCAGGGGACACGGGACAAGCATCTCTGTCTCCACTTACTCGCTTGCGTTAAGCCTGCTGTATGCTGGGAAACCCCAGTTGTGTCTGAGCCCGAGTCCCTGAACAGTCTGGGCAAGGGAGCCTTGCCAAGTACCCCTACTCTGCAACAGATTGCAAAGCATGTGTATTTAAATCACACAGTGCAGAAACATCCTTACAACCCGTTCGGGGAGCAAAAAGCCACCGCCGGCTGGGACACGGCCTAGCGAGGTGCCACACTGCTGTCCTAGGGAGCATGGGCACAGAGCGGCCAGCAGCGATGTGGGACCTGGGCGCTGGCTGATGCCGTGTGTGCTCCAGTCCTGGAGATCCTGCTGCTGTCAGGAAGCACACAGGGGAATTGGCAGGAAAGGCTGTAACAACCATGGGGAAAAGGGATTTTAGGGCAGTGGGGAGGGAGGGCATGTGGGATGGAGCAGGAAGGGCACACGAGGATGCTTCAGGCGTGGAGGTATCCATCTGTGGAGGTATCCACACGAGGGGATTGGAAAGTCACGGGGGACAGTGCTAAGGCCCTGAGTCTCCACTCTGACTCCCCTTCTGCTCTTCATCCCAGTGGACTTGGTCCCCTGGGAGCAACAAGCACTGATACGGGAGTGTTACACCCACAACAGGCGCTGGAAACACACAAAACACACGCGGGGTGCAGCCAGATGCGTTATGTACGTGCCCTCAATCTCACTGTCCAACACCCATCCAGCACAGGCAGTGCTGGATCTGCTCTCTACATCTTGGGGCTCAGTGGGAGCACATTGCTTGCGCTGCCTTCCCTCCCCAGGGGTGCCATATCTGCTTGGAATTGGCATCCCAGGGCTGGCCCCCTCTCCAGTACCAGCTCCGAATTTTACTGTCCCTCTCAGCAACCTTCCAGTGCCAAGTCAGAGGTGCAATGCCAGATCCGCGGGTGTGAGCCCATCTCCAGGGTTGCGGCTCCCTTTGGCAGGGAGCAGTGGAGTGGCAACTCTGTGGCTGTGGCTTGGGGAAGGGGATGTTAGGTTGGGGAATGCGTCAGGGTGCTGGGGCTGCTCATGGAGTGGCAGAGGATTTCTTCTGGGGAAAATGAAAGTCCTGAAAAAATAACGCATTTTGTAACAATCAAAGTTGGGTAGTTTTTATTTCCATTTTCTGTAGGTTTTTGTTTTGTCATTTTGTTTTCTGCCCCAGCTTTTCACAGCCTCTGTTCCTATATTTGCTCCTTTTTTTTTTTTTTTTTTCCCTCTTTATTTCCATTTTCTGTAGGTTTTTGTTTTGTCATTTTGTTTTCTGCCCCAGCTTTTCACAGCCTCTGTTCCTATATTTGCTCCTTTTTTTTTTTTTTTTTCCCTCTTGTGGTTTTGAGGGATTGAGGCTTTTCTACAACAGCAATTAAAGTTTGGGTTAGGAATTTCATGGGTGGTGGGAAAAAAGCTTATTTTTCAGTTCAGTCCATTTCAAGTTAAATACCTGATGCTCCCAAACATCTCCACCCCAGCTCAGACCAGGGACTTCACCAATGCTGCAGCAGGAGCGCAATGGACATTTACTGGGTGCTGAGAGGTGCTGGTGCCAGTGAGGACTGTGGGTACAGAAACTTGTTGGGATGGCACCCCTGCACCCCGAGAGTGCCCGAAACCCACCTGATATCTCCTGAGCTGCCTCCACTCCAGTGTGGGTCCCTCTGGGCTCAGGTCTGTGGCAGGGAGGGGGGGGGCAGCAGGCATCACATGTGCAACCTCTCCCCAAACCTGCCTCCCCTTCACCACTTCTTCCAGTCTTCCAAAGAAGAGTGGTTAAACATTGGAACAGGCTGCCCAGGGAAGTGGTTGAGTCACCATCCCTGGAGGTATTTAAAAGACATGTAGATAAGGCACTTAGGGACGTGGTTTAGGGGGCATGGGGGTGTTGGGTTAACAGTTGGACTCGATCTTAGAGGTCTTTTCCAACCTTAATGATTCTATGATTCTATGATTCTATGATAAGAACGTATTAAAAAAAGAAGCAAGAAATCTACCCAAAGCTTGTTTATTCTTTTTTTTACCCCTTTTCTTTCTGTCCCTCCCCAAGTGCTGCAGCTGGTGGTCCTGCTGGCCTGACTCTGTCCCCCTCACCATCCCCAGCAGACCTGTTCCCCACCCTGGCCCCTCACGTCCACACCACAGAGAACCTGCAGCAAGATCAGGGTTTGAGGACTTGGGGGGGACTGAAGCCAAGCCCAACAAACACATGCAGCAGGACATCTCCACGGGCGAGAGGTGGGCTGAGGCTTCAGGAGCAAGGCAAGGCAAATTGTGCTGCTCAGCAGCAGGGAGGAGGGGAGGAGGAGGGAGGGATCCCTTGCTCTGCTTTTATTGGGGCTACAAAATGCGGCACCAGAGACACTTACCCTTCATCTTCATCTCCTCCTGACTGTCTGGGCCCAGGAACATGCAGCACTTCAGAGCTGCCCAGCACCAGCCTGGAGTCTATACCCCAGGAGGGCAAATGCCACATCCCTTGCTCCTTCCAGTGGCCCTTCCCAGTGGGCTGAGCCCTATCCTGGCATGAGTGAAGAGCACAGAGAGCCTGTGAGATGAACCACATCATGGTGGAGAGGTTCCATTTTTAGAGCTATGACCCCCAGTAAGGCAGGGGAAAGGTACCCAGCCCCAAGGGGGTCCTTGCTCTGCCCTGGCTTCATGGCACTGCTTGATCACCAGCCTTGTCTGGTTTGTCTGCACTGAGACCCTGTCTGGTCCTTCTTGTTAAATCTGGTTTGCCCAACACCAGCTGGCAAATGTGATGGCCAGTCTGATCTGCAGTGCTCTCACCCCATGCGTGACATGGCACTACAGCTTTGGTTAAGCTAGGAGATAGTTTGCCTGAGGTTTTTCTACCTGAACCTCTACCAGCCCTATCCAGAGCTCAGATGTGGATGCCGGGAGAGGCTCGAAGCTCATATTATCCAGATTATTGTGCACTGAGCTGTAATAGTAGCAGTAGTAGTCCTTGGTCAAGCACATCACGGGACAACCTCTTCTAGGGACAGATGGGTCAAGAGATGGCTGGAGCAGGATGCAGACCCTCACGCAAGACTGGCCTGGACAGCTGGTGTCTCTGCTCACAATGAAGATAAGCAGGACGCGTCATCCCACCCTCCCTGGTCAGTCTGCCTCCCTCCGAGCCATTCCTGTGATGTGCATGACCCAGGACGCCCTCCGTCTCTGTGGCCATCTCCAGCCCAGGCCCCAGAGACCCCTGGCTCCTGCTTTTGTTCCTCGGGGCCAGCCTCGCCGTGGATGCCTCCTGTTGCTGAACGGCGCAGGAGGCTGCGAGGTGACCCCTGACATTAACCTAATTGTTCCCTCTCTTTGATTAGATGCACCACAAAGCTGGTAAATGGATCAAATTAAATTTGAGTGGCGGCAGCACAGCTTTGGAACGCTGATTAGATTTGAAAATACCACATTTAAATATCTTAGCATTTGTGGGGATTAGGAGAGAGAGGGGGAGCGTGAGCAGTGGGGGAAGCAGAGGAGAGGGCGGTGGGGGAGAGGCAGTGCCAACCCCCCCACGCACACAGCTCTGTGCTGGGATGCCCAGCCCGGACCTCCCACCTGCCCCTGGGCATCGGCACCGGCTCTCCAGCTTGGCACGTGGAGGGTCACTTCCGAGGTCCCGGATTGGGCACGTTGCTCCAGGTTCATCCGAGGTTTAGCATCACTGGATGTGATGGGTTCTCTCCCGCACCTCCCGCCACACTGCTGTCCCCCCCATCCCCACCCGCCTGCTCTTAAATGTCATCTGGCATCGCTGAGATTTATGCTGCACAATGAACTGCGAATGGCAACACAAGTCCGTAAATGGGAAAGAAAACTGGAGCCTGGACAAGGAGACTGGTCCTGGGTCTGGATGCTGACCATGGCAGGGCTGGCTCCCGGGCACCCTCCTGTGACACTGTGGGTCCAGACAGGAGACAGCCCCCAGCACCTGTCAGTCATGGATCCTGATGTGCTGGGACCACGAAACCTCATCCTTGCCCCTCTCCAACCAGCCCGACTCTGCAGCACTGTGGGGGGAAGCCCAGGGCTGGACGACCCATCCCAGCGAGTGCTGGAAGTGCTGGGACCGGGCTGTGGGGGGGCTGATCCTGGGCAGGCTGCATGCCCCTGGGATCCCCCTCCCAGGGCACGCAGAAGGCCGTCTCTGAAAGCACATGGGGGAAATACTGCAATGATATACATCTTGTGTGCGTGTGTGTGTCTGGAGGGAGGGAGGGAGGGCTGGATGCTGCTCAGAGGCAGGTGAATGACAGAGGAAAGTGTAGGTAATTACTCCGTGGCAGATGCCAGGCGTCGCAGGGGCTGTCAGTGACAGGGGATTTTGGCCCGCTCTGGTTCTGGGGGATCGCACCGATGCTGGGAGCATGTGGAGAAAGAGAAGTGAGCGGGGCTCCTGCCGGGCCCTGCCAGGGAGAGGGAGACACGGCTCTCCCGCGGGGCTCTGGAGTGATGGTGCTTGCCGGCACTTGTCAGGCAAAGCGCTCTGCCAAAAGGAGGTGGTGGCCAGCCCCCTGCCCACCTGCTCATGCCACGCCACCGCGCTGCGGTGTGACGGGTCGGAGGAGGGCAAGGCTCCATCAGAACTCGAAAACCTCTGCTTGGAGTGGCAGGCCCCGGGCCGCCCATGCAGGATCTGCCCGTGCCCAGAATTGCGGCCTGCAGTGACCCAGAGAGGGTCTCTGGAGGTGCAAACCCAGGTGTGTGTGCATGCACACACGTGCACTTGAATGTTCCCCGTGCCATGTGCATGTGAAAGCGTGCGCAAAGATGTGCGCAAGTAAAGCCAGGGCATGCACGCCTGCCCCTGTGCCAGCGCGTGTCCCTGCCTGTTTGTGCTTGCTTGTGTGTGCGGTGCCCCCGGCAGCTCTGTGCACACTCGAGGTGAGCGGTGCGTGTGCGTGGGAGCGCCGTGGCGAGTGGGGCTGTGGCGACGTCACCAAAACACATGCACATCCTTCAAGAGTGCGCAGGAGGCAGGCCAGCACTCTGCTAAGCAGAAACATCTGGGGCACATCTGGCTCCCATCAGAGGGACTCCAA
This sequence comes from Pygoscelis adeliae, assembly GCF_000699105.1. NCBI lineage: Eukaryota > Metazoa > Chordata > Aves > Sphenisciformes > Spheniscidae > Pygoscelis > Pygoscelis adeliae. The sequence continues at coordinate 272,552 of NW_008824591.1, forward strand.
AATATCTTTAGAAGAGCGAGAGAAAGAAAAGAGAGAGTAAAACTCCTGCTGGGGCATTCCTATGCATCCCAGCACCTCGTGCTGAGTCCAGCCACTACCCAGGGCCAAGTCTCTGCTCGCCTCCTTCCAGCCGTCCTCCAGCCAGAAGAGTTCCAGGAAAGGGAGAAGCGAGATTCAAAAGGAAAACCGGCACGGTGGGGTAAGGGGGAGGAAGGGAGGAGCAGTGAGGGTTTACATGGAGCTCTGTGCTTCCAGCCTCCCTGCAGCAGGCAGAGCTGGAGCTGCTGGGAGCAGCTGGGAGTGCTGGGGGCGGGAGACCAGTGAGGGGGCTGGGAGTCTGCTTTGCAAACCTGTCCTGGGGAGGAATGGCAGCAGAAGCCAGCTCTGCCCAGGCAGCGGAGCCTGGCCACCGAGATGGTCAAAAAGGGGTGTGGGGTGCTGCTCTGTCCTTACACTGACCAGCCTCCGGATGCCCGTCTGCCACCAAATCTCTCAGGTGGCCTTGGTACACCTCCGAGCATCCTCTTCCTCCTGGAGAGCACTTGGACACCAGATCTGGGGAGGACCCCAGGAGCGAGAAGGGCTTTATGGTAATAGCAACAAGATGTGTGTGATTCAGTTGTCAGAAATAAATCCCAGCCCAGAGAGGACAGTTAAATAGGGAATGTCCCACTGGAACTTTTGACATTTCAACACTATTTCCATTCTGAGAAAATAATAGATGTTAAAAAGTCCAGAGTCCCAACACCTCCGTGAGGTGTGAATGCAGGGGTGGGACTGAAGGACGTGACTTCATCTAAGCAAAATGCTTTTGTCTTCCTGAGCAGAAACCCTGACATCAAAACAGGGTGTTTTGAGTTCATCGCAGTCTGTGGTGGAAGTCACAAGCTCTTCCTCCCATCCCAGGTAGCAACGATGTGTCCAGACAAGCTGGGGGATGCTGGGCGGAGTAGTTGGGAACCCACTTTTTGGTCCTTCACAGGTCCTTGCCCTGAGTTGAAGGCTCTGGCTCCCTCACCCCAAGGTGCTGAGTCCCAGGGACATTGTGTTTGCGAGCACTGAAGACTGGGCAAGGCAAATGTAAGATTTATGAGGCTTGTGTAAGGTTTGCAGCCTTGAAGTTGGCAGATCTGAGAGTGTCCAGGCACTGAAAGGCTGAGCTGAGCTGTGTGGTTTCACCGCTGGGTGAGACACACAACCTACAGTGAGCTGTAGGTGCTTCAGCTGCTCCTCACCCATCCCCAACCCTCTGCAGACCTCCCCTGGCTGAGCCAGGACATCTTGCAGGGAAATGCATGGGCAGACTTGGCTTCATAGTCTCCTGCCAACCTCCTCCAGCACTGCTCCTCCCCTGCCCCAGGCACCCAGAAGCTCCCAGGCCATCGCTGTTGGACACCCAGGGAGCCCACACTTGCCTTTGGGCTCACTCATGTCCTGGAAGGGCTCAGGTAGCAGCGTGGGGACAGATTGCAGGGGAGAGAGGGATTTGGGACACATCTGTCGGTGTGCGAGGGTGTGCTTTGAGCCGGGGGCTGTGCCCGCATCAGGCAGTCAGCCTGCCCGCCGCTGCCTGTGCCGGCAGAGCCGCCTTGGCTCTGCAGCGATTTGCTCACGTGTGTGTGGGTGCAGAGGGCCGGGTGCGTGCGCGCACGGGTGTGCGGTACACGCAGTGCCTGCATGCCCTTGTGTGTCTCCTGACCAGGAACATGGGGCCTGTGGGCTGGTGGGTGGGATGTGCCTTGCACGTGGGGTGGGTGCCATGCGGTGCACGCAGGCTGGGGGGGCTTGGTTGCCGAGGTCGGGGTGGCAGATCCCCCCTGCGCCCCAGAGCGCGTGTCCAAACCAGCTGCACAAACCCCTCGGTGTGGGGTGGGATCTGCAAACTGTCCCCACGTTGCTACCTGACTCCAAAACAGGAGGGTCCGACACATCCCCTGGCCTCCTCTGTCCCCCCCCCCAGCACTGTCCCCAGCTGGGGCCACCTGCGACGTGTGGGGAAAGGGAAAAGGCATTTCCAGGGTGAGCTGTGCAAGGAGCAGATGAAAAGCTTGGAGAGAGGGAGTTGCAGAGGCTGGGAGGGGAGCGGCGGGCAGACAGCAGAGTGGATTTCTGCTTGAGTGGTTATTATACCGTCGATTTGAAGAGACAGATGACGGCAGTGGCAGAGGAGGCAATAATTGAAAGCGCCATGAAACATTAATGAATGCCCAGGGACTGGATCAGGAGTTGTTAACGCTCACTTCTCTCTCTCTGTCTCGCTCTCTTTTTAAAGTCAAAATTGTTCCACTGCCCTCTAGGCGAAGGATTTTTTTTTTTTTCCCTCCCTGATTTAAAGGTGTAGGTGCCCACCAAAGGAGCCCTGGATGGGTGGCTAATCACATCGGCTCTCCAGTGGCTCTTCCACGAGGGGTAGCACCAAGCGGGTGATTATGGAGAGTGAACTGCAGCGCTCGCATCCGTAATCAACAGGTTCAGTCGGCGCATGGAGATAATGGGAGAGGTGCAGGGGGGTAGGGGAGCCGAGGTGGGACGAGGGGTGGCAGGGACTGCCAGCGGTGACGGCACCGTCCTCCCTGCATGCACATCCATGGAAAGCACCGCACCCACGGGAGAGGCACCAGCCCTCCTGATCTAAAGGCTCAGCTTGCTTGTGGATAAATCCACCACCCCATCAAGCAGGCAAGGTGAGCCGTGATGCTGCCCGTGGCCCGTCGCTGCTCAGAGGAGCCGGGAAAACAGCCCAGAGAGCATCTCTCCGCCAGGACGCCCTCCTCATGGGCTCCGCAGATGCTCTCTGTACTGTTCGCCACTTAGCGGGGCCTTAGGGGTTGAGGAACAAAGAGCTTTTAGCAGAGCTGTCAGCAGCACCAGGGAGGTCTCTGACCTGCAGGTACTGGGCTGTCACTCAAACAGGGCTTAGCCAGAGGCTGGGGGATCCCCTGGCTTTGCACCGAGGGATCTGACATCATTTAGTGTTTGCTGCTCTGGCCCTAAAAGGAAATTAAAAGCCCTCACCTAAAGGAAGGGTAAAGTGGAGGTGAAGCAGTAAGTACCTCTTCCCTCCTGCTTTTCTCCCTGGAGATGAACAGAGGGACAACACAGTGGGGTCCTTATGTCCCCTGCACAACCAGGGCACAAAGAGAGTGGTGAGTGTAAGAGGGAACAAGATCTATTCTAGGGCACAAGGACACAAGAACCAGCCCATGTGGACAGCGGGGCTTGGGGGCTGGCTTCTGTTCCCTTTCCCAGCCCCTCCTGTCCCGGGGGAAAGATCAGGGCTCCACAGCTCCTAGAAGACGGCAACACTCGATAGAGCAGGGAGCAGTGATGCCCGCCTCCCAGCTGCAGGTCTGCAGCTGGACAGGGCACAGTGGCAGGGACACAGGCAGCCCAGGCTGCGCTTTCAGGGACACGAGGTAGCCCCATGTCAGTGGAACATGGAGGCAGGCCGCACTATTCTCCACGAATGGCCCCACACGTAACTCCCAGGGTTAATCCAGGCTGTGCACTAGAGTAACTGATGCACTGGGTGCCAGGGTGAAGGAGAGCAGGGCGAGTGCTGGCCTTGGTGGGGGCTGCTGGCTCCATTTCACTGTGTTGTAGCCCAGGACAGCAAAGAGCTGTGGGGCTGGTCCCGGCCACCTGAGCACCCCAGGAAATCCTGAGATGGCTCAAGACCCCGCGGCATGCAGTTCGTCTCCTCCAGCATCTCATCCCCGCAGGGGCAGCACTGGCTGCTGCAGGGCCAGCGTTTGCCTGCACAGTGCAGGGCAGGAGTAAATGCAGCGATAATGACGGTAACCGTTCCTAATGAGCCGAGGAGACCAGGAGCTTAACCATCACCCAGGTGAGGTCTTCGAGGCTATGTGGTGACAGCGATTGGCAGTGACAGCGTTCAGGAGCCCTGCTGCAAATTGGCACTGTCATTTCTCCTCACTGTCACCTCAGACTGTGCTGGTGCAGCCCCGATTCATGCGGGGAAGCTGCTCACATCCCGGCTGGGTCCCCGTCCCTAGTGTCACACTGGTGTCCCACGGCTTTCCCACGCTGTGCGTTCCCATGCGCCAGGCTGGAACAATTTTGGTTGCAAAGTACGACTTTCTCATACCTCAGTCCCACCCAAGGCATCTCCACCATGGGAATTGGTGGTGGAGGGATGGCCTTGAGTCTTGGGCTGGGCTCCCTGTGACCACAGGAGCCGGGAGTAGTGTGCTAGCCCAGAGCAACCCCAGAGCCCTCTGACCACAGCCTACACTGCCTCTTCTCAGCCTCTGCCAGCAATAAAACCTTAAATATGAAATCCAAGAGGCACAACTGAATTTTGCCCTTGAGGCCAGCAGGTTGCACACCCTCTTTGCTAGAACTGGGAGGCCAAGTTACTCAAGGGTCTCAGAGGAGCCATTGGTTTCTGGGGCTCTTCCCAGGCTGTAGTGCTGGGCTGAGGGAGGAGCTAAGGTGGAAAGAGCTGTGCTCAAAGAGGCACAGAAGGGGCACAGACAGATGTGAACAGGCATGCTCCTACCTCAAGCGAAAAATAGGACCAAGAGTTGCAACATCATTAAGAATTTCTTTCCCATCGCAGCTTTGAGCACTGCGGAGGCAGTGAGCAGCTCCAGAGGGGTTAGTAGATGTATTTGCTGCACCATGATGGAAAGCATCAAAACACACATCCAAGCGGCTTGGGGCAGATGGTGCCTGTATCAAGGCAGGTGAGGAGGTCCTGGTGGTGAATGTCACCTCTTCTTCTCCAGGAGCTTTGTCCCCAGGAGGTGGTGGGATACTCTGCAGTTCTGTTGGTTGCACAAGTGCTCGTGCCCCGGCGGGACTGCAGTGCCCGGGGAGTGTGTGCCATGCGGTGTGGTTCCTCGCAGACACGTGGCCATGGGGCATGTCTCCTGCCTGGCTGAGTGTGACCAGCGTCAAGGGAAAATGCACTCTGCCTGAACGTCCTGCAGCCTGGCTACCTGCGAGGGGTCCTTGAGAGCGAGAGCAGCAGGGTGAGGTGGGGTAATCGCACTGGCTCTTTGCTGAGAGAGCACGTCTCCATGCTCCACACCTGTATCATCTGTGGCATCTTGTTACCTCCTTGTTCTTCCCTCTGTCCTGCTGGTCCCTGATGTCTCAGCTCCAGTGCAGTTTCCCCCCCACCTCCTCCACAGCCTGACTTTCAGACTGGCTTTCCAGGCTGCAGCATCAGCCCCACTCCTGCCTTATCCCACCCATCCCATTCACCCTCAGAGCACCTCTCATGCCTCTGGTGGTGGTGTCATTCTGCCCTTCTCCAGTCACACAGAGGGATGGGAGAAGGGGGAAGACCCCCCTTGCTCATCCAGGCACCCATCCAGGAGTGCAGCAGCCCTGTTCACATCCCACATCCCCTTCCCCTGTCACTTCCCTGGGAGAGAATTGCCAGGGAAGTGCCGAGTGTATTTTTAGCTTTGCCGTTCGTGTCTGATAAGTGTTTTGACCTTTTTGAGCAGAGTTAATCGTGCTGTCTGCTCCTCACTCCATCTCAGCTTGTGCTCTGACTGCCAGGGAGCTGAGAGAGGAGCTCCCGGCTCCCCACGCCACCCCGATCGAGGTGGGAGAGGGATCCTTGCCCGGGAGTCCTAGGTGTGCCCTAGGTGTGTGCCCTCACCCCAGCAGCACGCACCGCTTGTCTTGCAGCCTCATATATGTGCTCTGGGAGCGGATGCGATTTGAAGTCCTAAAGGGATGGGATCAGACCACCTCACCCATGGGGCAGGACGAAGGGTGCTGGGTGGGGAATTGCAAGGGGTGGTTGGTATGGTCAGGAGGCCGGGTGGTCCCTGGGCTGGAGCTATCTGACCATGTTACCTGACATCCCTGTGCCGGCTTTTCTGCCTTGCTCAAAAATAGCTTCACTTTCAAGGAACAAAGTGTGCCTCCACCACCACGCTCGGGTGGTACCCCAGGGCTGTGCCCCAAGGACAGCCTGTCTGGGGCAAAATGGGATGGCTCTTGGGAAAGAGCTGGCATGTCCTGGTGTGGACACCACAGCTCTTACCCTGGCAGTAACCAGAGCTGAGATGTGGCTGCAAAGCACCCAGAGACAACGTCAATGGCCTGGAAACCGCTGTAGAAATGGGCTGTGTCAGAAAATGGGGATTTGGGCCAAACTCCTTGCCTGTGAGAGGTGTCTCTTTGCCAACAGCACAGCTGAATGGAGGGGAGGTTGTAAAAAATAAATGAATAGTTTCACCTGTTTCACCTGACTGGGCAGGGAGTGCTGGGAGAGGCAGGGAGGTGGCGAGCTGAAATGCCCTGGCACTGCAAAGGGATGCCCAAATGCAGCCACCTGACCATGGGGACACTGGGAGGAAAGTCAGACCTTGGCCATGTGCAGTTCACTGCATGGGGAGGGGGAAAGGTCTTCTTAGTCCTCTTGGTCCTCAGCCACCCCTGCAGCCAGTGCCCCAGTGCAATTTTGTTATGGTAAGATCTTGGCACATCTTCCCGTGCCGTAAACATTGATGAATGCCCCCCAAACCCATCCAGCCCCCCTCTGCCAGAAAAAAGGACTGGACATGCTGACCACAGCATCCTTCCTGACCCACTTCCCTCGGTGGGTCACAGGGACCACGTGAGCTGCCTGCTCTGGTGCCCAGGGACAGTGTGCTTTGCCAGGGGAGGCCAAGCCTGGGCCAACAGTGTGCCTGCACTGGGGAGGTGCTCCGCGGTGCTGCAGGGAACACCGGAGGCAGAGAGGGCAGGGACTGGCCTGGCAGCTCCCTGCAGTGCGGGATGCCTGTCAGGAGTGCGGAAGAGCTGGTGGGATTTGGGGACCCACAACGATGCCCGGGGCACCGGCTGCTGCCTGCTCGGGGCTCTGCTTGCCCAGCCCATCCTGTCTCCAGCCCGTGTCCCTCCCGATAAAGCCTTGCAGAGAGGAGATGCAGGGAGGGGACTCTGCGGGGAGGGCCGGGTGCCTCTTAACTCCCACCTGGGACGCGCTGATCCAGCTGTGCCCGTGAAAACCCTACAGTGACGACTGGGAGCTAACCCCTCATCTGCTGCTCCCCCCCCGCTCTGCTGCTTCTGCAGACAGCCTGAGCGTTGCACAGAAAAGCTGCTGTTGCCTCCTGGACTTGCAAAAGCCTCTGCCAGGGTGGGTTTGGTGCAGAGAGGCTTTCTGAACCTGCAATGCTCAGAGCTGCTCTCACACCTGGGCACCTTGTTTGGACGGGCAGACCTTAGGGCTCTGTGCACATTGGCAGACCCCCTGCTCAGGCATCCCCCTCCGGTATGTGGGGTCAGGAATTGTCTTCTGGAGATACTGCTTTTGCACATCTTCTTTCAAGACTGCGCATTGGAGAAGGCAGGACGAGGTGTGCTCCTGGCTTCCCCGGGGCCAGCCCTGGGAGCTGGGAGGCGGGTTGTTCTGCGGATCGTGCCAGACAAGCCTCAAGCCCACACTTAATCTTGCTGCCTGGGAAATTAGGCAGAAAATGCTCCGATTGAGTGTGAAGGCCTCCGCTGTAATTTGGAGCGAGCAGATGACATGCACTCATCGTCGGAGGGAGATGAAAGCTTTTAGAGCTGGTGAGCACTAGCAAAATCTGTGAAAATCTCTTTTTTGTCAGGAGTGGTAGATACACAGGCAGATGAAAGACAAAAGATAAAATTAGCCTGTATGCGAGAGAGAGAGAGAGGGAATATTTCTCAGAAGACTCTTGGCAGAGGTTTCTAACACCGGTGACTCAAAGGCAAAGGGGAGTCATACATATATATGTGTGTGTGTGCGTGCATGAGAATATACCCATGTGTGGCTATATTTGGCTATACTGCCACGGCACCCTCAGCACCTGGGGCTGCTCCTTTTGAAAGCACGAGATGAGGCTGCACTCATCCCTGCCATGGAAGGTGGGAGCCTTCGCCATGCTGACTGCA
>NW_008824591.1:280600-286953 GCF_000699105.1 Pygoscelis adeliae
GAGAAAACCGCGGTGGTCTCCGCTGAGCCCAAACTGATGGATAGTGTGAATGTGCTGACCAGCAGCCACACACGCTCTGAGGTGACTTTGATTCCTTTTTTTATGGTTAGGCTGCTCAGATGGAAGCTCCAGGTTGCAGCAGGGACCAGCTATGCTCAGAGGGGCAATAGCAGCAGGAGATCCCCTGACCACTAAACCTGGCTGCCAGCGTTTTGCTGCAGGCTGCTCCAGGTCTTCACCCTGCGACACTACCTCTCCAACGATGAGGCAGGAGAGACCAGGACAGCCTCTGTCTGCAGATGACTGATGCTTCAGCTCTGACAGCGGGTCCTGCCCGGGGGTCCAAGGCAGTAACATAACCCCTTTCACTGTTCCTGCTTTTGCTGCTGGAAAGGAAAGGGGTGATGGTGGCTCTGCTGTCTGCAGCATCACGAGGGAGAGTGGCTGGAGCTCTCTCTGTACCCATGAGGATGCTGGATCCAAAAGTGCCAGTGGGGTCAGGAGAGAAGGGTCCCTGCGGGGTGTCCCGCTGAGCTGCACCATGCTCACAGCCAGCCTTGCTCTCCTGGCAGGGCCAGGGTGCTCTGAGCCCAGCACCCTCCGACAGGCTGTGGGGATAGGGAAAAGCAGGCAGGGAAAGCCCCTCAGAAAGTCCCCTCGGCCCTGCTCAGGACCCTCCTCTGTGGTGATCAGCAGCTGGATGATGGACTTACGCTGAGAGACAAAAGAAAGGGAAACTGCTCTCAGATCTCCTTGCTCTGCACTGGTGGGTACCAAAAACTAGAAGGGTCTTCTTTGCCAGCCCACGGCTTTTGCTGCACAAGAGCAGTGTGTTGCCATCAGTGCTGATGCAGATGTTACACCTAAGGGAGTGTTATGGCCCTCTTGGGATGCTGCAGCTACACTGTACCCACCTGCCGAATGAGAATGCAACTGAAGGGCGACCACCACATTGGAGTGGGTGTAAGGACCTCTGTGGTCCAAGGCCACCCTCCAAAACAGCCAGACCCCGTAGGCACCAGGGATGCCGTGGATGCTCCCCGTCAGCTCAGGGAGTAGAGGCGGGAGGGCTTCCTGTTGCCCTCATGATGCAGCCCCAGGAGCTGCAGCATCAGGAGACTCCCTCGAGTCGTGTGACACCCACCAGTGTGAGTCAACATGGACATTAATAACAAACAGAAAAATCCTAGTGCTTCCTCCCCCGCCTTTCTCAATGGGCCGTCTCGCAGGACGCGGGCTCGCCGAGGAGTCGCAGGATGGGGGTTTGGGGCCAGGAGCTCAGGTCCTGCTCGCCTGCCCCATTGCCTTGTTACACAGGGAAGGTGCTGTTGGGAGCATGCTGGGGGACGCAGGTGGTCCCTCAGCAGGGTGGGCAATGGGTGGGAGATGTCCTCGGCCCAGGATGGGGCTGGGAGATGCCCAAGGGTCTGCGGGAGTGCGCTGCCAGCATGTGAGTTCCTGGAGAGAAGCACAGAGCGCTGCCTGCTCAATCGTGCAGGCGGCTGAATAAAAGAAATAAATAACCCAGCCATGAAAAATAAGCACTGGCCAAAGCCTCCCAAGAAGCCGTCTGTACTTCCCAGCTGCAGTCCCCATTCCCTGGCTCGGTTAACCCTCTGGGAATGACAGCAGGGATGGCAGCTCCTGCAGCCCAGCAAAGATGCAAACCTCTCCCTCCTCCAGTCCTCCAAGTGCTCCAAAATGCCTTTCACCAGCAGAATAATTAGAAATCTAATTCCTATTTCTCCTGCTCAGCTAATTGTCTGTGGATGATTTGATTGTAAGAGTGTCCAGTGATGCAGAATAACCATCTTATTTCTGCTAGACATTGCCTTTGCAATTAGCACTATTGATTGCATCACTCTGTTCTCTCACCTGCCGGATCCTGGGGGACCAGGGGAGCGGCTCTCACCTGGCTCACCCCTCCCAGGGCGATGAGGCCGTGCGCTCCCTTTTGCAGCATTGTCCCTTGGCCCGTTGAGTCCCATCGGGGGCCAAGAGTGCAGGAGGATGAGCTGTGCTCTCCAGCGTGGCTCCTACATTGCTCTCTGCTCCGCAGGGGTGAACCTCTCTCCCCAAGACTCACAGCCATGTAGGGGGAGGCCCAGGAGGGTCCCCCCCAAAAAAACCAGAGAGCTCCCACCGAGGACAGAGCACATCTCTTTGCCTGCTAGGAACTCGCCTCTCTGGCTGGCTAGAGCTGAGAGGGCCTTTTTTTTTTGCAAAAAAATTAAAATGAAAATTCAGATTTGACAACACCAAAAGGTTCTGGAAGAGTATGTCAATTCTGCTGAATGGTTTGTTTGGAGGAAAAAACCCCCAAAAGATCAAAACATTTCATTTCAGCATTTTCAGAGTGAAATGTTTTGATTTTTATTCTCTTCCAAATGACTTTGTTTCAAAGTTTCCCTTAATTTTATTTTTCTAAACATCAAAAAAATTCTGTGAAATGGCTGTGGTTGGAAGAAAATGCGTTGGCTTGGTCACAACAAAACCTTTTGTTTAACCTCCACCCCCCAAGAATTACCCCCCCCGTTTTTTTGATTTATTAACATTTCCAGGGATTTTCGTTTGCAGGCCAGCTCTAAATCACATATGATTGTGCTTTCCCAGTCACGAACGAGTCACAGATCTGTTGCCCTGCTCTAGACAGGGACAAAGGTGTCTTGGGGGGCTGCAGACCCGCTCTGCCCACAGATTCCAGCCCTCAGGGTTCAGTTTGGGACCGGCTTTGTCCCCATAATCTGGCCCGAAGGTCTGTGGCAGAAGCCTGTCTGTTGATTTCGGAGCCAGCCTGGCTCTGCCCGCCCCGGGCACCACTTGGGGAGAACGAGGGCCTCCTGGTGCTTAGAGAAAGCAGAGCGGGGGAAGGAGCTGGCCCCAGCTGACCTCCCACCCGAAATGTTGGGCAAGGCAGGAACCCTCCTGCCTGCACTGGTGACAGGCAGCGGCAGTGCGGAGGCAGCTGCCCGCTCGGCTCGGCGCATCCGGGAGCGTGGAGGAGAAGATGCTCGCCTTACGCAACCCGTTGAATCACTACCTGAAGAGCCACCAGCTCTGGGCCAAGGGGTGTTCGGGCTCCAAGGTCCAGATGGCTGCAGTAGCGAAGAGCTTTCCAGAGCAAGAGGAAATCGGTGTAAATAGCAGACTGTGCAATTAATTTCACCCACACCAGATTTCTGTCCCAACAGAACAGGAACAGCCAAAGCGCTCCCTCCAGCCCTGCTGCCTCCCAGTACCAGGGAGCTGCAGTATTGCTGGACCGTACGTGCAGGTCCTGGACCCATCTGCCCTCCTGCAAGCCCTGCTTGCAGACCCGCCTCCACCTTCACAGCCTGATGGGTCTGTTAGTGACAGCCCAAGCACAGAGGCCAGCCCTGAGCAGGGAGCACTTAGACACCCGGATCTCCTACAGCCATGATTTCCCATCGGATGGAGGCATGGGACATCCCTGCACAAGCTGTCATCCACCCCATGGCATGTGGGTCACACGAGTGCCCCAGCAGGCAGTTGCAGGGAGCAGCCCCCCTGGGCTGGGGGACCACTGGCAGCCGAGCAGGGAGGAGCAGCTCCCAGAGAAGGAAAGGTGCTAGGAAGGAATTAGTGTCCGGATCTATAAAACACTTGGTCCCAATTATTATAATGCACTGATTAGGGGAACTCAATAGTTCTGCTGGTGGTTAATGGCAGTAATTACCCAGATATGACTACAGTGGCAATATTAATAACTCTGGGCCATTAGTATTTGTGAGCAATGAGCAGAATACACATCCGTGAGCCTCTTGCTCAGTCTCTCTCTCTCCTTCAGCTACAGCCTTTAGCTGGGCTGGGAGAGGAGCTGGAGCTCGGCTGCAGAGGGAACAGACCCAGGACCTGGCTGACATTTGTCAGATCCAGAAGAGCATGGCTGAAGCCACCAGTGCACACATGGAGATGGCCTGTCGTCCAGCAGCAGTGTCTATGATGAGGCTGGAAACCTGACTGCTCAGAGCAGAAATTACTTGCTTTGATGGTGCTGCTGCAGTGTGGGGCTTCTGGCCGCTTGGAATGCCACAGCCTGTCCCCATGAAGACCTGCAGATCTGCTGTCCTGCAGTGTGGGTCACTTATTTGACACAGGCAACTCAGCTGCCTGACCTGTGTGCAATGGGGCTGGGAACACGGGTGAGGGGCTGAGGACTAGGCTCTTCTGCTGGTGTGAGCCCACATCTGCCTGATAGAGAGGAGGGAGCTGTGATGGATCCCCTGCAGGGAGGTCTTCACAAGCATGGTGAATGACCACCCTCTGGCAGGGAGGGTGGGGAAGGGCCCCTGCAAGCAGCCTGGAAGAGTTACAGTGTGAGAGAGGAGAAGGGGAGTGGTGGGTGCTGTTTCTGTCAAGAAGAAGCAGGACAGAGCTGGTGCAGCCAACACTGGTGCTTGCACACTCACCGTGAAGCCTCCATGTCTCTGGTGAAGGTGTGCATGGAGGAGCCCACATGGTGCTGTACGTGCATGATGCTCACCAGCAGCCACTGACTGCAAAGCCCGCCCAGCACCATCCTTCCCAAGCCCGAGGAGGGGAAAGGGCTCCCACGCAATTGACTTTTTTTTATTGCATGTTTGCAAGGGGCTCAGGCGGTGGGAAGCAGCTTCTCCATAACAAGCCCCAGCCACTGCCTTGCCACCCTTCTGCCCAAAGCACCATCCCCCAGGGCCAGGTGACCAGTGCGCTTGTGGCTGTCTCCTTGGCTTCCCCGCTACCTTCTCTGTCTGCATCTGACTTGCAGAGACACACGGCTCCTACCACCTCGCATCTGTATTCCCCCAGGGAAACCCCTCCGACCACATGGCCCGGCTCTGACTCCAGCCTTGGTCTGTGGTTTCTCAGCTATTTCTAAAGAAAAGGGGTGATTAATTGCTCCCTCATTTGCCCTCAGTAGAAGATAACTATCTCTTCCACCAGCCTCCGGGAGAGTTTGGTAATGGTTGGAGAGCAAGGGCACGCTCTTGGAGAGATGCCCAACCTCCATCCAGCAAGCGATGCTGCCAGTTCTCTGCTTCCAAAGGCCAGGAAGGTTTGGGCATGGGGACAGCAGGACACTGGCCACCGTGACCGGGCGCCGGTGCAAGGGGGATGCTCGCTGCCCCACGCACTCTGCAAATCCAGCCTCCATCCTTGCTCCGAATACTGCAGGGAACTTTCCCACTCCGTCTCTCCAGCTCAGTCATAATGATGGGAGTATTTAGCACACGGCGCAGTGTATTCAAACACTCCCGCAGTCAGAGACACCCTGTCACCCAGGTGACATGCCTCTTACATGCTGCCAATTTAGCAGCCGCGGCAGCATGACGCCCCTGGAATCTGGGTTAACGCTGGCAGCCGCCACTGCCGACAGCCCCGGCTCTGCGGGGAGGCAGGGGTGGGAGTGCACGGCATCCCCGCTGGTGCACTGCCCCGCGATCAAGCCCCCAGCACGCCAGGGCCACGGTAGCCCCCTCCAGCAGGGAGGTTCAAAGGAGGCAGATAAAAAAAGGAAAAAAAAAAATCTCTGGTTATTTTCCATTGCAAATTTTGTGAAGAAATCTTCTTTTTCTCCCTTTTCCCTGCATTGCCATCAGATTCCCCACTCCCTGCCAAACCCTTTCCTTTCATAAATGAAAAACCCCAAACAAAAGCTGTCAGGACAGAAGATGGTGAAAATGCCTGGCTTTCCAACAGCTGAAGCCTGATTTTTCTAACCAAGACCAGAAACATTTTTTACCCTGAGAATTTCCAGTTTCTTGGTTTCCGTTACAAAAAAAGGAAAGATTTTCCCCAGATCAGCATTCTGCAAAAGTCACTCAGTGAGCGACCCATGTTTTGACATAATTGCACAGTAATTAAACTGTTTGCAGCGGTTTCACTCCAGATGCCAAAGGACAACACCCTATCCCCGTTACATCCCCCTGGCTCTTGTATCCTGCCCTGATGCAGGGGTCAGACCCTGGTGTCTGGGGTGACCCCGCTTGCAGCCAGACCACGTAGGGTTGCAGGCACGCCATGTCTTGCGTGGGGCTGGGTATAGTGAGGACTGGCCAACACGTTTCACCCTGATTCAGCCCAAAGTGACCTGTCCCTGGTTCACATCTGTGTAGGGGATGAGATGTGTGTGGGGTGACAGGTTTGGAATTAGGAAACTTCCCGTTTATCTTTTATTCACTGCAATGCCTGATGTACAACCTACAACCAAGCACAGCTTCTGAAACACAAAGCCTCACCTTTCCTTTGTGCTGTATTGCCCAGTAGTTAGAGCACTGGATTAGACCAGGGATTTTTTCATGCCTTTACTTTGTGGCTTTGCTATGTTTCATATTCAATTTTGAGCTTTGTCA
>NW_008824591.1:287076-291247 GCF_000699105.1 Pygoscelis adeliae
CCCCACAGCCCAGGCAGGCAGGGTTGGTGTGGGGTGTGAAGGTGGGAGGTTGTGGAGATGACTCCCAGCTCTCCTCCACGTGCACCAGGACAGCGCTGGGATGCTGCAAATGCTGTGTCTTCATTTCTGCATGCTCTGTTCCCACGCCACGCCACCTCCACTCCAATCCTGTGGCTGGGGCTTGAAAAGGGCTGGATAATTTTATGATCAATAATAACATTGGTAGTTATTCTTGTCAAGAGAAAGTTAATTGTGCCTCCTGCCTAGGGGCACCAGCTGATCACTGCAGGGGCCAGGAAGGCATTTTCCGCCTGTGTTCAGCATTTCACAACCCGCTAGGTTGCAGGATGTAGGGTTTAACCATGTGCTGAAGCATCAGGTGCTGCCATGGCAGGCAGCAGGGGAGCATCGCCCTGACCCTGCTGTCGGGTGGGTCGTTTGCTGGCGTGGGTCCCACGCAGGGATGCTGCCCTGGGTGTGCTCATTACCCATTACCCACTCATGGCTACAGGACCGCCCTTGCATGTGGAGGGAGGGAAGTCCCTGCGTGCACTCCCACCGTGATGGGGTGTCTTGGGGGTCACCCTGGCCTCTCCAGCCTGACATGGGGGGCACAAGGGCTGCCCAGCACCCCTGCGAGGCAGAGGCGTGTCTCCCCACAATTGTGGTGGCTGAGCTGCTTCTCTGCCCCCAGCCCTGGTGCAACTCCATGTCGCAGTAAAATTTTATGACTTGTGGCTGTCATGAGGATAAAGACTGTTATGCACCCAGCAGTGAGAACAGTTAGAGGCTGGATAGCTGTAAGCATCCTCCCCACATAGATCCCAGCAGGCAAGAGCTCCGATCCTGGGCTGTGCTGGGCAAGGGGGTCAGGACAAGACTTCTCCTCCTGCACTGGAAGGGTGGCAATGGAGCGAAAAGTTAGGATGCTGCTGATGGCAAGAAATACAGCAGAGAGACCTCTGTGCCTTTGCACAGCTGGTAGAGACATGGTCCTGCATGTCTGTCTGTCTGTCTGTGAGCCCCCCTGCGCTCTCTTACTGTCCATTCCCAGACATCTCTAACCCCCTTTTCGCTCTCTTCTCCCTCTTGCATTTATAGTCTGCGCCCATGGCCTCGTCTCCAGCCTCGCGTGTGACCTACTTACACGCACAGCCCCAGTTCTTGCCTTTTCTCTCCCAAACAATGATGCCGGCCAAGCTGCTGTGCCGCGTGCTCCAAGCACAATGAGAGCGGCTCTCACAGTGCCTTTCACGGAGCCTGCACCGCACCCGCCGGTGCGACATCCACCATCACCAGTGGGTGCTGAGCTGCTGGGAGGAGGCTCCGCACCCCAGCTGGTCTGGGTGCTGCCCAGGGCTCTCGTCCTGCGGGTAACCTCTAGCAAGGAGCCTCCTCCACTGCAGCTGGTGGGCAGGGGAGAGCAGTGCAGGCAGGAGTGGGCTGTGTTCCTGCCTCCCAGGCTGCCTGCAGACAGCAAGGGCAGCAAGGCAGCCTGTTCAGTGTGCTCAGAGGCAGGGTGCTCAGACAGAGGTTTCTCCCAGCTGTGCCTGGGGCCAGCCTGCTGCAGCACCAGCTGTGCTCACCCCCATGCTGATGCCAGCCTGACAGTTCCCCATGGTGAAGGACTGCAGAGAGCAAGATGAAGACGTTCCCCCTCGGAGGCCCCTGCTGCAATAAGAAGCAGGTCTGAGCACAGGGAGCTGGGACCCTCCCTGCCATGCCGAGTTCGGGTTCAGAACAGAGCTGTGGGAGATGCAAGTGCCACGTCTGCATTGGAAGCGATGCTGGTCGGACCCGGTCCCGGGAACAGGTTTGGGTCATGGGGACACGGTGGCCTGGCAGCAGGCAGGATGGGTGCCACAGCGGCTGTATCTCTGCCTCAGATCAGGGCTGCTGCTGCTTACTCTGCTCCGTGCTGCGGGCATCCTGGGGGGGAACAGCCGCTCTGCAGAGCGAGTGTTGCTTCTCTGGGGAAAACCATCTCCCTGAAAAATCCCAAGGGAAACAGCACACAGGCACACACAGAGAGTTTGTGCACAGGCGTGCACACACGCCCAGCACGTGCACAGGTGTGTGCACAGGCAGATCATGCTGCGCAAATGTGCAGCCATGGGTGCACGCTCTGGGTGCTAAGGATGGAGCTGGAGTTACGGGGCAGGAGGCTGTGCCGGCTCAGGTGCTGCTACACACAAGCACTGCTATATAGGTCTATGAAATGATGGTGACAGGCAGTTGGAGCACTGGGATGCCCACACTCAGGCCTGGGCCCAGGCTACCTGAGGGTGCGTTGAGAGGAGGGGGCTCCCCGCCTCACCTAATGGGAATAAAAAGGTAATTAGGGGTTGTATAATCAGCATGAAGGCAGGGCCTTGTTGCTATGTAAGCACTGACTCAAGAGATGCCCCTGTCTCCCCCTGTGCACCTGATAAGTCTCTAGAGAGATGCTCTGCTGAGATTTGTTGTTACTCCGGGCCGCCCCTGCTGCTTGTTACAGAGCCAAGACAACCATTCATCCTTCCTTCATCCACTGCTGTCTTCATCGGCTCTGTGATGGGGAGGCATTGAAAGGGGTTTCTACCCCAAGGAAGAAGGCAGAGGAAGAGTTCCCCCATGCTGTGGTCATGTTGGCTCATATTTGGCCTCTCAGCAGTGCCAGGCAGCTCCTGTGTGCTTGGCTTGAAGTTTCCACTTACACATAGAGATAACAAATCATTTCAGCCCCACCTTGCCCCTGAGGCATCTCCAGCCCCATCTGCTTGGGGCTGTCATCCACACAGGGATGTCTGAGTCAGTGATGGGGGCTGTGGGGACCAGAGGATACAGCTCAAATCGCCGCCTACCCACCACGCAGCACTGAAGGTGCCCATCACACCCAGGCTGCGCTTCCAGCCCCAAGCAGAGACCTGTCGCTATCGCTGCACATCCCCGTGGAGCAGAGATCGTGACACAGCCTCACCTCAGCACCTTTTTTACACGCCACGCTTAGTCCCGGGCTGCTGCCCCCCCTGCCTCTGCACGCCCCGGCTGGCTCCTGACCCCGTGCCGAGGCAGGCGGGGAGCCAGGATCCGTCCCCTGACTGCGGCCGTGCTGCCGCACCGTGCTGCTCCGTCGCTGCAGAGGCAGGGCGCGGAGCGCTGACAGGGGCTGTAAATTGTCAGGCCCCGTAAAGCATTTAATGATTTTGCATTTATCTGCATCGATAAATACATGACAAGGTAACAGTCAAATAAATACCCATTAGTGCACTCGCTCTCTTTTTTTTAATTACGAGCTCGGGTGTAACCAATCATTTTCTGCTAAGCAAGCGCTCCAGGAAATCTTCATTATCACCAGCCCCGGCCATGGCGAGCTCTGCAGCCTGGAGAGGAGGGAGCAAGCCAGGAGGTAGGTTTGGCCCCAGCTGCATCCTGCTCTCACCCAGCAGAGGCAGAGAACCTGGTTGCCGCTGGGTTTTCCGGGCATTAACCCCCTTCCAGAGCAGGCTGCAAGGACGGCTTTGCTGTTGTGCAAAGAGCCAGCTTGTGGAGCTGAGCTCTCTGCTGCGGGCACTGGCTGCCCAAGCTACGCTGGCACTGCCGGGTCTCCTGCCTTCCTCTGCCAGCCTGGGAAAGCCCTGGAGACCTGGTAACACAGTGGGGGGAGCAGGGGGCTCGGACCAGCTCAGGATGATGGTGATACCCACTCTTCCAGGCCAGGCTAGAGGTAATGTCAGGGGAGGGGGGTTTGGGGCAGTGATCCTGGCTGGGGGCTCTGTGCACCCCAAAGGCAGCATTTTCTGGAGGCAGATGCCAGGCTATCAAAGCATGTGCAGAGAGGGGAGGATCTGCATGGACCCCCCACGGCAGGGGGTTGGACTAGATGACCTTTAGAGGTCCCTTCCAACCCAAACTATTCTATGATTCTATGATCTCACTTATTGCTGGGCCATCATTGCCTTCGGGTACCCCTCACCACTCCCCTCCACACTGGGAAAGACAGAAAGTGCCGGAGGGGTGCAAACCACCCAGGTCAGCATCTCAGAGCAAATCTTGCTCTGACAGACTCAAGAAGGGTCATGAAAAAAAAAAAAAAAACCAAAAAAAGCTGAGAGGCAGGACTGGGCAAGTCGATGGGCTGTGAAATCCCAGAGCACCAGCTTTGCTGCTGCAGAACAACCTCCCACGTGAG
>NW_008824591.1:291263-292602 GCF_000699105.1 Pygoscelis adeliae
CGGCCCTTGCTGCCAGCGATAAGGAATAGTGAAAGACACAGGCAGGAGGAACAGGGTAAAATACGAGTCCCTGGCTGGCGTGGCCCCGGCAGGGACGGCGCAGGGTCAGGCTGCCGGCCAGCCGCTCTCCCTGGGCACGGAGCCAGGGCAGAGGTTGGTAAAGGAGTGGAGTCGAGGGCAGAACCCGCTCTGTCCCTTTCAAGCATCCCTTGCACTAATCTTCCCTCTGTGTCAAACCACTGGCTCAGAGAGGGGGCAGAGAGAGAAACTGGCTCCTTTGCTCTTTCTTATTTCTCTCTGGCAACATTTTTCCAGCAGAGCAGCTTTTAAAATCTGAACATCTCCTGGGAACGTGTCGATCCTGATGATTTTTTTCTATGGAGAAGTGTCAAATCAAATGATTTCAACTTTCACATTTTGTTTCAATAACGTCGAAAGGATTCTTTCCAATGAGAGATGAACATTTCAATTTGACATTATCATTTGGTTTCATTCCATTTGGGCTTTTACATTATCATATTACTTCAAATCTACATTTCTATTCTATCTAGCATTTTACTGTTTAATGATTCAGCAGCGACAAAACCCAGCTAAACATTTTGATATTTCTGGGTGGAATTTCCACCCCCCAAAAAAAAAAAAATTGTATGTAGTGGAAAAGTCTGTACTGGGAAGACCCCAGGTTCCCAGGGGAGGGAGCTGCCATCTTGCAGCTGGCTCTGGCTCCAGCAAAGAGCATCGTGGCAGAGGCAGCAGCAATCCAGGGGCACTTTGTCCTATGCTGAAACCAGGGGAAGGACACCAGATGTGACCTGCTCCATGCTGTACAGCCATAAATAGTGAGTGGCAGCGCTGGCAGGGAGGAAGGTGAAGACATTGTACACAAAGTGGAAATTCATCAATAAGACTTAGCAAAGAGGATACCCTGGTTACCCAGACGAACTCCAGGAAGAGTCTGTTGCCCCTGGAGAGCAGGACAGGCTGGATGCAAAGGCCGGATCCATATACCAGGGGATGAGTGGCAACACACAAATAGGGTTTCCTTGAGGGGCTCTACATGGGGGTTTTGTTTGGGGAGTGATGGAGGGAGGCCAGGTTTTTCCCTTCATGAACCACCAGCCTCCAAGGGCTAAGACGTGGCTCTGCTCCCCAGCACTGAGGGAAGGCAGAAACCTGCTTTCTCCTTTGCTGGAGCAATGCTGGTGGAAGAGGGGCTGTAGCTTCACCTTCTTACCTGAGCACAGACTGTATTTCCCCCTGATGAATCAGTGTCATGTCAGGTCTCATGCAGCTGGTGCCAGGGCGGTGGGCTAGGCTGGAGCTCTTCCCCTGGACGGGG
>NW_008824591.1:292716-299483 GCF_000699105.1 Pygoscelis adeliae
AGCCAGAGCCCGTGGGGGGATGCCGGGGTGCCCTGCTGTCTGCACGCCACCTGCTCCTTGCATGCAGCTTGCCAGGCTCCTGTCTCTTGCTCAGCGGTATCCCTGTTGTTAGCAGGACAGATTAAAAGCTGGTTTAATGGATATTTATGATCCCCATCACAGTCTTTTACTGCCTGTCCTTTCGCATTATGGGCAACGCTGCTGCCACATGCCCAAGCAGTGGATGGGGATGAGGTCTCTCGGTCTGCATGGGGGGACCTGGCTGCCTGGAGCCGTCAGCATCCCCCTGGCACCCCCAACAAATGCTTCAGACAGGTACCCCTGTGCCAGTGGGGTCTCTGTGCATCCCCCTCCATAGATCTCATAGGAGAACCGTCCATAAGTACACCCTTATGCCTTTTGAGTCCTACTCACCAAGTGGGAAAACTGAGGCAGAGGGAGGAGTGAGCAGGCATGCCATTGCCATTGCCGCCAGCTCTTCCCCCAGCACGCAGGGTTGGGTGCTGGGCCAGAAGGCATGGATGGGCAGGCGTGCGAGTTCGGGATGGCATCTGAGAGTGGCCCTGGGCAATAGCATGGTGGCTATGCGTGTGTGTGGGTGTGCTGGGCACAGTGGTGTGGGGCAGAGAGGCAGCGGGTACTGGCAAGAGCCAGTGGGTAAAAGCCAGGTCAGTGGGAAACTGCCCCCATTGGCATTTGCTGAGCACAGCCTGCTGCCTTTTGAAGCTGGTGATGCTCTCGGACTATGGGAAATCCTAATTGAATCCCCAGTCTCCCTCTCACTGGCTCTAAATGAAACTCCCCCAGGATAGCATATTAAACTTGACCTGTGCACCACCTCCAAGATTAACATCAGAGGAGGAAGAATTAAAGGTCTGTGGAGGGCAGTGCAAGGGAGGAGGCGGGCATGTCTCTCCTCTCCTGCTCCGGGAAGGGGTGGAAGGGCAGCTCTCTGGGGAGGTGTGCAGTCCAGCATGCTCTGCTGAGCCGCTGGAGGAGTGTGGCAGTCCAAACCCCGTGCTTGCTGGCAAGGAAAGCTGATGTTCTCCTTTCCCAGCTTGGTGATAACACGAAAGGCAAAAAAAAAAAACCCCTCTGAGGCAGCAGGGGAGACCAGGCATCATTTGCTTTCCCGCAGCGCAGATGCTGCTGCTGGCCTTGCAGTGTCCTGCTGCCCACAGGGGCTCGGAGCGGCTGGGGCTTTGCAAACACCAGGGAGCCAGCTGGGGCGAGGAAGAG
The DNA here is from genome assembly GCF_000699105.1 of Pygoscelis adeliae. NCBI lineage: Eukaryota > Metazoa > Chordata > Aves > Sphenisciformes > Spheniscidae > Pygoscelis > Pygoscelis adeliae. Next base: position 293,956 of record NW_008824591.1, read on the forward strand.
TGCTGGGAGTGGGAGGAGGGCTTGCACCCAGGGTCCCAGTGGTCATCCCATGGGGCTCAGGCTCCCTTGTTTGCTCTGCACCACAAACTGGGCTACTCCGGTGAGTCGTGCATGCACGCTGCCTCCCCATGGGCCATGCATCGGCCATGTCTGGGTCACATCCAGCCTGTTTTCTGGGGACCTGAGACACAGCTCTGCTCAGACACGCTGCAGAAGGAAAGGTCTGTCCCAGGTGGGCCCAAGCTGCACCTACACCTTCCTGTGGATGGGAATCTTGGGCCTGATCCTGCTCTCCCTGAGCCCTGCCAGCGAGGGAGGGAGTGTTTTTGCACCAGCATCATGCTCACCCCATCAGTGAGCAAGAGACACCGCAGGCACTTACAGCTTTCAAGAGCTGACAAGCTTGTGAGAATGAAAAGTTCAAAACCAGTGCTCGGGACGTGTAAGTGTCTGCGAAACTAACTGCCATTTGGGTCGGAGCACGCGTGCCAGGACCTGCCTCCTCCCGCACAGCGCGCGCCTGGAGAAAAGGTCACCCTTCAGCAGGCTGGAGTCACCCAGCCTCCCCCAGGTGGGGGGCTCGGCTCTCGCTCCTCTTAATGAGGTGACCTTCGCATCGGTGGACGCGAGCAATTCTCCCTGAAGAGTCGACAGGTCAAATTAAGCAGATGTTTTATTCTGCCCCGTCTCCGGCTGTCGGAGATCAGAGCGCAAGATGGACAGAAGCTGAAATAAAGGTGTCACTTGCTTTCCTTCCTCCCTTATTATTTTACAGCCTGTAAATGACTGGCAAGCTTCTCGGATGTTTTGTCTCAAGGCAGAATCCATCCAGCTCCAGCCCAGGGGCATGCAGTGTGCATGTGTGTGGATGTGTGTTTGTGCTGCAGTTAGGAGGAGCTGTACAAAGGGGGATACCAGTGCTCCCCACCTCCTCTCCGGGCTCCCAGGACAAGTGCATGTGTTGATCTCCGAATTGCTGCCACTGCTGGGGAAGACTTTGCCACTCCATGCAATGTGCTAGGTGCAGTCCTAAACCTGTTCAAGCCAAGAGCAGACCCTCCTGGCACCAGACTGCTCAACTCCCCCCTAAAATTACTCTGCCTTCAGCAATGGAGCACCTCATCTCAGCCTCATCCTCTGGCGAGATGTCTGGGGACAGCAGCTATCTGAAATAGGCTATGGGGCTCCTGCCCGCCTGACCCAACAAGGCCTGTCCTGGCTCTTCCCCAACGCAAATGCCTTGTGTTGGCTCTTCCCAGCCCAGCAGGGCTGCACGGACCCTTCTTCACCCAACAGGGCCTCCATTGACTTTGTCAACCTCAGCAAATGTCGTGGCCTTTTATAGGATGTTCACTCTGCCAGCAAATGGGGTGAATGCACTCCCAGGAAGGGAATAGATGGCAATCATGCTGAGCAGTGATAAAGGAAAGATCACTCCAGTGAGGAGTCAGCTGGGTACACTGGGAACCTGTCCTGGGCAGATCTTAGTCACCGGTCTAAGGCAAAGCCTGGATAATGAAAGATAAGAGCAAGGCAGGAGCATCAAGGCTCGTTTATGGCCACAGTAAAGGAAGTTTCTAGGATGGGTTCCTGCCTCTTACAGTGAGCAGGGACCTCTTGGGCTTAGTGCAGGTCTGACTGGAGAGGACTCTGCTCCGAGCTCGTGTTTGGCAGGGGAAACAGGGAGCTCTGCATCTCCATCCATGTGCTGACTGAAAGCCAGACTGCAGTGACAACGCAGGGACATTTAGGCCTTGTGCAGGCTTAAAAACTGGTAACAAGCTGCTCTGGAATCACTAAATGTAGAAGCTATTTCAGTCTCTTCATGAACGTCCACAAAGCCTCAGGACACATCTCTGCAGCCAGGCAGCCTCAGGCCAAACCAGAGACATGGCTGTGGCACCAGAACCAAGCCAAGGGACAGCCAAATATCAGGGGGTTGGGATGGGAGCGTGAAGCTTAGAGCAGCAAGGGAGTATCTCACTTGGGGAGTGTTTGTTACACACTCTCCAACGGGGCACATTTCACTGAAGGCTCCTTCCATAAGCATCAGCCCATAATGATGAGGAGACCAGCCCTGTCCTGGAAGCCACACTTGAGCGGGGAGAGACCTGGAGAGCTGCTAAGGCTAGTGATGTGCAAACACAGAGTGCAGCCAAGCACAGGGTGCTATTATGTCGGTATCCCTGGAGCAGAGCAATCTCATCAGATAGATCTTTCCTGCCACAGATTCCCCCCGCAGCAGGTCTCCACATTTTCTCAATAGAGTAATGCCATTTCTCAGGGAAGAAACACTGAATTTACAGAGTCCAGGACTGGAAAATGGAGCCCTCCCTTCCATGGATGCATTAGTGGAGCCCCTGGGCACTGCCAAGCTGAGGACCTAGCAGAGACAAGCGATGGAGGGGAACAGCTCCTCCCTCTTGCCTTGCGTTGCAGCAGGGCTCTCCTGCCAGGAGAAGCAATCCAAGAGAATTCCTCAAACAGAGACGTGTATCTGAAACTGCCTGTGCCCGATCCGTGGGGCTCCCCACACAGCCAGGCTTTGCAAACATGTATTGAGTGTGTGGCCAATATCCCAGGGCCACGTCCCTTGAGCAGGGAACATAGACCCTAGCTGAAAAGTTTATTTGCAATGGATTGGTCATGCCAAGTCACAGAAGAGTCAGAATTGCCAGGGGCCCATGTAGCATTTGCGTTGGCACGACCTGCCTGGCATCTAGCAGAAAACAGCCCCGTTGCCTGCTAGACTTTAGTCCCCCAGCTGTGTCCAGCTGCAGGCTGCAAAAGTGGAAGCAGAGGTATTTGCAGGGTTGGCTCAGCACAAAAAGCCGATCTCTGTCCGATGCAATTCCCACAAAGATGGCAACAGTTCCTGACCTCCCTTTTGCACCACAAATGCACTGCCTAAACTCAGGCACTTGTCTATAAGCCAGGAGGAAATTCTGCCTCCTGGGCTGTATTTAAAATTTCACCTTCTTAGAAGACCTGGCTGCTAGGTAGAGACGACCTCCACGTAGAAGATTCTTCTAGATAAGACCATTTCTGGAGGGAGAAGAGCCCTAGAAACCACAACATGGAGTCACCAAAGTGCCATGGGCTGCTGTTGAGCCTGTGATGAGGGCCAGCTCCAGCCCCAGTGAACCTCACCCCCTCCCTTACAAAAATGTGGCTCTTCCCGTGGACCGTGGTGCTCTCTGGGCAGGGCAAGCCACCCTTCCTGCCTACATTTTGTCATCCTCCCCATTTAGCCATCTGCTTATCACGTGTGCTTCATCTCAAAGCCCCAGAGCATCTGTCCTGGCCTCAGCTCCGTCTCCCTAAAATTCCCATCCTCCCTCATCCCAAGACTGTTTTCCCTCCCTCATCCCAGCACCCAATGCAGTGGTAAACAGCTTTTGGTGCAGGAGGGGAGTCCTCTCCTTAGAGGGGTAAGATGTGGCTGCTCTGGCTTTGCCACCGGGAAGCAGCCGTAAGAACCTACGCAACGATGTCACCTTGTCAGAGGAGAGACAGGGACATCCCTCCAGGCCCTGGTGAGCGCTTGCAAGAGCCAGTCTGTTCTCCTGTGACAGCAGTCAGGGTCGAGATGAAAAGGACTGGGGGGTAAAGCAGCCTGGGTTTGTTGCGGTGTTACTTCCCAAGGGGGTGGGTAGTGGCATGGGTGAGAAAGGGAAGAGACTGCAGCACCAGCCAGAGAAAATGGTTCTTTATTTTATCTCCAGGATAAAAAGGAATACGGAAACCAGGTTTCTAAGATGAGGTGCCTTCATCTCGCTGCACAGCGTTTGATCATTTTAGATGTTTTACAAGGAGGTGTATGATTGAATTATCATTAGAGGAGGCGATGGAGCTGAAGAGTAACAGAAAACTTCCCCCACGACGGCCCAGACTCATGTTACGTGCTTGCAGGGAGAAGAGCAGGAGAGCACAGGAGCTGGCGCGGCTCTCGGCTGGGGGACCAGGAGGCAGGAGCAGCTCCTGAGCCCTGCGGCAGAGTCTGGCTGCACCCAGCTGCCCGAGAGCTTTTCTGTGCTCTCCATGCTGGGAGATGGGTCTGGGAGTTTGCAAGAGCAGCTGTGCCACAGCTTTCCAGCTCCCCATCTCCTGTCTGGGGAAAGGGAGCTCGGCATGGAGAAGAGATATATAAGCCAGGTACATCAGAGCCTTCAAACCCAAGAGAGGCTGAAAGTACAACCCAGCATGCTGGCGTGGTGGGAAGCTAGTACAGCACGATGTGGATCCCTGTCGGCTGGGATGGTGGGGCCAATGTGCCCCTGCGTGGGGGTATTCCATCGGTGGCTGGGGTCCAGAGCAGTGGCATGTAGCAACGAGGACAAAGGGATCTTGGAGCCAAGGATCCTGGGGCTGGGAGCGCTGGCATCCCCATCAGAGTGGGAATTCTCGCCTCTTTTTCCGCATCAGTGCCCCTAATCATCCATCCATCACCCATCCCTTCTGTCCTGGGTCCTCCAGCAGGTGTGAGGATGGATGGCATGCCTGAAATTGCCAAAGCCTGCTCTGTGTGCATGCTTGCTTAGCAATAGAGCAAGTGCCATTTCCAGAGCCTCATTAGTATTTGCATTGTTGCATGGCTGTCTAAGAGAAGTAGCAGTTAAGTGAGCCAGTCAGATCTTGCTAATTTGCATGTTAATGAAGCCCACAGAACACAGCTTAGTGAGACTGGCAAGTAGACCTCCAATTGATAGATCTATACATGCAGCCTGTATATGCTTTAGAGACACAGCAAACACTGTAGGCAGACACCCAGATGGCTAGAGAGACAGACAAACAGATGGCTACATACAGACGTTCTGGATGTGGGGAAAAATCTTTGTAGAGAGAGGTAGGGTGAAGTGCTGGAGAAAGGGGGGAAGGATACAAAGATGGATAGATGGATAGATAAAAAATATGAATGGAGAAACAGATCAGTCAAGGATTGTGAACATGCTTGGAAACAAGAATCTTACCTTTTTTTTTTTAAAAAAAAAAAAAAAAAGGTTGTGCATAATGACTTGCAGAGCAGAGGTCCCGGTGGGGCTATATTTACATCTCTGCATTGGATGATGCTGCCTTGTGGTGCTGCAGAGGATAAGCATCCAGACAGACATGACATGGCTGGGGGACAGATGTACATGGGGTCTGGCTGCTTAGTAGGCAACTGCCCAGCCCAGACTTTGGAAGAAGCCTGCCCAGGGTGCAAGGACTATCCAGACACTGCTCTCCTTAACCCTCCCTTGGAGGACTAGAAAGGTTGCAAATGAGATTGTAACCGAAAGAGATATATATAAATATATACATACTAATATAAATTTCTACTGCGATTGAATGGAGTCATGTGTCAGCCATGAAAGGCAGCAGTCGCACCTTGTGGTGGAGCTGGCAAACAAGGAACATGGATGCTTAGGGACATGGTTTAGTGGGCATGGTGGTGTTGGGTTGACGGTTGGACTCCATGATCTTAGAGGTCTTTTCCAACCTTAATGATTCTATGATTCTAAGGAAGCCCTCAACCTCCCCTGGGAAAG
>NW_008824591.1:300509-309863 GCF_000699105.1 Pygoscelis adeliae
ATTGGCTCTATCGTACATGGGGGAAGCTTCTAGCAGCTTCTCACAGAAGCCACCCCTGTACCCCCCCACTACCAAAACCTTGCCACACAAACCCAATACAACCTCCATGGGGGCCAGTGCCAACAACACTACTCCCTAGCTGGGAGAGCAGAGTGGGGAGTTGAGTGTGGAGGGAGATCACAACATCTTCCGACAAACCTCATCTCCTGGTGGGTTGGGGCCGGAACACCACATGAATACGTGACACTGGACCAAGAAGACAGCGCTGTCTCCCTTGGCCAAGGAGTCACTTTTCCCAGCAGTCCTCGATTTGGCCCTGGATATGGGGTTGTCTGCCCCATATCAGCAAGCTGGAGCCACCAGACAGTCCATCATGGATACCTGTGAGACTGATACTCACAGTCCCATCTCCTCTCCTGCCTTTATTTGCCCCCTCTTGCTCTGTCTGCATGTTTTATGCCACGAGAGGTGGAAGATGCAGGCTGGGTGGGCAGGCATGCACCCTGCACTGTGCAGGGAGGCTCCCTGCAGGTTTGCAACCATAGCTGTAGAGGAACAAACATGGACCTGTAGGGCTAGTGTGTTTTGTCTCTTTGTCCGAAGGTGTCAGAGGACTGTGGGCATCTCTGGACACAGTTCAGGCTCACTGGGAGAGAGGGTCGGGCCCCAAACTGCAGCAGCGGCTCTGGGTTTTAAAGTAGGCTGCCCTGGAGCCCAAGCCCTCCCTGCTTGCATGGCCTGGGTGGTTGAAAGCCAAGCAGGGCTGGAGACAAAGGCGACATGCAGAGAGGCCAGTGCCTCATCCCTGCTGTGAGGCAGACTCAGATGCCCCTTGGGCTCTCCGGAGGCCACCGTGCTGCACAGGGGTGCTGCAGGCAGCTGGCAGGGGCACGCACAGGGGGAGGTGAGGGACCACTTGGGGTTCGGTCAGCCTGGATCAGTTCCCATCACCGATAGTGGTGTCGTGTGCCCAGGAATGAGAGGGGGTGGAGGAGGCAACTTCTGCCCAGGATGGGGCTGTGGGGAGGGCTGGCACGCAGCTCCGTGACGGCGCTGCCAGGTCTCACACAGCTCTGATGTCTGACGCATCAGTCAGCACAGCCGGACCCCTGCCATGCCCATTAACTGCAGCGTTGATGTGGATCGGCCCTGAGCCCTGACAGCCGCTGCAGAGGAGCATGACAGGGCTGAAATGGGGAGTACAGACACAAATTACAGATGCCCCCACCGAGACATGCACAGTCCCTCCAGAGCATCCCAGAACTGGGAGGGACCTGGGACAGGACCGTGGCATCCTGGAGCATCACTGCCTCGCAGCACTCTGAGCTTGGATACCTCCTTCCACGGCTGCGTCCACCCGGCTCCTCCTCATTAGTGCCTGCCAAGTGCTTTGAAATCTCCAGCTGGAAGAGCCTATAGACATACAGAACATTATTAATTCATGGCAATGATTGTTTTGGTGCTCTCGACTTCGCATCGCAGTTCTCACACCCCGCGCTCTCCGGGGCCTGGGGAGCCTCGGACACAAAGTCCCCTGAGATATCAGGGCCACGTCGCATAATCGAGGTGATGCCTTGACAATCCATCTCTATTCTGCAGGCGGGATTTGTATGCAGCAGGGAGCACAGAGCCGGGTGCTCCTGTGGGAATCGATGGCAGTGGATTAGAGGCCATTGACGGCAGGTAATCACCCTACACCACAACGCAGGAATTTGGCTGGCAGGATTGCTCTGCAGCGTCTGCTCAGAAGGACTCCTCCCTGCCTTTTTCTTTTGGAGCATTTCAAAGGGTCCCTGTGAATATTATGGGAGATGTCCCGCACTGTCTTTGGGCTATCCCCAGGGCAAAAACAAAAGCAGGCAAAATAATGCTGAAAGGATGCGGATTGATCCAGCCCCGGCTGCAAACAGCTCCACACCTGTGTCTATGGGAGAGAGGGAGATGTAGCAGATCCCGCACGTGTGACCCTTGGCCATTAGGCTGGGCAGAGGTGGTGATGGCTGGTGGGTGGTGCAGAGCTGGGGAGGTGTCCCAGTCATTCAGAGCCCCTGTGTTGGCTTCCTGGGGCTTATCACAACTTTGCCTTGATTTCCCAGGCAGGAGAGGATGGGCAGACCCAGGCAAGCAGACCCTAGGAAGCAGAGGCTCTTTCCCAAAACCCCACCTCCCTCCAGGAGCATCCTGCCATCACTGGCACTCCTGGGTGTGTGAGATGACAGCTTTCTTATCCAAAGACAGCTCTGCTCTCTCCTCCTTCAAGTGCGCCGAACCCCAGGCTATTTACAGCATTTTTTTCCAGTGTTTCTGAGTGGCTCTCGGAAAGTTTCCATCTCTGTTTCACATGGGAGGCGCAGCACTTGGCAGCGTTGTTCGAGAGCGTGTGTGCACCCGTGCATGTGTGCAGAGGTGGCTGACGAGCCACTTGGCAGTGCGGGGTCTATATATACACGTCGGTTGTGAGTGCATCGGCGCCTTCGTGGGGAGATGGGGTGACAGCAGGGCTGTACTCAGAGACACCTGCAGAAGAACCAGCTGTTGCTGACAACATCTGCGGTTTTGTCTTACTGATGCTGCAAGTTTTCTTTTATTTCCACTCTCCCCCCCGACTTTTATTAAGAAAATTTCAAGCTCATGAACCCAGCCAGTGAATGTAGATGCCAAGTGCAATGGCTCCTGTCAGGCTGCCTGTTTGCAGGCCAGAGCTCTGTAGGGCCATCACATGGGGAACCTCCATTTCAACCCAGTTTGGGAATTCAGAGCCGTGCTTCCATCCCATAGGAAGGAGGGAATAGCTTGAACTTCTGGCTGCTCTTCCCACCTGGTGTGAGGACTTCAGCCAGCCGCATGGCCATGCCTGTTTCCTCTGGGCGAAATGAGACCCTGCCCACATCCTGACCATGGACACCCAGGCCAGGGGTTTGCACCTAAACAAATGCAGGGAGAAGCAAGTGAGACATGCCTTGGCCACTGTGGCTGGGTCTAGGACACAGGAGCCCTCAGTGTCCTGCAGACCGGGACCACTGGCACCCTGGACATACCTCAGCCCTGAGGTCCAGCATGGTTTGGAGATCTTGATGCTTGTGCCTGGCAGGAGAGCTGAGGTGCATCATCCCACCAATGGAGCCAGGCTTTCAGGCACAAGTGTCTCTAATTATTAATTAGCTGATGAGAGTTTATTACGTCTTAGAACAGCTCTCCTGTTGCCTATGACACTTACTGGCATAAAGGAGAGAGGGCTTGATGCTCCTGTTGCTCACACACGTGCAAGCATTGTTGTGCAGGAACAACTGATCTACAGAGCCTGTAAGCCCTTGTCCCATGCTGGCAAGGGGGGGGTCAGAGCTGTAATGCATCCCACAGCGGGAAAGCCCAGCCCCGTGCTGGTTATCTGGCCTGACTTAGCCCTGCTCAGCACCGTTCTCCATCTGCACAGGCTTCAGCACACGCAGGAGGCCTTGGTCACATCATGCCCTCACCGGGGTTTCTCCAGGCAAGGATGAACCTGGGAGGAAATAAAGGAGCTGGCACCCAGACATCTCCCTCTCCTGGCCCTGATATGGAGGAAACCTGCTCCCAGCTGCCTCTCCGCAGCCGTGAAGGGGTCTGTGGGAGCTGCAAGCCAGCTGCGCTGTGCTGCGGTCCACGTGGCAGTGAGCCACCCTCCCCAGCGCCAGCCCTGGCAGCTCCCCACCTCCGTGTCATCCCCAAGTGAGGTGGTCCCTGCTGCGATCTCAGCTCTGCTCTCTGCTGCCTGGGCAGATCAGGAGAGGTCCCACTGGCTGCAGCCACCGTGGCCAGGAGCTGGCCGGGACAACCTGCGCTGCTGACTCAGCCCGTGCTGGGCTGCTGGCATGGGCTGGCAGAGGGAAGGGTTAAGTGCGATTGGGAGGCTTTGACATTTTGCTAATGTGCTGTGTTAATTGATTCGCTCATTTCCATTTGTTCCTGTTAAAGAGAGACAGATGAGAGTGGTCCTGCAGTGCAGCGACTTGGCAGGGAGCGTCTCTGCTGCGTGCAGATGTGCTCCTGACTCATTTATTACCATCAGGCCTCCAAGCTACCAGTGAGCCCAAGCATTGCGTGAGGTTGCTTTCTCCAGGACCAGAGAAGAGCAAAGCAGCGGACCCCCAACATCCCCCCCGGGGCACAAAGGCCATGTGCCCCACCTCGGTGCAGCCTGCACAGACTGACCCTGCCTGGGGAAGGGGAAGAAACTGCTGCGTTTAGGAGGAGAGAGAAAACCAAACGAAGGGGCAGCAGCCTGTTTGGAAAACACACGGCCCAGGAAAGAGCTGGACTGCCTTCAGTCAGCATGGCCCTAAGAGAAACGCCAGCCATTTCCATGCCAGCAGCTTTTAATGTAGAGCAATTACAGGTACCAGGAGACTTTGGTCCAGCCTGTGGCCAGCCCAGGTGTCCCAGCCCCAGCATCGCCCCAGCTCAGCAAGCTCCACTGAACTACAGGACTGATATTATCAGCTCTAGAGATGAGAGGTGGAGGCCAGGCACAGGCAGGTGTGCAACTTGCCAGAGGTTATATGGAGAGCAGGACCCTGCTCTCTGCAAGGGACATGGCCCTGCGCACAGCCTCCCACCACGCAGCACGTCGGGGCAAGCAGGGATGCAGGCAGCGGCAGCACCCGAGGGGGAGCTGGGGTCATGGCCTGCCCTTGTTCTTACCTGCAGCCCCAGAAATTGGGGGCCAGCTCTGCAGTAAACCCATGCCCTGCACTCCTTCTTGCCAGACCGTGCTGGTGCAGGCAGCGGTATCAAACCCAGAGTCTTTGCTCACACCTGCAGGACCTGGTTACCCAAGATGTGGTGCCCAGTGATATCTGAATCACTTGACCACTTATTTTTCCTGTTGAAAAATACAATTATGACAAAAATCAAATTGCTGCAGGGGAAGAGCTCAATTTCAGTTAAAATGCTTATTAAAAACATATTTGCTCTGAACCTTTTCACTGCCCAAAGAAAAATATCTCAATCCAAGTGTCATTATTTGCTTGAACTTTTCTGTAGAAGAAACGTGTCTCCCAGGCAGCCTCGGAAGGGACGAGTCTGTGCGCAGCCCTGACAAGAGCAGCATCAAGTCTGGCTGCAGGTGGGAGAGCAGGCAGCAGCGAGGACGGCGGGACATCAGTCTGTCTGTGCCCTCAGGAGAAAGGCCAGTGACCCCTTGGACGGCAATATCCGCTTACCGGAGGCTGTCAGTCGCGGTCGGTCGCTCCTGCCTCTGCCCGTGGTGTGCTGCATTTGCACAGCTGCTGGTGTCTGAGTGGAGCTAGGAACTCAGCCCTTTGCACGTCTTTTAAACCTTCATCTGTTCACCCGGCCGATGCAGAGGGCAGCCCTGGTGCTGTGGGGCTAGGGCACTGCCTCTGGCTGGGGAAGGGGTCGGACTCTGGGCGTACTGCATATGTGTGCATATGTTTGTACAAGTGTGTGCGTGATCAAGTGTGTGTGTTTGCATGTACACATCGACCTGTGTCTCCTGTGCATGTGAGTATATGCATGTCCATGTGCTGGGGTTGTACAAAGCCAGAGGATCTTCCCCCAGGTGGGGAGATCCTGGTCAGAGTCATTTGGAGAGGCTCCAGCAAGCAAATGCCTCACAAGGTTTGCCTGTATTTCAGGAAATGTTAATAATGTGCATCCTCGAGTCCCTGGTGCTCCTGCATCTTCACCCTGTGGCCATGCTCTCTCCCAGGGAGCCGATTACAGACGGTATCACTGTTGCAGAAACGATGGATCAGAAACACAGGCAGCTAATGCAAAGAAAAGGAGAGAAAAAGATGCTCGGGGTTGAGTGGGTCCTTGGGGAGGAAAGAAGCAAAGCACAAAGACAAACCATGCTGAAGCGCTGCTCTGGGGAAGGACGGCAGGGTCCTGGCATGTTCCAGTTGCCAGTTCTAGTGTCGAGGTCCATACTGGTCTACATGGAAATGTGTATTAACTCACCTTTGCTTTATTTTGGACCAAAGAGGCAGAAATTTTCCCTAAGCAGTGACCACATGAGATTTCCTGTGTTGCAGGACCCCAGCACTTTTGCCCACCTGTATGAAGGAGATGAGGCTCACAAGAAGAGCTGGCAGGACTACACGTTAGTGAATCTCAGCCTGGATCTGCCTGGGGTTACAGGCTGCCCATTCTCTTTTAGATGCTGCTTTCCCACCGTGAGAAATGGGCACCTCTTGATTGCATTGGGTAAGCTCTTGCTGCCTGCGGCACCAGAGATGAGGACACATCCTTGGTGGTGCAGGGTGCAGAAACACCCAAGCTAGCTCCATGCAAGCTGGTGTCTCAGGGAAGCATGATACCACACTGGACGGAGGTATCAGCCTGGCACCTGGAGCAGAAGAAAGGGAGCACCATCCTGATCCAGTGCCCTGCACGCCCTCCCTCATCACTGCAGTCAGACAGCTGAGGGTATAGCATGGGGGCAAGCGTGGGGGGTTAGAGAGTGGAAAAAGCTGCCCAAATTTGCACTGCTGTCAAAGCACAGGGCTGATATTCCCAACCTCTTTCTGCATCTCTGCTGATGGGTGGGAATATGTGTGGAGAGGATGTGAGAGCTCACGTCCGTGTGAAGTCTGCTCCAGATTTGCCCTGCTCCGGGGCTCATAAGGCCACTGATCCCTGAGCTGTGCCCATGTCCTGTACAGATGAGCTGAGAGCCCCCTTTCCTCTTCCCGACTACTTGCTGTGGTGAATGTATCTTCCTCTGGGGTGAAAGCTGGAGAGCAGCTGGCAGCCAAGATCCTGCAAGCAGAGGAGAGGGGAGGGCTCCAGCTCACCAGGGCAGAGAAGCTGAAACGCATCAGGGTTTTTTCTTTATAGTTATCACTTTAGTCTGAGTGATGTGCAAGCCCTGAGGCCATAGCAGCCTGCTCTTAGTGATGAAGGAGAAGGGATTTCTCTGGCAGAGCCCTTTATTGGCACGTGGGTTGGAGATGGGGGCCTTCTCCGCCAAATGTGGGTGGCACAAACAGCAGCAGGCAATTCCCCTGCTGGCAACGCCTGTGGCTGCTCGGCCACCAAGCCCCGCTGCCTTGCTTCTCCTGCTAAAGCCAGCATCACTCCTGTGTCTCCGCTTGCCCTTTGCTTTACAGTTGCCTTCTGCCAGCCCTTCCATCTCTAGTTGTTCTCCTAGGAGACCCCAGTTTTCCTCTTGGGTCAGCTTTTGCCGGGCTCTTCCTTTGTTTAGCATTTCTGCTCCTAAAGTCACTTTAATCCAAAAGGAAGAATAATTGCCTCTTCCATTTAGCTACAATGCAAGATCATAAACTTGCCCATCAGCTGCAGAAAGGTCAGGAACTGCCTGTAAAAGGCAGAAGGCATTTATTGCTTCCAGAAGAGCAGATTCCACTCCCTCTTGTTTCTGCATCCCCACCCTGATGCCTCCAATGAGATCTCACTAGAGCTGGGTGGATGCAGCAGGATAAATTGGCTAGAAGAAGAATTCATCTTTTTTTTTTTTCAGGGCTAAGTATCCCCAGACAAGATTTGTACTGTACAAAGCTCTGCATCGCAGCAGCACTTTTAGCTGTCCTCTCTGCATGATGTACAGTGGGTCAGGGTCATCCCTTGGTAGCATGTCTGCTCCTGACTGGAGAAACGACTCTGTTTGTAAACCAGGGCTTCAGAGGCTTCACAGATTGCAAAATGCTGCTGTGACACGGGGAAGACTCCACCATAAGGACGTTTTGCTAGAAAATGAATTTCTATTGAGATTCACTGCTGAAAACAAGAACCAGTGCTGCCAGAGAGGTTGACTGGGGAAAGTCTGTGTTGCCTTTCTCTCACATGAGGCTGGTTGGTGAAAAGTTACTCGTTTTGAAAGGAAAGAAACATATAGATGCACATTTTTTTTTGTCAGAATTTTCCATGAAAATAAATGCAGCTTTTGGGGGTTAGGCTTTCTTCTCACCCACCTCAAATCTTCTCCCTTTCCATCCTTTTTTCCACCCCAAGAAAAGATGAAGGGGGATGAAGTGATAGCAAACTACCAAGCTAATTTTCATCCTCATTTTTGGGGGGAAAGCTGTAATCACTCCATCTGGGAGGAGGAGAGGGGGTAATATTCCACTGCTGGGTTGAAAACATTTCAGCTCTCTAACAAGTTGAGATGGAAAAATTTGGTGTCCTTGACTTTGATGCCTAGTAGGTGCCACTTAAATAACATGACAGGCGCAAGCAGACTCCTCCTCCCTCGAACCCACCCATGGAAAGCGGTCCCCTGTGCCAAGCATCCCAGGAGGAACAAACTGTGCTCGGGCAGCACAGCCCTGCGCCTGTCGTTGGGAACACGTGGACATTCAGGATTTGGAAAGGGACCCTTGAGCACATTCTGTGGGCGAACAACCTCGTAAACCCACATGTCTGCCACAACGGGTGTGCCCAGTCGCTTCCTAGCCAGGCAGCAAAACCAGATGGGTCTAAACTTATTTGGGAGATTCTAGGGAGAGTCCTCCAGTCTGATTTTCTGAGGATGAGTGAAGCTGCAAAGGCAGCCGGTGCAGGGAGGGAGAGGTGCCCAGCACCGGTCAGGATTGTCCCTGCACTGCAGAAGGGGGATGCCACCGGCTCCTGCGCCCAGCCCAGCGCACAGGGCTCTCACGGTGCAGCCCCTCTGCACTCATTACCCCACAGGGCCAGAGCTGAACCAGCTTCCCTGCAGGTTCCTGTCCCCACCATCCCTCAAGTTGGGCTGCACCAGGCTCTGGATTTGTGCTGAGGGGTGAGCTCAGTGCTGCTGCCCACACCGGTGCCACTCCTCCTCCTCTGCACCCATCTCTGCAGCGGTGACCGAGTCCAAGCCCGGGAGGTTGGCCCGACGAGCGCATCTCTGCTCTTTGTCTGTCCCCATCACACTGAGGTCAGATGATTCGCGTGATTCATGTGGCATGACTCCGCATACGCCTGCTTCAGCATCGTAAGATGTCAGTTGCCCTGGCAACGTGATACAACACATCCTGGCATCGCTTGGGTGAGGTTTTCCAAGCTGGCAGGGTAGGGAGGTCGTCCTCTCCCCTCCTTTCTAAGGAAGCTCGTCATCCGGGCAAGGACACAGTGGGAGATGCATTAATGAAAGCCTCCCGCCGCCGACATCCGCCTCCCTCGCCCTCCTGGAAAGGCCCTCTTCGCCAAGGATCACCCACCGGCCACATCCCGCCTGTCCCCGGCAGCTGTGCGAACCCAGCCGAGGTCCCTTCCCCCGCTGCGAGCAAGAGCAGAGCTTGGCCCTGCCGATAGCATCTGCACGGCTTGTGCTGGGGGAATCTTTGTCTTGTCTGATACAGAGAAACCCCAGGTGCATCCTGAGGAAACTGTGCCCAAAACGGGCCCCCAGAG
>NW_008824591.1:309900-312666 GCF_000699105.1 Pygoscelis adeliae
TGCTGGGGAAGAGCATCTTCTTGATCTTTTGTCCCTTGCTGACCCCAGACCTCAGGGCTGGTAGGGATGGAGAGCCCGACATTCACCAAGACCTGAACCTGCATCCTACATGCCAGTGAGACCCCAAATGCTGGCTGATTCTGGGTTTCTCCTTGGTGCTGTCATTTCCCATGGAAAAAAGCCTGGCTTTCATCCCAGTGCTGCCTGGGACTGATTTGGAAATCTCTGACCGTTTCATGGGAAAGGACGGCAATCTTCACCCCAGCTGTGGTTACAGTGGATAGATGATCCCGCACAGGGAAGGTGTCACCTCCCAGCATCTCCCCTGAGACTCAGGGCAGGCTGTTTGAAGTCTGTGGGGTACCACACATGCTGGGGCAGGAGCAGCTCTCCAGGAACACATAGATGTGGAAAGATTCAGGACTGCTGGGAGCATGGCCAGAGGGAGACTCACTGAAGGCCTGAGTACGCTGCAGACGCAGCTCCAGCCAGGCTTGCTGCTATGTGGTGGCTGTATATAGCTCCAGTAGGAGACAGTGGGCTTAAATCCTTTCAAAGTCTGAGCCCAAGTGATTTAGGTGCTCAGATCTCATTGTCATTCCCTCTAACTCCTTTCCAATTTCCCTGGCCTGTAATTTTTAATTTTGGGATTGTAAAACTATGGAAAGCTCCTGGATCAACCCTTCATGGGGATGGTGTTAGCCCAAGGATACCAGTGACCCTGCATCAGGTGAGGACTTGGCCCTTGCTCAGTAACTCCAGAAGGGAAAGCTCTTTCATTATCCCCAGCCATGAAGGTCACTCCAGGAGGAATCTGTCCCTCTGCCTGGTTCTGGGATGGTGTGTGCGTCCACAACTATAAAGAGGGACAGGACAGGTGAGACATGGGTGGAGACCTCCAGCATGGGAGGTCCTGCACCCATGCAATGTGGGGCAGGGGGGACGTGCTGCACAGAGGGTCAAGGACCATGAGACTTTGGAGAAAGCAAGACACGCAACCCCCTTTCTGAGAGGTACATAAAACAGGTAGGAGGTGTTGCCACCCACACTGAGCGTGGCTTCCCCACCCTTGAGACACAGGACAAGAGCAGAGAGGAGGTGGGATAAGAGGGCAGTGACTGGAGTTTGGGTGAACTGCAGAGCTGGGCTGAAGCCCATCACTGCCTGAGTGTGCAGAGAGCCTGCTGGCATTGCTGCGCCTGTGGCTGGCAGATGCCTGCATGGCCACATCTGTCTGTGGGGTGGGAATGCTCAACCAATTAGCATGAAGGTCTCTCCAAGCACTCACCCCCTGCCCACATCCCCTCCAACAGGGAAGAGACACAAGTCCCAAGAAGAGGATGCGGAAGGAGAACAGCAATCAGTTCCTTTGCTTCTCCTGTCCCTTCCACTGCTTGTCCCAAAGGGGAGAATAGCAAAGCAGGGAGATGTCCCTGCCTGTCCTTGCCAAGTGCTCTGCTCCCCGGGAAGTGGCTCCACAGCAGGCAGCTGCCTAAAGAGCACTCAGCACAGCGGGGACAGCTCTGCCAGGACCTGATGAGGACAAAAAGGGGGGGGGGTCCTTAGTGTGTGCCCACTGTCTGCCTGCTGTACAGGGATGCACAGGCAGCCCCCAGCCCAGGCAGGGCCAAAGCGCTCCTGTGGGGAGGGGACTTCACCCAGGAGAGATGTGACACCGAGGGCAATGCCACCCCAGAGTGCCTGTGCACCACAAAGAGATGCTGTGTCTCATCCTCCCTTCTCTAAAACCACCCTAGACACTGTCTACCTCAGAAAAATAATTTCCTTGGTCTCCTCCCCTCCTCCAAGGCAGAGGCAGGCTGGGCAGGTCTGGGGAGCCTGGCAGATAGTGCTGACCCAGGCGGAGGCTGGGGCGTCAGCTCTGGCAGCAATCACTGTGTTCCTGCCACGTTGCTGGCCTCCTGGGAGTGGAGGTTAGTGGGCGATGTCTATTTATAGATCCCTCAGAGCAGAGCAATCATTTCCCTGGAGTCAAGAGCAACAGAAAATGCCAAATGTATCGAGGATGAGCATCTGCTCCTGCAGCCCCTTCACTGAGCACTGTTAGCACCCAGGCTGGCTGGGTTCACGGGTCCCGTTTTAGTGCCTTTCGCGCGGGTTGCTGGGAAACACGCCAGCCTGGGAGAGTCAGACGGGATGATGTGGGGAGCCAGGCAGATGGGTGTGCTGGGCGCCTGGCCTGAGATGAAGGCTCGTGGCCCCTACCTGTCTCCATGGGCTCTGTGACTGCACCGCCCTGCTCCAAAATCCCTGCTCCTGTGGAAAGACCCCCCCTGCCTCTTTTCACAGTGTATGGCTGGCCCCACAGCACCCCACGCTGAGCAGAGACCTGGCAGGGACCTGAGCATGTGTTCAGATCTCAGCCCATCAGAAGCCAACCCTGACTATCAGAGGTGTCAACAGCAGGACTCAATGGTGACGCCTGGCTCCAGGGCTCCCAGGGCTTCCGCTACGCTGCTGCTCCGGGACTTGGCAAAGATGCCACGGAGAGCACAGCCCAGACGATGGCTCTGGCCTGCTGTGGGTGCAGGTGCTGCTACATGCTAACCTCCAGAGCTTCACCCCTGTGCACGAGGAAGGGGGATGGGGGCTGCTCAACCTGATTTGGGGGAGGCCGAAGGACGAGCTCGGATGTGACTGTGAGCACCTAAGGGGTGCGCGCGGCTCCCCCCGCCAGCTCTGCTGGAAGGGGCCGTGCTGGCAGGCACGGGCGAGCACGTGCCACCTCCCTTCTGGCTGTTTACA
>NW_008824591.1:312724-316407 GCF_000699105.1 Pygoscelis adeliae
CCAAGCAGCGCCGCGTGGTGATGGCCTGAGCCGGCAGCTTGGGGCAGAGATGCCTCTGGTTGGTCCTGCTGGGGCACCCGGGCCAAGCCAGTGTGGGATGAGCTGGGGCCAGGCATGTGCAGATCAGATCAGAGCCTGAGAGCTGGTGAGAGGTATGAATGCTCTAGAAGTCCAGTACGTGGGGAACCCTGCACCGGGCATATACTGTGGAGCCACGGGCATCAGCCTATCCACACCACTCCATCCAGGGGACGCCTCTCCTCTCCTTGTTCGCCTCCAGAGGCATCCAGCATTTTCAGCAACCTCCTTCCAGGAGCGTTGTTACCAAATGAAACTCTCCTTGTCCTCAGATTTTGTCTTGCTCTTTTGGGAGCCTGACCTGTAGAGGACAGCCTGCAAAGTCTCATGCACCTGCTTCACCATGCCCAGAAGATGCTATTCGTTTCCCGAACAGGAGGGATGGTCTTGCCTGCAGTGGGGATGGTGGGAGGATGGAGAGGGTGCATCTCCCCCTGGAAAAATGCCCACACAAGGGCAAACTACAAGATCCCTGCCGCGATCGCTCTGCAGGCTGGGAAAGGGGTGAGCTGTAGGGAGACAGTCGCTGCCAGGCTGTCCAAAGCAGGGTTAATCTCTGCACGTGGCAGGTTCCCAACGTGGGCACCACAGGGCTTGTTGTGGGCCTGGTGACTCCATGGGATGCAAACAGCCCCCCATTGAACCCCAAGGACTGGCTGTGCTGGGAGAAGGCTCGTGGAGGATCATTACAGCAGAAAAGTGGATGCCTTTGGAGCAGGTTGGTGACTGGCGTGGGGTTACAGCGCAGTGGGGAAGATGGGTCTGGGCAGAGCCGATGCCTGAGGCATGCAGGCAGCTGGGCAGGGACCATGTGGGGCTGATCCCACATCACGGCCAGCCCCCATTGCGAGCAGTGGGGCCAGGGCCAGGCAAGCTGGGCGGGAGCGCCTGGCTCCCCTCCTGCCCACCCGGCGCTTTCCAGCGGGGCGGCGCTTTCCCGCGGGGGGGCTCTCGCCCCTGCCGAGCAGCATCACTGGCAGCGGCACCGCGGCCTCGAGAGGGAAGCGGCAGAGATTGAGAGCAGAGCCCTTGGCTGCTGCCACTTCACGGCACCGTCTTCATGATACAGCGTTGCCTTGACAACTGCAAAGGGTCTTTTACTGCCTGTCGGCTGCTGAGACAGAAAGGAGGGGGAATAAAAAAAAAGAGGGGGGGGAAGAGCATTAACTCCCAATTCCTCAAAGTGATTTGCACCATGTGAGAGGGGTCCGGCGTGTGGGCAAGGCTTGGCCGGGGCATCCCCCAGCCCCAGCTGGCTGCAGGCATGGACCGGCCCGGACAGGGAGCCTGCTGTCTGCTTGTGGTCCAGCACTGCTGAACAGTCCCCAGCAATGAGTGGGCTCCTGTTCCTCCCCCTCCCTGTGCCTTCCCATGACCTTGGCATCAATCAGGAGCTTTGGTCACCTCGTGGCATGGTGTGGCCTTGGACCAGTGCCTGAGATCAGCTGGGCTTGTCAGCTTGATCAATCAGTCTGCTCTGCAATTAGGGCTTTGTGTCATCTGCCTCCGTCAACACCAGGCATGCTTGCCTTGCTCATCACTTTTCCCAGACCCGGGAACGGTCCTGCCTCACCTCTCTGCAAACAGCCCAGCCTCTTCTCCATCCACAGGTGCTGGGATGGGGCTGACCCACAACACTGGCTCCACGCCCAGGATCTCATGGTAGAGCAAAAGGAGCAAATCTGTTTCAGCTGGGTCAAAAAAGTGACACTAGGAATGGACACACCTGGGGGTTGTCCCTTATGTGTATTTTATGGGCAATATGTGACCCATTCCTGATGCATGTTGTCCTCAGTTCTGCAGGCATGGATTGCTCTGCCCATGCCACCCTTCTTGGTCTGAAATGCTGGGCCAGAGCCTCAGATCTGTCCTAAAAGAAATACAGACTTGCTGCCTGGAATTGCTCCTAAGCTCACAGTCACTGTGTGAGGCGCTTGGCAAACCCTGTGGTCACTTCTGAGCACTCAGACATGGAGGGGATGGACAGGGAGTCAAATAATTGCATGCAGAAGGACCAAGGGCTCCTGGTGATGTAGGGTGTGATCACCTTGCCTGATTTCAGGCAGCTCAGATGGAATTAGATATCCCATGCTGGAGGGTCAATAGCAATAAATAGCTGCTGGTAGAACAGACTCATTTGACCTACTTTGGACAGCCATGGGCTGAAGGCCAACCCACCAGCCATCCCCCCATGGACTGACGGCTGTCTAGACAAGGACTGCCGCTGCAGACATCTGAATGCAGTCAGATGAACTCGACCCTGCTGACCTGCCCTAGGCTGTGGAGGATGGCAGAGGGATGATTTAGACCCAAAACAGGAATCTCTCGAACAGCCAGCCCTTGTTCTGCCATCACCCCCAGCTTCCAGGGCTGAGCATGCAGTGCCGTGGCGTTATGCGGTGCACAAGCAGACAAGCCCACAGGGCGAATCGGCTAGACAGTGCCTGGGCACCATGACTGCAGCCGGGGCTGGGCTGTGGACAGTTGCTGGTTAAGTCACTCCCTGAGGTTTGCTGTAGGGGGGTCAAGGCAGCACCCTCCTGAACTTGAGCAGGAGCGATGTTCATGATGTTCACGTTACAGCCAGTGGCCTGAGTGCCCCGGGGCTCTCAGCAACACGCTCTGGTCTGGATGAGCTGTCTGTCCTCAGAGTTTCCTGCTCTGGAGCCCATCTGCATCTCCACAGCTGCCCTGCTCCATCCTTTCCCTGATGCCTGTGGCCACAAGCACTGTACACTGCACCCACAAGCCTGGTGGCATCAGGTCACATGTGGAGATCAGGCATGTTGTGAGTCCAGTCACGTAGCATGGGATGTGCCAACACGGACAGGCATCCTTTGACATCCTGACCCAGCTGCATAGCCTGGAAAGGCTGGGGAGTGCAGGTCTGTAGTACAGCAACATGCAATATTACTGACCCTTTAACAGCATTAGGGAGGGCTGTTTCAGCCCAGGGCAGTGGGGCAGACCCACTCATGTCTCAGTATCTTTCCCTGGAGAAAGCTCTTGTGAGCAAACAGCTTTTCCAGAAAGATTCATGTGCCTAAACAGCCTGGGAGCAAGCACAAGTCTTTCTGAAATTGCCATCCGGAGCAAAGAAGAGTCTCTGCTTTCCAGGGTCATTGGACAGAAAAGATGCACTAAACCAGGCCTTAAACACAGGATCGCTCTGAAGGATCCATGAGCCCTGATATGGTCCGTGGTTGGAGGCAGATTCATATGGCCCCAGCTGAACCCTGTGATTTCCCAGCCAGGTTGCATTCTCCAAGTCCTGGCCACATCTGGAACATGCTAAAATACAGCTGAGAGCTCCAGGGCGTGCTGGGTAATGTATGCAATGGAACCCTACCCTGCCTTGCCCCACACAGCCCCCAGCAACCCCCAGAGCTCCTGCAGAGCCCCCGGGTGCAGCAAGGCTCTTTCCAGCCCTAGATATTGTGTAGCAGGGTGCTCCGGTGTGGAAGGGTTAAAAACGTGCTGTAGCATGACAAAGTACCGAGGTTTCTGGTGGCTCCCGTGGGTGCTGGCAGCTCTCCAGCTGTTTGGCCACCTGTGGCAGCTGCTGCTTTCTTCAGATGCTGCTGCTATTGCTTTTAAATAAATGA
>NW_008824591.1:316458-330725 GCF_000699105.1 Pygoscelis adeliae
TTCCCTTCCAATACTGCTCCGTGATGGATATTGGCTCTACTTCTCTCCCTCTCTTTCTCTACCTCTTCATCCGGACTCTGAAATGCCCAGGGATGCGTGTGGAATGACTTTCTACCCATTGTCAAGCACTTACAGTATCCCATAAATAATCTAATACTTGTTTGGTCTAAATGTAATTAAGATCCTTACTCCATGCTTGGCGACACTGACCGGCCATAGCGCCAGTGATTTATTGTGTTGTATTGTTTAGGGCTTTAATTGCATGCTGTAGTTTGGCACTCCACTGACAGCTTCTCCCAGGAATGATATGTTTATGCTGCAGAGGAGTTTGGGGTGATAACTGTATAAAGCAGTTTAATAACGAAGAACACACTTCTAATATGGAAACCTGTTGAAGGTGTTGCTTTAGGAGGCTTATTCTGAGAGCAGGGTAGGAAGTTCCCCAGAGGAAATCAGCTCCTTTTCATGCGCAGAATATTTGCAAGCTGCTTGCGATTGTAGTGATTGTTACGGAAAATTATGAGAGAGTTATATTTTCCTTCAAATAATTTAACTCCGTGGATCCTGTGGGTATTTAGTGTGGGCTCTTTGAGCTGTGTTGGCCACATGGTAATCAGTCATGTTAAATCACATGGCTCTGCTGCCAGGGTTGGATTGGAGAGTGCACTGGTACTTACTGTGAATATTCATGAAGGCGAATTAGAAATTCAGTCCTCCTGGGCATGTGTGTATGCAACTTTGGTACTGCTTTTGTGCCAGGAAACCAGTGTGGCACAAATGTTCAGGTGGCGCACACACAAACCCACCCAAGGTGAAGCCCCGACACCTGCAGTTTCCTACTTGCTGCAACACCGTTGCGGTCTGCGGCCGGCTCTCTGCCTGCTGAGGCTGCTTGCTCCTTGCTCAGAGCTGTAGCATCAATGCACATGCCTCCCCACATTGTCATCCACACGCAGGCAATTCAATTCACCCGTTTCCAGCAGCACGAGGCATTACAGAGCTCAGCTGGGGAAAGCCTGGGGTGTCCTCAGCCTTGCAGCTTTCCTCCGCTCTCTCTTGCATCCTCAGCACCTCCTCCCATTACCATCGTTCTCCCTTATCGACACACACTGCTTCCAAATTAGGACGGATGCTGTCCTGCTCCTCTGCTGGGCTGTTCTCATCTCTGCGTGGCACTGCTTCCACGGGGCTGGTGAAAAGCAAGCCAGCTTCTCCCAGTCTTCACAGATAAGCAGGATTAAAACCCTTGCTTATTCCTCCTCTACCTGAGCAAGGGCAGGAGGGACAGAAGGGGGGTCCTTATCTTTTTCTTATCTCCGGTGCAGCTGCTTGTCTCTGGTTGTGGAGGAGAGATGCCCCCAGACCCTGCTCACGTAGACACGTGTCTCTTCCAGTGCCTGACAGTGACCTTCCTTGTATTAACAGGGGCCTCTCGCGTAACACCGGTTTCTTTTTAACTGTTGCCGAGGCCTCTAGGGAAAACCTTCAGATACCTGATTGCAACAGATACCAAGGGAAAACCACAGCAACCCTGATCCTTTTCCTTCACATATATGCAAAGAGATATGCTTTAAACCATCTGAAAACCACAACGCACGCTGCTCTTGTGGCTCTGTCCCCTTCTCTCTCTTACAGCTGAATATCCATGATTCCTTGTGATTTCAAGCCAGCCCAGAGGGACTGGTTGGTCCAGAGGTATCTCCAGGGTATGGCCTTTTACCTCCTTCTCTCAGCTGGACCATCTCACAGCTAGCATCCTCAGCCAGCTGGCCAGGCCATTGTAAGGGCTGCAGCAGCTGTATCATTAGCTACCCGTGTCTGGTGTCAGAGCCCTCTCAGGCTGGGAAAGTGCCTCAGGACACAAAAAAACTCTCAAAGGTTCAGGGCATTGGTGTTGTGCATCTCCTCATCAGAAGACAAAACTCGTCTCCATTAATGCATGGAGCAGAGCTGCCAGAGCTGGATGCAGCAGCGTGGCTTGGCCCATCTCGGTTAGAGATGCTGCTGCACACATCCTCACCACTCCTCCTGGGTCACTCCTAGGGCTGCGCCTTCACACGTCCTCCTGCTGGATGCATCCGACTAATTGCTTTCCAAATGAATTCAAAGCAGGGCTGAGAGAAAGCCTTTCCTTCCCTTGCCAACCTCCTGGCCTTGGCCCGGCCCTTTACCCTAATTGAATTGAGCTAAAATAAGGTTATTTGGCACCTGCAGGGCTGTTGACCGATTACAGAGCACCTTGAATTATCACCAGACTTGTACCTGTGCCAAAGATATCGAGGAGACTGTGCACAGTCTTTGGGTAAATGTTATGACCTCCTTTGTAAAGTACGCTCAGATTTACTGATGGGAAGTGCTGTGCAGGAACTAGAATAGTGAATGTATTAGATGGTGAGGTATAGAGAAGCGCACACACAGAGCCCAGCAAGGGGAATGGGTGTTCCGATCCCCCTGGATGGCTCAGACACTGACGCGTGGGTATCTCAGCCAGATCTCAGCAATGCCATGCTCGGGAGGCGAGGAGGTGTCGGGGCTGGGCAGTGCCCTGGCGTTGGGCTGCTTCGAGGCAGCAGCTTGTTGAAGGAGCCGGCCTGTCGTCTCTCCAGCCTTGAGAATGACGAATTCACAGCTGCAGTTTGCAACGAGTTCATTAGCTCACAGGCCAGATCAAAGTGCTGGACCCTGGCATCGGCCCTCTCTGAGGAGGGTTGAATATCCACCCAAGCTCTGTGGTATGGAGCCATGCCCAGACTTCAGTAGTGTGTAACAGAGGTCTTGTTCGATCATCCACTACACAGTGCAAAAGGGACGGAGAGGGTCAATCACAGTGAAGGAGGTGGAAAATGCACCCTGGATAGACTGCGGGGTCCACAAAGACCACCAGCTCTCATTCCCTCCCACATGCACATGGGGTGTCTGAGCCTTGCATCGAGCTGCAGCAAGGAAAGACCCAGAGATCTGGGATGTCTCATCACCCATTTACTTCTTCTCTTTGCTGCCTTTTATTTTTTACACCTCCAGCCCCAGCTAAGAGCACAGCATGGCGTGCCTGGCACCATGCACGGGCAGGCAGGAGATGCCAGAGCTGGTGCTGTGCACCCTAAGGCGGTGGAACAGAGAGGAGACCCCAGAGATGCTGGAGCAGGGAGCTTCGGGGACAGCTTTGAACTCAATGCAATAGCATCCCTGGGATCTCCATGGGGCCCAGTCTGTGCCCTGGAGGGGTAACTCTGATTGGGAAACACAGGGAGTGAAGGGGCTGAGAGAGGAAAGTCAGGCTGGAGTGCTGACCCCATCGAGGTTGTGACACCGCATCCATCACATCCCCTACCCCCGGATCAGGAGGGCTTTGGTTTTGCTTCAGACAGCTTTTAGAAACCAAATTTTGTCCCTTTGATAAAATTATGTGCATTTGCACACATCCACCTTCACATGCATAGACATTTATTATGCACATACATGTTCACATGGGCAGACACCCTTGTGCACCCCCACATTAAAATCTGTGACAGATGTCCCTGATGCCAAGGACCTGGCTGAGGAGGGACTTTGCAGCCCTGAGCACCACCAGCAGCCCAAATCCTCCTGCCCTCACACCTGGGCTCCATCTCTTCTCTCTCCCTCCCTATTGCACACATTAAGGGATTACACTGTGATCTTTTCAATCTCTCTGTCAATAGATTTCTTTTTTTGCCAGCCGATTTTTTCCAGCTCGAGCTCTTTCACTTCATTAATGCGCCCAGAAGGGAAGAGCAGCTGCCTGCATTGTCTGTCTATGAAAATTTCTTGCGCTGCTGGATTTGTAAAACAACTGATTAAAGACAATTCAATTAATTATTCCTTGATGAAATAGTGGAAATTATCCTGAAAAATGAAGAAATTTAGCAGTGGAACATTAAATCCCCGTAATTGTGTCATTTTTACAAAGGGGGCAGGGAGGTGAAGTATAAAAATAAAATCCAGCCGCAGTCTTTGTGCCGGCATCTTGCTGGGTGCTGCGGGACGTGGTGCCCTCCGGCCGGCTCCTGCCTTTGATGTCTGCCGTGCAGGACATCCCCAGCACCCCGCGGAGACCCCCGGCACAGGCAAAAAGCGCAAGCTGAGAGTGGCCGGTCCCTGTAGAGCCCTTGCACATCGGGCCAAGACATCTCCCGTGCTCCGGGCTGGGTGTGAGCGTGCAGCTGTGCTTACAGCATCCTCCGTTACACAGACCCCAGGGCGGGGTTGAGGGAAGTGCCCACACCCTGGCACCGCCCCTGCTGGGACGGCCCTGGAAAGTCTGAGATCTCTTGGAGAGGAAGCCGCGGCCCAACCTTCCTCATCCTCATCCTCCTTCAGCTCCAGCTCCTCCCGGGGCCCCAACACCCATGTCCTGCCCTGCCGTTGTGGGCAGCACCACGTGCAACCAGGGGGACCCCAGACGGGCTCCCGGGATGTGCCCCCACACGGCTTGGTCCATGGTGCCCCGTGCACCAGCTGTACCTCAGCCCCTGGGGTGTCACCCAAGCCAGGCTCCTGGACATGTCCCCTCCCTGCCTCCCCAGCACTATCACCATCCACCCACCTCCTCCAGCATCCTCTGCCCCATGTGCTCCTTTGGCTGGCTCTTGCCTGTCATCACTCCATGGGCTCATCCCTTTCTCACCACCAATTCCTGGCTCATCTTTCTCTCCTTAAACTCTGGATCCTCCTACCACCGGCTCTCTCTGCCCTCCCTGGTTGCCCCCCCATGCTTTCCCCCTCTGTCTCTTGCTGCCCGCATCCCTGCCAGACCCATGACCCTGGGAGGAGAGCTGGCCCCGGGCACTGCTCCATGTGCCCCCGCTCCACCCACGCTGCCTCTCTCCATCCTGTCTCATGCGAGTGCGTGTGCCGGTGCCTGCACACCGTCAGAGCAGGGAGAATCCCCACCACGGGAGGAGGGGTGTAGCGCTGAATCACAGCCCCAGCGCGGGGGAGAGTGGGAGGCAGGGGGAGCGCGTTGCATGGGGAGAGGATATGCCTCTTCCGCACTTGCAGCTGGGGACTGTTGATTTTATTTATTTATTCTATTCTGAGATTTATCAAACGTGGGACTAGAGCCTTCCCGAGCCTGGTGTGTGTGGAATGAATCCAGGCCCCACATACCACCTGCCGAAATGTAATTACCAGATGCGTTAAATGAATAAATCTTCCGGGCACTGTTTTCTCTTAGTGCTGTTAAACCCACGGGGAAAGCCTCCGACTCTGCTCTGAGCTGCCTGTGCCACCTCCATCACTCTGAGCCCCCTGCATACCCCGGACACAGGGTCTGGGATCTGGACAGGTCTGCACCGAGCTCCCCCAGGGTCTCATCTCTGGGTCATCACCATCAGGTCATTTGGGACCAGCTTTATGTCCCTCGGTCCTTCTCAGTTCAAGGGTTGGACCTGCAATGGAGACCCTGCCCACGGTATGGATGCTTAGCTCTAGGAGGGGTAAAGCGAACAGATTTCATGGTTTATGATAGTGAGCAGAGTGCTGCAAGGATTTGAGAAGGGACAGGGTCCCTGTGGGATGCAGAATGCAGGCAAAGGGTGACCAGGAGGATGCTCCATTTAAAGCTTTGGTGAGCGAAGAACGGTGCTGGGGTCTGGGGGTGGGAGAAGGTCTCCACCTCAGCCTTGGAGACCAGACACCCGCATCATAGACCCATAGGCATTCCATAGGCATCAGGAATGTGCATCAGGGTGGGGGATCCCTGCAGGGTGGCTTATGCCTCTTTAGGAAAAGCACCTAAGAGAGATGTTTGTGCTCTTTTGGGAGAGGACACCCTCATTTTCCCCTTCACTTTTATTTCATCCCTTATACCTCTCCACTGAGTTCCTCTTGGTGGGGCTGGCTGAAGTCTGCAGATGCAGTGCTCGCAAAAAAGAGTTTAGTCTCCAAAATAGTCTCCCAAGTCAGCCACAGCCAGGCCCGTATTCCTGCTTGCTCATCCTTCGAGGGGGTTCTTGGGCACGCTTTGCTTTCTGTTTATCTATGCATTTCAGAAAGGTCTGCTCTTTCTGTGTGCATCAACTGCCCTCCTTTTAGAGCTTTTAGCTAGAAACAAAGCATGAAAAGTTTGACTAATCATGTGCTGGTTAATATTTTTCTAATTCCAGTTAAAAAAAAAAAGGCAGTGATGGAAGTGTAGGCTTAAGGAGCCCAGTGTTGAGGACAGCTCATAAAAATTGTTTTGCACCCGTTTTCTGACCATTTCTACTAATCACATACCATGAAATGAACAGTTTGCAAACACCCCATGGGCTGAAATTTGTTTGCATAAAGTATTCAGTGAACACTTGCAGATAAC
Source organism: Pygoscelis adeliae (assembly GCF_000699105.1). Lineage (NCBI taxonomy): Eukaryota > Metazoa > Chordata > Aves > Sphenisciformes > Spheniscidae > Pygoscelis > Pygoscelis adeliae. The sequence continues at coordinate 322,775 of NW_008824591.1, forward strand.
AAATTCATTTGCAGAAATCAGGATCAGCTTCTCAGCAACTCGGAAATGGGAAATTAAAAAAAAAAAACCTTCAATGAATCGTGCACAAGGAGCTTCTTCCTGCAGGACCACAGTCGTCTTCCCAGTGATGCAGATGTTTTTGGTGGTGGTGCAGAAGGGCTGCATCACTTTCTGGTGCAGTCAGAAAGAGCCAGGATCACTTGTGGTGAATGGTTTGTACTGAGTTTATTTTAAAAAATGCCATGGGTTGTGTCAGAGGGTTCCCAAGGAAATGGGTAGGGATTTCAGAGTCGCAGATCCAAGCTGGGTCTACAGGAGAGGCGCTGAGCTCCCAGGGAGTCTGTACACAGTACCAAGGGGGATTATGTTGTAAACAAGACCTTTGCAACACAATTCTCTTTTGGCTTTTAAATAGAGCAGAATTATTGGAAATTTGACTTTTTTTGGGTGCTGACAGCTGGTAAACCCAAAAAAAAAAATGGGACCTTCTTTTTTGCTGCCTCCCCAGGGTGCCCATGCTAGGAACAGAAAAGCCAGTGGAGATCCCTGGTGTGGATGGGGTGAGCAGGGCTTTGAAGGTCCCTCTCCACCCAGGGAAAGCTGTGTTGGATGGTGCTGGCATCTCTGTTCCTGCAGTTTCCTCATGCTTCCCCCAGGTATCCCTGCTCCTGGAGCTGTTCTGTGGTTTCTATTATTTAAGAGTGAAAAATGCACTTGGACTAGTAGAGTGTGCAGCTATCCCAAAGCAGACAAATTGAGTACAAAGAAAAGTCAAGTTTCCAATCATCATTTTTCCTTAAAAAAAAAAAAAAAAGATATTTTTCCCTTCCAAAGAAGAAAATTTGATTTCTGACACTTTTTCACATTGTAAATGCCTTTTGATTCTTCTTGCTAACCCTCCAATACCGAGAGGGATGTGCTGATACCCAGACTATCACAACTCTAAAGGGGTGCAGAAAATGACCCACCCCAGCTATTGGGTCCTATCTCCCTCGTGGCACCCACGCTGCTGGTGACGTGCCCTGCTTCCCGCTGCCTGGCCCAGTGGCATCAGGAAGGGTTGTGTCCTCTGCCGTGATGGATGCTGCTCTGCAGGGACTGGAGCAGAGCTGTCTCTGCTCAGCTCTGTCCATCGCTGGGCAGGTCCTGGGTCTTGGCACGGCAAGCGGTGCTGGGGCCAAGAGCAGAGCTGCCTCCCAGCCACCTGTAGCAGACCCCCAGGGTGGGCAACAGGGGAACGAGGGACCGACAGATGGTGATGGGGCTGAAACCAGCCGACACACCCCCAGCACCAGGACCTTCCTCCTCCCCTGCCCGCCCCTGTCCCAGCCAGCAGGACTCCAGCCGCCCACAGGGAGCCCACCCCTCTCCACCACAGCGGCTCAGACTTTCCAGGAAGGAACGGAGCTCCAGGAATTGAAAGCTTTGCAGCAAGATGTGACAAAAAGGAAGAAAATGCCTTCAAACGCACCTCCTTCATCTCTCCCAGCACTTCACCTTTCCGTCGGCTTCAGTTATTTCACAGCCTCTGGAAAAGAAGAAGGAGGAAAAAAAAATGGTTAGGAACTTGCTGAATAAATCATATCCGTTCCCTCCCCCACCTCCCTCCTTTCTTTTGTGCAAATCAAAGGCTGGGAGCTGCCAGGAGCTGACAACGGTGCCCCCAGCCCCCACCTCACCATTCCTCATGGCCCCCGTCCTCGGTAACTTTGGGGGAATACGCGGCAGTTTCAGAGGCAATCAAACTCTGACAGCCCAGCCGGAGGGACGGAGGGGGGAAGCGGGGAGAGGGGAGCGGGAGCGCTTTGCTGCTGTCGCTCCTGCAGGCGCTTGCTAGCTGCTCCCCGTGGGTCTTGTAGTTTGGAAACAAGGTACCGAACATGTGGGGAAGGCTGATAATCTCCAAAGTGTCTGTGATTAAGTGAAACCAGCAAATTGAGATGCTTAGACAATTAGTAATCTTGGCGTGAAAAAAATGGAAGAATCAAAGAAGAACGGAGGGTTTGGGGTTTATTTTTATTTGGTTTTATTTATCTTATTTTATCCCTCCCTCCCCGCCCCGTCCTTCTAATTTCCTAAGCTTGCTCCAGTTAGATTTGAAGCAAGAGCGAAGGCAGGAGTACTCCCTGCCCCAAAACACTCCTGCCCACTGCCCGTCTCCCGTGCAAGAGCGGGGGGGACAGGCACTGCCGCCTTGCTGCTGCTGGCGTGAAGGGAGGTAACCCAGGGCTGCTGGTAATGTCTGATCAGGCTGCCAGCCACACTCTCACTGCTGCCACGCTGCTTAATTCCCCGCCGCAGGGCAGGGGAGGGGGCAGCGTGCCCATCGCAGCCCACGCGCTGGCGGGGCGGGGGACACGCGCCCTGGCCCTGGAAAACGGCTCTCTGCCTGCACCCAGCTCCCGGGCCGGCAGGATGGGCAAAGTCGGCTGCGCCACAGAGCCAGGACTGCACGTTCCCCGGCTGCCATCCTGCAGCTGCCTTCCAGCAGCTCTCTTGCACGGATGCAGGTGGTGCCCGGGCCATTAAGGAAGCTAATCCCAAATGTAAGCCCAGCCCCAGCGTGGCAGCTGTCAAATGCCCATGCCAGGTCCTGTCCCTGCACCGCTGTGTGCCCAGTGCCCTCTCATCTGCTCCATAACACCCTGCTGTCAGGTTAGGGTATAGCTGGGCAGTACCTCTGTATAGCATATGGCGAGCTCAGGGCATCTGGCAGCACAGCCTGACATCAGCAAAAGCGCAGCCAGGAGCAGGGCAAGGGCATCTTGCAGGAGTCACCTGTGACTTTGGGCAATTCTCCTATCGTCCCTGTGCCTCTGCATCCTTTGAAAGCCAAAGTTGATGTCTGTGCCACCGGCTTTGCCTCACCCAGCTGCCATTGGCATCTCAGGTGTAACTCCAAGCAGCTGAGCACCCTGTCTCCCTGTGATGAATTCCCCAGCCTTGGCCAGCCTGTACCTTTGAAGGGCTCAGAAGCAGCGTCGTTCCAGACTTGTAGGATGCAACCAATGCACATGACTTAGTGTGCAACCAACTTAGTCTGCAACCAATGCACATTAGGGCTGTGAGTTGTCATGGGACACACTGTCTCCTCTCAACAGAGACAAGGACCCTCTGGGCAAATACAAACCCTCAGGGCACTCCTGTGCTACCATGGGCAAGGACTCAGCCCCCAGTGCAGTGGCCCTGCGCCACCCTGTGTGGCTGGACTTCCCTGCTCCCCAGCCTCTTTCCTCCCAGCCCAGAGCTTTGTTAAAAACTTTGGGGCTCGCTCAGGCACCTGCACTTGACTTTCAGGTTTCATGCTGTGTTTGCTCTCCCCAGATAAAGCTTGGAAGAAGCTGTGTGTTTGCAGGACTCTCCTAAAGCTGGAGCTGCCCTGGCTTCCCAGGCTACCCATGGGACCTGCCACCACTCATACCTGCCAACCCTGCCAAAAGCCCAAGTGAAAGGACAATATCCCATCACTCCAAGGATGGGGAGCTGCTCTGCTGGGAGCTTCTTCCCCAAAACCAAAGCATCTAATGGGGACCACTGGGTTCACCCTGATCTCCTAATGCCAGAGCCATCGAAACGCAGAGGTCTTGAGCATGCAGAGAGGTGCCTGACCGGCACCTACAGCCACGTTCCTGCTTGCTCAGGGAAGCTCTCTGCTTGCAGCAAACATACTGGAGAGCTGGACGCCCTCTTCATCCTTACACTCCCCTATTTACCTGACATTGGTTTTGCCCCTCTGCAAGAGCACCCTTCATGATGCTAGATTTCCACTTTTCAAAGGCGGCTCAAGCAGCCCTTTGTATATCACTTTTTGACCAAGTTTCATTTCTTTTTCCTTCATCTCCTGTCTCTTTATGTGTTTGGAGTTTTATCTCTGGGATTCCAATTCCTCCTCGGGAGCTTGTTGCATAAGTAGCCTCCATACTGATTGCAAGGATTTTAATTTTGTAGCTTTCATCTTAAGCTGTTTCTAAGGCACTTCCTCATTTGTTTAAAATCACCCTGCCTAAAGCTTCTGAACTGTTTTTCTGGTTTGATACTTCCCAAAGGGCTGTGGGACTTAATTAGAGTCCCTGCTCCTTTGTGGTTCAGTGACAGTTGTCTGGATTAAGTCAAGAGTTGCCACTCCTCCTGTGAGCCCCAGACCTCACTTTGCAGCTCTGACATTGAGACATCTCTGATGCAATTTGGATCTCTTAACATGCAGGTAGCTACAGCCACTCGTAATGGCTCTCCTAATGCTTTGCGGCCTCCCTGTGACCGCCTGGCCTCTGGGCTGCCTGTCTGTGAGAGCCAGGGGGACACAAAACCCCAGGGGACAGGACAAGGCTCTTCCAGCCAAGGTAAGGATGGATGCCCGGCCAGCATCCAACAGAGAAAGCCTCTTTTTAGAGAACAGGGAGGTAGGTGGAAGGGAGAGCAAAGCAAGGAGGATGAGCAGAGGAGGGAGGGGAGGAAAGGGGAACTCATACGCACACTTTTGAAACCCCTTGGTTGGCAACTGCAAGCCCAGTTGCTCAGGACTGGCCTAGGATGAATGCAAAAGGGCAAAGTCAGCTACGCAGCCTGCCAGGATAAGTCCACCCCACACAGCACCCCAGAGCTGCTGGAGCCCGTCCAGGGCAAGGAGGATCTCTGTAGGGCTGAGCCCAGGGAGGGAGGACTGGCTTGGGAGAGGCATGATGCACTGGCACAAGGAACATCGCAGTCCAGGGTCCAAGGTGACCCTGTGGAAGACCTCCAGTGCAGGGAGACGCCTGTCCCTGCTGGTGCCTGTACCCTGGCATCCCTTGCTCCACAGGGGAGATCACCTCTGCCCATCACACTGCTCCCCCTTCTCCCTTCTGTCATCCCCCTTTCTGATATGGGTTCCCACCCATCCCTTTCTCCTCTCTGATGGTGCCTCCATGGTCTGGCTTTCTCCGAACTGGAAGGGAGTTGGGCTGTGAGGGTCAACCTCAGGCCAGCTCTGACATCCTTCGCAGCGGGGGTGTTTGCCTGAGCCCCACCTCTGGTTTACGGGATGTGATTTATGCTGATTTAATTGGTGTTGGTTTAATTGGCACATCCAGCTCCCATATGTGTTGGGAAGGGGCCAGAGAGAGCATTAAAAGATCATTACACATTACGGGTGTCTTTCTCCATCTCCTCTCTGCCACTCCTTCCCCTCCCTTACATTTTAGGGAGCCAGGGCACTCTGGCATGGGGTGGGAACCTTTTCTGGGAATCCTGACTATGGGAACCTTGTCAAAACCAGACAAAATGGTAGCTTGTGCCTGAAACCACATCTGCAGTGCCTAGTGCTCCCCCTTCCCACTGGTCCCCCTGCAGCTGCCAGGCAGGGGCATCTCTGCAGGTAAGACACTATCCAGCACCAGTCCCCAAGCCCTGCAGGAGCTGTCATGGCTTGCATGCTGGCTGCAGTTGGTTACAAAGCCTGACACGATCCCTTCCAGTACTGCAGCCCTTTTTGCAAGACAGCTCTGCTTTGTGGAGGCAGCCACAGCTCAAGGAAGGACACTGGGCAGGTGGGGGGTAGTTGTGTGCCTCGAAGATTTGAGGGGAGTATCCTTGTGCAAGGTGTGTGTGGACGAGATGGTCTCAGGGCAGGCTCAGAGGAGAGGGGATGTTCTACACCACATAGGGACATTGAGGGTGGCAGGGACTGGGACTTTATGTGGGGAGGGGTATTGTACACTTGGAAGCATGAAGGGAGAGTCAAGGATCCCACATGCTCTCTGCCCTCCAGACGTACCAGCTCCGGGCTCCTCCGCACTGCTCTGCTGTCACACCTCAGTCCTGCCTGGCATTACCCTGCTGCCAGCTGCTGTTCCTGGATGCAACCTGTCCCTGCCCCGAGGCAGGACTGGCACACCTCCACTCCCTCCCGGGACCCTCTGAGACTGGGGGCTAGGGTAAACCACCACTTCTTTTCCCCTCCAAGGGATCTTCTGTTTCCCAGGCCTCTGTCTTACAGGCAGTCTCCTGTGCACACACATCCACAGTCCCTTTGCTAGTGTGCAGCATCCGCAGATCACGATACCCCCTCCCAGACTGGGAAAGATACCTTTCCCAGACTCCTGCTGTGCCTTACCTCCACAACCAGCAACAGGGCTGTCCCCAAAGCTACCTTCCCTGCCAGATGTGCCCAGTGTACCCCAGGAACTGCCAGCATCCCAGGGCAGAGCTACCCACTCAGCCAACTCCCAGCTCTGTAAAAAGCAAGTGCAAGAAGTGCCCCAGCCCTGCGCGCCCTGGCGCTGCACTGAACACCCTGCAGCAGTGCAGATGTCTTCTGAGCTAAATAAGGGAATGAGCAGGAGCTGTTAAGTTCTGTGCCCTGCGGATGCTGGAGGGAAAAAAGTGACAATGATGTGCATTATAGCAGGAGCCCTACTATGCCAGGCACTGCATGGGCACCGAGGGGAGCAGCTCTGCCCCAGCAGCCTCAGGGCATTCCCTCCACTTGCTCTCGGGTGCCAATGTTTTGCTGCTGGGCTCCCCAGGCCGGGGATTCACAGGTCCCTGTGGGGTCCTGTAGGCAGGGAGCAGCAACTCTGGGCTTTTCCTTGACCCCTGGCTTCCTTCAGGGTTTTGCAGGGGACACCCCATGCCTCCTTCTGGAATTTCAGGAGAGGCAGCTGGGGGGGCGCAGGAGGACACAGAGTGGGGGGTGACATTCCCAAGGCTGTACAGAAGGTACCCCTCTCTGCCCACCCTGGAGGAGAGTGATCTCCAAGATAAGACACAGGGTCCTCATTTTCCCCCTCTAACCAGATCTGCTGCTTTCCTAAACTGCCTGTGGAAATCTGCCGTGGAAGGAAACCCCAGCGAGGCGAGCTGGAGTCCTGGAGCCGGGCGAGTGCTCAGCGTGGGTGCAGGCTCCGAGAGCAGCTGGCCGGGGAGCCTGGCGATGCTGCCAACTTGGCATGGCTCAGGCGGCAGCCCCAGTCCCAAGCCACTCAAGCTGTTGGGAGTGGGTATAAAACAGACCCTGCTGGCCAGTCCCCAAGGGGAAGAGCTGGCTTGGGCAGGAAACATCATCGCTGACATTTAAGAGTGGGGGAAAAGAGCCCAGTTGGCAGGCGGGGAGAGCAGCACCCGGTACTCCAGCAGCCCTCCTCCCCCTCAGGGCTGCAGTCCCCTTTCTCATGCTTCACCACTGGCTCCATCTCCTACTGCTGTTTCCCTTCAGCATCTACAAAACAGCGCACGGCTGCCACGCTCCTGCCATGGCTGCTCACCATGACCGGTGGAGAACCGCTCGGTCCCGGCTCTCCCCAGCTCCCTTGGAGCAGAGCCATCTCTGCAGATAACAGTGTGCCAGCCACAGGATCAGGGGTATTTCTCATCCCACACCAGCCTGGGACATGCAGGGCAAGGCTGGCCTGGGATGGGAGCTGCCCTTCTAGCTCACATGGGGTCCTGGGGCAGGACCAGCCCTGCCCTGCGATGGAACACCTGGGATAAGGATGCTGTTCACCAGTCTGGCTGTGTTTATGGAGGACCACAAGCTGAGGGACCCCCCCAGCCCCAGTTGCCCTATCCTTGAGTGACACCCTCCCTGCAAGTGAGAATGTGGAAAACCCCATCCCACCAGGCTGGGAGCCAGGGCAGCCTCCAAACTCAGCTCCTGGTGGGCAGCTGAACCTGACTCTGTGGGAGCTGGAGCCCCGCTCTGCAGACAGCTCTGGCTCCCTGCTGGGGTGACTCACCCTCCTGCTGTCGGAGGAAGAGCTGGGGTGAGCAACCACGGGCTTCACCAGGCCCCGCAGTCAGGGCAGGAATGTCTGCGGGGCCAGCTGGGAGCGTCTGGTGGATCAGCTCTGTGGCTGTGGGGCAGCGGAGGTGAAGCCCCCCCAGGCACCGTCAAAGCTCAGCTGCAAAACCCAGCCTGTGCCCTGCAGTGCCACGTGCCCCTGAGGACCAGGCTGACACAGGAAAACCTGGAGCT
>NW_008824591.1:330818-349761 GCF_000699105.1 Pygoscelis adeliae
AAGGGGATGGGGTGGGCAGGTGGAAGGAGCCCACAAGCAGGGGATGGGGATACCGGCTGCTGCAGGGAGCTGGAGGTATCAAAGCAAACCCCACCACTGCAGAGCCCAGAGTTTGTCCTGGGCAGCCAAAACCTCTTCCTGGGCTAATTCACATACCCGGACTGGAGGTCAGCAAAGAGCAGGAGGGACAGCAGGGCCCTGCTCACCCCAAAGGGACCTGTTAGCATGAGACCCCCTCATCCCAGGGGAGCATCAAGAGACAAACTCCATGCAGGACCCTGGGGGATGCGCGCGTGAAGTCCTCAGGGCTGGTCATTGTCCTGCCCACGTCTCCACTGGCAGCTGCCACACATGGCTCCTGGGGGGGGCAGCAGCCAGGGACGCTACCTGAATCCACAACCCCAGAAAATTTGTTCCAGCCCCATGGGCTGCCAGCGAAGCCCAGCATGAGCATCTCTTGCGGTGCCCACTGTGTCGAGATGGAGCGCGTACCTGCGAGCACAGATGGTAAACTCCAACAGCAACTGAAACGCAGAGATCATAATTATCTGAACATAATGAAGGGTTTCATTAAATACACTTGGAAAACAACTCAGCAGCCTCACAAAGTTAAACTGCTGGTCTCAACTCTCCAAACTATTTAAAATTTATTAACTTCCCCTGCGGGTCTCAAGCTTTTAAGTACCAGAGAATTCTTGAAAATAAGATATTTTTTCCTTTCTTTCCCCCCATCTCTTTCTAACGTTTTTTGGCTTCTCAGAAGTGTCTGTCGGGGGAACCATCAACCCCCACTTTTTTGTGCTCTCCACCCCAGGAAGACACATTTTCTCTCCCACCTGCCCCCTGTCACTACTTCCCCTCCCCAGGCTGCTTTTCACTTGGGCTGCGGAGCGCAGCCGTTTCCAAAGGGATGATCAAATCAGAGACACCTGCACACTGATCCCTGCTAAATCCTGGACTCCAGACTGCAGGCGGTTCTTGTTGCAAAGGGATTAGTGGTAGGCTGAATAAACCTGGGTTTGATCTAGTGCTAACTGGCATGGGGTAATGCCCTTGGCTAAGATGAGATTTACCAAGCTGTATCTCTTCATAATGTGTGAGGGGAGGAAGCGCTGGGAAGATGCTCTTTCCTGCTCAGAAAGAGAAATTCCTGTTTTTGAGTAACAGCAATAGCTCGGTGCTTGGGGAGGTGTTGGAGTCCGATGCTGGACCTGTGCTCAGCGAAGCTGAGGAGGGGCTGGCTGCACACAGAGAGAGCCAAAGGATGTTCAGGGGCTTTATCCTCTCACCCTATACCTGTGGGGAAGTGTTTCATGTCTGGAGAGGCAGGGAGCTCTGTCATGGGCCATAGTGGGCTGGGAGGAAAGAGACCTTGGTTGCTGTTGCAGCAGTGGAGCTGATGTCAGGGATGGGGCTGGTTCTGGTGCCAGTGAAGCACCAGGGGCTGGGCTGGAGCCTCGTCTTCCTTCTGTGAAAGGTTGCAGTTGGTGACATGGGAAAACTTTGTGGCCTCACCTCTGCTTTGGTGAAGTATTTGTGCTGAGGAAAAGCAAGGTGGGATTTTTTCATGGGAGACCATAATGCTTGGTGCCAGACTGTTTCATTAAAATATTCTGATTTATGGCCCTTCGTTTCAGGCTGGAAAGGAGCTTCAAATATAGGGATGACGCAGTGGGATCAGGTGAAACTTAATATTTCTCCTACTTGTTTGTTGGAAGCCCCAGGAGCTGTCACTGACAACCACAGTACTCTATTCTCCCACATTTTTGGAAGTAACAGTAAACTAAGAAATTCAGGTTTTGGCCAAGCTTCTAATGAACTCTAATAGCATCGTCCTGGGACTGCACTCAGTTGTGAAGTGAGATCAGCAAAAGCTGCTGTGAGTGAAAAGATATCAGGGGAGAGGGAAGGAAGGTTCCCAGCACAAGTGTGTTGGTGTAGGAGAAGAAAATACACGTCCCCTTTGCCACTGCATGTACAGCCTTGCTGTGCATCTGAACTCTTTCTGCCCATGCTCCAAGCCCTAGAGGCTGCATTACCTGTTGCTCACAGCTGTGTTAATCTGGGCTCTCCCATGCTCGGTCAGCTTGGAGCACGCATCTGCCAGCAAGCGATCATGGAGGCATGCTGTAAAGGACGTGTCTGCAGGGCAATGCAGGGAACAAGCTGTGTGCCAGGAGTTAAGGGAATTGAACAGCATTTGCACAAAGCCAATAACAGGGTTGTTAAGTTATGAGAAAGCAGGGGACAGGCCTTGGAGCACTGCCTTGCTGAGCAATCCACTAGGGGAGAGGCTGTATGATACAGGCATATTTGCAGTACGCTCTGCGGAGAGTTGGGTAGAGATAATGCAATTACAGGTGAATTAAAATAAACTCAACTTCCCAGTGACAACCAGCAGCTGCCTTAAACCTCAGAAAACCAGGAACAGGAGGAGGGCTTGCTCCCCCTTCTCTTGCAACAGGGCAGGCTGCAGAGCTTCACGGGAGAGCAATATGTAAAGTCCCAAACACCCTGCAGGAGGGAGACAGATGGGGCCAGGAGGAGACGAGGAGTCCCTGGAATAAGTGGGTCTTGTCGTTCAAAGTCATTGTGAGCCCTGGAAGGCAGTGTATGGGGGTGATGTGACCACAGGGAGGGTGGGACAGCGAGTCTGCTCCCAGCCATGGGCCTGCTAGTCTGGTTTGGGGGGCAACTGGTGCAGGTAAAGGAGAGATATTGTGAGTGAGGAGGGGGTTGGAGGGCACACTGTGACCTTGGCAGGGCTTTGGCTTTTTTTTTCTAGCACCCTGCATTGCTGCTTTGCCTGGGGAGGTGGACCAGGAGCAGAGAGCAGGGAGGAGAGGAGCACACATTGAGCAGGCAGCTGCTCCCCCAGCCAGGATCCCCCGGGCACTGTGGCAACAGTGGCAAGATGTGGGCATCAGGTGCAGTTATCTGGCAGCAGAGAGGGCTTTTCCTCCAGGAATTAACGCAGGAGTGAGGCCAAGTCTCTCAGAGCACTGATCCGAGGAGGCTTGGCTGGGATGTGGCGTGCAATCCCCAGCTGCTGGGTCACTGCTCTGCCATGTCTACAGTGAGCTGGCAGGTCTCAGCCTACTCCAGCTCAGAAAAGTGGGGCAGCCGACCCTTATAGGGATGGCCAAGGAGAAGAATTCCTTAGAAACCAGTCTAGGTCTCACTCACAAAGATGCTTGGCCCCCAATATGAAGGTCTGCTCAGCGTAGGAGATGGGATGCATGTTTTCCCACTTTTATCACCCATTAAAGCATGGGGGGGGGGGGGCATCTGTGCCCTCTGTTGTGGATGCCCCAAAGACAGCAATTTCTCTTCCCTCTTTTAAAATGGCAAGATGAGAGAAACTATTTCTTTCATTATCTAAGCTCCATACAGTGGCCTTGACTGCCTTCCCACCCAGAAAGGGCAAACTGGAGGGAGACAGGCCTGAGTCAGAGGCAGCAGGCAGGCGGGGAGAGCGCCTGCGTTCCCTCTCGGGTAGTCAACCACACAGAGGCAGGAGCCCTGCCTGCAGCTTGGCTCATCAAAGCCGCTCTCCTAAGCAGAAGGGGCAGCTCGGTGTGTAAGTTACGCACTGCCCTGAGCGGGGCACACATCTGCGAACTGGCAGTGCTCCATGAGTATGGCCCTGCCACCGCAACAGCCTTGGCCACGTGTCCCTGGCTGCCCGGGCACGCGCGAGAGCAGGGCGCTGCAGGCAGCAGGGCAGCGGCTGCGGCTTGTGCTGCACCCCAAGAGAAATTTGCAGAGCTTGACTAGGAAGAGGGAGGGCCTTGTCCCAAGGCAAGGGGTCTCCAAAACTTGTCAAGGTCTGGGAGCAGCAAATCAGTCTTGGTGATGAACCCGTGGGAGATGTAGCAGGGAGCCTGAATGCAGAGTTAGCACAGCTTGGCAGCCGGACCTTAGCTGAGCACAGATGCTTCAGCAGACAGTGATGGTCTTTCCTGGCCCAAAGGGTTGCCACCTCATCTGTTCCCACCACAGCACCTTCTCTGGAGACTGTGGGGAGTGCTGTGGGCACGGATGGGTGGGAAGGGCAGGGACTTGCTGTCCAAACCCTGCCAGGCTTCACTTTGATCTGCCCAGAGCCAAGTCTCTGGCTCGTCGAGGACAAGCCCTTTGCTTCCAGGGCAGAAGTTACTGGCCCTGCTGTGAGGATGGTGCAGCTGATGGCTGATTGCTGCCTTCCCTGAAGGCGGTCCACACCACGAAATTCCTCCTCCGTGTCCCACCAAAGGCAGGCCAGGGAAGGAGCTCATCCGTGCAGCTAAGCCTGATGCTTCCCAAGCAGAGACAGGCTCTGTCCTGCCTCAGCTGTGCTTGCTGTGTCTGCTCGGGGGATGGCCTGGAAAGGTGGATCTGGTAGGAGACCCAGCTGTATGCCATGGGGTGACTGTGGGTGAACCTCCGAGGCTGCTCTAGCTCCAGTTCCCAGCTGGAGTTGGGGGGGTCAGGGTCATAAGCAGTGTCAGTGCACACGAGGGGTCCGAGCTTGCACGGTCAGGGCTGTGCATGTGCCTGTGCGGAGGAAGAGAGAGGATTTTGTTTTCCATCTCAATCAGCCTGGTCTCTTTAGCGAGCTCTAACAAAGGGATGGTGGCTTTTTATGCTGCTCTTGATCTCGGGGCCAGTAGCAAAATCCTCCTGGCAGGTCCCTGGGCACCGTTCCCTCCTCTCTCATCCTGTAGCGATGCCGGAAACACTGCAGGCGGTACAAATAGAGGGCAGCATTAGCGATGCAGAGTGATGCAGAGCCAAGAGGGGAATTGTGCTCCAGGAGCACGCAGCCCTCCCTGCCAGCTGCCTCCATGTCGCATCCTGGTGCCGGCAGCCAGCACGGGCTGGGTGCTGGGGGGCAAGGGTGAGTCCAATGCAGGCAGCTGGCTCGGGGGGCTTTTGGATCAATGTTTTCCTCTCAGTTGAATAATTCCCATGGTTACAAGGGGTATCCCATGCCAGTAGCACCGCAGCAGTGGGTTTCTGGGGGTGGCAAGGCAAATTAGCGTGCAGGGGACACCGGCTCTGTCCTGACTGTCACTGAAGTCCTCGGTGACCTTGGGGGAGACTCCTCCTGACTCCATAGCTCTGCTGTCTCTCCTTTTCGTCAGTCCTGCCTAGGTGAGGCTGGGGACTGTGTCCAGCTATCCTAAGGAACAGTTCTGTCTCCCCAACCAGTTCCCACCTCCTTGTGCCCTGGGAGGCTCCAGTTGATTTCAGTGAGGAGCCATTTCCCCTCTATGCTGCAGAATAGAAAAGGATTTAACTTATTTTTTGTTGTTTTTTTTTCTCCTCTATTAAGTCTGTGACTAGAACATTGTGACTTTTAAGTTTATTCCAACTGTTTGATATTTTACATAATCGTATTATTTATGTGACAAGATTAGAAGTACTCTGCATGCTGACAGGCAACTAGCACACACGCAATTTCTTGCCAATCCTTCACGAATTTGCATTGTATTCCTGACTTCTTAGAGTCTGTGCAGATTGTAGTGTTAAGTGGAGAGAAAGGTATGTAGAGAAACAGAGGGGGAAGGTGGAGAAGACGGGAGGCAAGCTGCTCATCTGAGAGCTGTTGGCTCCCTCCTGTCCTTCGAGATCTTTCGGCCTTTGCAGAGTGGGTACCCAGTGCTCGGCGCCTGTCACACTGGGGCTAATGGAAATACCTGGCCAGGCTTCAAACCCTTGGCCTCTAACGGCAAGTGCTAAGCACACAAAGGTGTTTGGTTTAATATCCCGCTGCCTGCCCGTGGGATACTTGATTTATTCTATGCCTGTAAACATTCATTTCACACCTAAACAGGGGCAGGTTCATCACTTCTGCAATCATCATTTATTCATGTCGTGAGGGTTGCAGGAAGCAGAGATAAATGGATTTCCGTGAAATTGGTGCTCCAGGCTGCTCAGGAGCCTCCATCCTTCTCACCAGGCTCCAGAGCAGGGTGGGAAAGCTTCCCTCTTCAGCTCCTCCACCCTGGTGCTTTGGCACAGCGTCCTCCACAGAGCTGTGCCATGCCTCGGGCCAGGACGTGGTGCAGTCGGAGGGCTCCGACCCTGACACCAGCCAGGGGACACTGGGCTCCCTCATTCCCACACGTCACGAGGTCTCAGCCATGCTCCAGGGACCGCACATGCAGAGATATCTTGCTGTGGGTCCTTGTTTTGCTGGCTTTTCATTGCTTTGGGGGAGCTTTCTTTCCTCTGTATTAAGGCAAGTATTTGCTAAATATCCTTTTTTGGGAAGTGGGTAATACCCACCCTTTTCTGAAGTAAAAATCCCTGCCTTTTGTGCCCCTGGGCAGAGGACAACTGGCTGAGAGGGGCTAGTGCTGCATTACACCTCACAGCCGTCCTGGGGGCCACAGACTTGGGACAGAGGCTGGGACCTAGCTGTACCTTCCCGTATCCATCAGGACTGGAATAAAACCTCCTCAGTGTCGACAGGACTTCACATCCCTGATGGGGACATCCTACATCTAGCTGGCCCCCAGCCAACTGGTGCTCCCCCAGTGCACCCCAGGATGGCAGAGCAAACCCCAAACCACCAGAGATGGATGTGCCCACCCTAAATAATTCATGGCTCGAGCTCGTGCTTGGCTTCCTTTGTTATCTCGTTACGAATGAAAAAATGAACCAAGATTAAAGAGCTCTGGCTCTGTTTCCAAATTTATGGGCATTTAAAATGTGATGTTTGAGTCTGTTACTCCTCTGACTGTTGTCAGGCTGATTCAGTGCAGAGCAGCGTGGGCACCGTGCTCCCAGCCGGGCCGGGGCATCGCCTTGCTCAGATGTGTCAGCCAAGGGTCAGCATCCTGAACGCCCCCAGGGATGAGCGGATCCAGAGGGCTTACAGCTAGAATGGCCACAGGACTTCATGTAGTCCCCGTGGTACCCAGCTTCACCACTGCATCTTCCTCCTCCCCATCATCATCCGCTCCGTCCCACTGCATCTCCACCCTGCCACCCTTTGCCACTCTGCACCCCTCCTGGACGACACGCTCCACCTCGGAGCATCCTACCTCCCACCCCGGCACTAAGCTCATAAACCTGGCAGTGCTAATTGGCTCTGACTTCGCTCTGCTCTGCAGAGGCTCACCTTCTGGAAGTGACCATTTCTCTCTGTTCAGCCTAGAGGGAGCCGAGAGGACTAACTTAGATTTAGACCTTGAATTTCTAAATGTCTGAAATTAGGTGAGACGAATCCACAGCTTCTCTGGCACCCTGTCCCCATGATTAATTACCATCTGAGAGCAAAGCTGGGTTCTCCCTGCCTCCTAATTCAACACCATTTTTTATGGAAATAAAAGCTTCTGCTGTGTCCAGCTCTGCTGATGCCTGGGGCACCAGCGGGAGCCCAGCCGGCTCTGCAGCATCGCACCCTCACCAAGAAGACCTTCTTCTGCGGAGCCCACCAGGTAGTCAGGACAGTCAGGGAGAGAAAGGAGCTTGACCTTGCTTGTACGGCCTTTGTTCTGGGCCACAGGAGAGCCCGTGTGCCTCAGCTTGGGCTGTGTAAGGAGCGTGCATCCTTCATCAGGCTGTGTGCCAAGTGATGCTCTCCCGGGGCTGGGTGACATGGAGGAGCTTTGGGGGAGGGCTGGGCTCCCTGTGTCCCACTGCACCCCCAGCGCTGGCAGTGTGTCACCTCTCAAAGCCACAGCTTCAGAGGGGGATGTGGAAAAAATCCTGTGGGACATTGAAAACACAGGACAAAGAAATGACCTGGAAATTTTATGCCAAGACAGTTTAGTTTCTTGAAGAATCAACATCTAATTGCCCTGCACAGCCCTCAAATATCTTACTTTTTCAGTGAAGTTAAGCTACCCACTTAAGGCCCGTTTCCACACAAGAACAGTGCAGCTTTTAAAATACAAGAAGAGTTAAAGATATGGCATCACATGGAGCTGACAACACCACGCACAGCTAGAGCTGCTCCTCCAGGAAGGGGGTAACTCTGTAATGCCCTTTGTAATGACATGGCTGTGGCCATTTTCAGTCATATTTTCTGTGTCTTGTCATCCAAAAGGGACCCAGAATCTTCTGGAGAAACGAAGTGCACCATGGGGGTGGTGACAACATGGAGTGGCTGCTGGCACTGGCCTCTCTCTGCTGACCTTATGGACATTTCAGGACAACAGCAGGTGGGGCCATTTTTGTTAAATACAGTAAACTATACCCAGAATGGGGGCAACTGACTTGCAATGTCCCTGGTTGTTAATGAATGCACCGAGACATGCACCCCATGTGCCTGGCTGGGGGCAGCTTTCCCCCAGCCGCTGGAGCAGAAGGAGGGAGCGATGGTGTAGCTGTTGCTCACTGCAGTGCACGCTCTGCTGGGGGTCTGCCAGAGGCTGGTTCCTGTTTGGGGACTGAAGCACCGCGGAGTCCCTTTGCAGGGACAAGGAGGGCTGAGCTGAAGCTGTGGAGGCAGCTCTGCAGAAAGGCTGCTTGGGATGATGCTTCTGAGCATACCCTCTTCCTTGGAGACTTTTGTGAGAGTCGTGCGGAAAGCCAGCCCGTGGCTGGTGGGGGACAGGGCTTGTGAGTGTTGCTCACAAGGTGCTTCAGCACCCTGATAGCAGGATTTACCCTTCTGCTGTGTTTTCCTTTCCCTTCCACTAATGCAGCTTCTGGTAGTTCACACGGTTGGTCCCATTGCTTGTAGGTGGGATGCAGCACTGCCAGTGACCACCAGACTGATGTAGTTTGCTTCCCCATATCTCTGACCAACCACAGAGGCAATATTAATGGTGTTTTTCCAAGGGTCCGGGAAAGAGAGCCAACACAAGGCAAAAAGGGTTATGTTCTTAAGGATAGTTGGTGATGTGAGGATCAGGAGGGCTCATGTTATCAGCTCGATGTTCGGAGCAGTCATGAGGAGGTTGTTTGCAGACATCCCTGTTCCTATCAATCCTGCGACTGATGCTACATGTTCTTAAGCACAGCTTTGGCTTGTTACATCCTATCCGCCCATCTGCAGATGCACGGGTACCCTGTGCTCTGATAACCTTCTCCCTGCCCAGGAAACCAGATGTTAGTCTCCCAAACTAACAGGCAGTTCCAGACATTTTTCTTTTGGGGTGGGGGGCAGAATATTTGTGAAAATCTGTTTTATGGCCAGGAGCCAGTGACTTTCTGCCCCATGTTGCATGCTTACCTCTCTGCTTGCCACAGTGTTGGTGAGGACCAGGCAAAGGCAGGTAGTGCCATTCATCAAGGACAGCTATGCCATCGATGCTAACAGATGCTCAGCCAAGACCCTTCTCCCCCCCCCCCCCCCCCCCACCTCCTTTTCAAAACTAGCCTTTACTGGGAAGGTTTGTGGTCTCATCCTGCATCAATGTCCATCTGACAAGGGATGAACTGACTCAGAAATAAAGAGCACAGAGCAGACAGGGTGAGAGGAAAATAGCTCTAATGTAAAAATAAACGGTGTCCAGCCACCCACTGCGTCCAGCTGAGCTCCCAGTAGGGTCTCACATGCCTGACACAGAGCAGCAGCTGCCCTTTCATTAGCAGCCTGCTCATTTTCTCCCCCTACAGCTGAATTCCCCTTGAAAAAAAAAAAAGACACAAAGTGACAGGAAGGAGAAAGAGCCCCTGCCTCCAGCGCTGCGAGCTCAAAGCAGCCTGACGTGCTCTTGGCTGTGAGGACACACTGCCTGGGTCCTTCTGAAACTGTGGGGAGGTGAGAAGAGCCCTTTGATCCTGCCCTGTCCCACAGTCCCTCTGGGAAAGGGATGGAAGAACCACTCCTAATCTCTTCTTCACCTCGTCCACTACTTCTTCACGACCCCTCTCTGCTTGTGTGTGTCTTCCAGGGCTCTGCTGCACATTGCCTCACCTTCCCACAGCCAGGACCTTCCCGTGCTTCTGGATTTGGACTGCTGTATTTGTTCCCTGCTCAATGGATGTCTCCTGAGTCAGGGGGACATGACTGACTCCAACCCTCTAGCTCTAGGGTAAATGGGCCCAATCGTTCTTCAGCGGCACTGTGAATGGACTCGTACCTCCTGTGCCCATGCTCTAGGAGCCAGCAGGACAAGCAGCTGGGAGAAGCAAGAGGAGGCTGGAGGAGCAAGGCTCTGTCTCTTGCAGAAGTCTCTTTGTCCTGGGTTTCTGAAGAATTCAGTTTAGCAGCGTGGCATCGGTTCACATCAGAGTGAGTTGGGTGCATGAAGGGTGCTAAGCTCCTCCAACAGCAGTATACTGTGCTAAGTGCCCTTGCAAATCTGCATTCTGAGGACTGTTCTGGTTGTGGACACAGGCTTTCCTTCTTGGCTTTGAACTTCAGACCAACAGAGCATGTCCCACTGTACCGCCCAGACATTAACCACCCCTGAGCGAAACCCTCTGCACCTTTCACATTCATCCCTCAGAGTGGACCTGTGTCCATGTGCTTAAAAATGTCTCCACATCTCTGGAGTCACCAGAACCAGAGTCCCATCCATGTTGCCTTTGAAGCCCAGGGAAATGGCCCTCCTGACCCTGCAACAACCCAGCTGCACAAGGAGCAGCTTGTGCAAACATTCCTTGCACTATTGGTGAGCATTTATTCACGTGAACCGTCCACAGACATGGACAGGACTGCTTGCACTAGCAAGTGCTCGCATATCTGAGCAAAGGCTGAACAATACAGCCTCTGGAAATGCAATGAGCATACAAAAGAAGACCTTTAAGTCTTTCCAAGACACTTTGCGGAGACATGAGCTCAAATTTCCTGGTTCTCTCTCTCTTCCTGAAAAACCCATAGCAAACCCTGCAACGCAGAGGAGCTAGGCACAATAATCTCGCTTCAGCTCCCCGAAACTAGCCAAGCAGAGGAGAAAAATGATTTAGATGATTTACAGCACTTCGGAAGAGTTGAAAAAAGTGAAGTAAATAATAAATCAAAACCAGCAAAAAGAACAAGAATACATCCATCTTTTATGAGCTCTATTCACTGCTGTATGTACAGTTCAGACATAAAACAAACGCGCCATGCAAAGTTGCTGCTGCTTCAGAAGTGTCTGTGCCCAGCAGTTTCAGAGCACTTCCAAACTACATAAAAGCAGAGGCAGAGGGAGGCGCAGGCGTTGTCTGCTGAGTGCAGGAAACCAGCTCCTATTCTCTGCCTCCTTATCAGCCTTCTGCATAGCCCAGCGTGGGGATGATTTCAGCTGGGAGACGGGGCGCACAATGAATCCGTGATAAAAATGGTTTTTTCCAAAAAACACATTTTATCTTCAGGGTCCTTGCACCATTGAAATTGCACCTGATGTGTTCATCAGCTGCAAAGTATCCTCTCACTCTTAAAGTCTCTCAAACACTATTGTCCAAAGGCTGCCCAGAGTCCCCCAAAAGGTCCCTTCACCCACCTACAAGATCCCCTTGCCATACTTCCCTGGGAAAGGGGCCCCTGCAAGCCTATTTCTCTGATGCTCCATTTGACAGGCACAGTTACTGCCTGGGATGTTGCTGAAGGGTGCATCCAAACCCTGATCCAAGGGTGGGTCACTTCACAGCAGAGCAATGAAAGCAAAGCATGGGAGGCAAGCTAGCACAGAAAAAAAACATAGTTTTGAAAGACAGAAACTTTTCCCCAAAACATAGCTCTGCTTCACAAGAACAGCAGATGATACAATCACCCATGACCTCATGTTTGAGGAGCTCCAGATATCCTCTGTACAAAAGTATACCAAATCTTCTCCAATAGCTCTCCTTGCAGACTGAGTCCAAACATGGAAAACATCTGCTTCAAGGTCCTGGACAGAGGCAAAATCCTCCAAAGACACTGATCCAAGAGACACATCCTCTTTAGGGCTGAAGTCTTGCAAGGACATGGATATTTTTTTGGTGCACCTCTTACAGCCAACAGAAATCCCATTTGAATCCCAAAGAGCCAGCCTTCCACCTCCTTCACCCCAAGGGACAAGAGCCGATGTGATGCAGTCAAGTCCATGACCTGGTCGGAGCTGTCTTAGCTCGTGGGGCACAAGGACCAGCCTTAGTGTGCAGGATGACTCTATTCACACCCAGGCAGCCCTTAGCATCTTCTGGAGGGCCTGAAAGTCTGTGCTTGAGCCTCCCCTATGGCCCCTTGACCCTGAGGGCTGCAGCAATTGGGCATCTGGATCAGGAAACATTCCCAGCCTCCGTTTTTCCCATGTGCCACTAGTTTTCAAGGGAAATAATAGACAGGTTTGAGACACATCAGCTTTGAGGGACTCTCCCCTGGTCTGTCTAGCCCAGTGATGCAAAGGCCCTGGTCTGTTCATATCCTAACGGGTTCAGTGCAACAGGACACTCCCGATCTGCGTGGGAGTGACGGGGACCACATGGGTGAACTTTGCTGACATCCTCATCAGCTTTGATAAATCGTAGCAGACGTGTCAGGATGGGGCTGGTCACATCTGGGCTTGGTAGCTGCTCATCCACATCAGGGACTGGATGACATGACATATTTTATCTTGCTTTAGGCAGGAAATTTGAAAGACCAAGGAGGAAGGAGCCTGAGGTTCTGCCTTCAGGATGCCCTGGGCCCCCACAGCTG
The DNA here is from genome assembly GCF_000699105.1 of Pygoscelis adeliae. Lineage (NCBI taxonomy): Eukaryota > Metazoa > Chordata > Aves > Sphenisciformes > Spheniscidae > Pygoscelis > Pygoscelis adeliae. The sequence continues at coordinate 343,366 of NW_008824591.1, forward strand.
TTTGTGGTGAGGTTGGGTCCAGACCAGCTGAGACATGAGGCCAGTTTCTGGCTCATCCTAACATAGAGTTCCTATCTATCTCTCACATTTCACAGGCATCTGTGGCCTCTCTTGAGCTGGCAGGCTCCTCGCAGGGTCACATCCCACTGGCTGTTGGCTATAAATCTGTCTCCTGGCTGGTGGTGGCTTTTCTTGCAGGATACTGCAGCAGCCTGTCCCTTCAGTCCCAACAGCAATTGGCTGCTTTTGTTCACTGGGCAGATCCCCCGTCCCTTTGCTATCAGCCAGCAGTCACAGCTGGCTGCCTTTGAGACTGGCTCTGATCCAGGACACAGGTAGGCTCCTCAGATAGCAGCTTTCAGCATCACCTTTCTGCTTCTCCAAGCTCCAAGTGGAAAAAGCTCTGGAGAATCAGTTTCACCACCGACCTTCTGGACTCTAAACCCAGCTCCACCTCTTCAGGCTCCAGCAGGAGCAGGGATGATTTCTGGAGAGCCCTGATACACTGCACTTTCATCACCACTAACCTCCAACAGCCTTTCTGTGGAGGGATTTTCTTTTCTTAAAAGCAGCAGCTCATGGCAAGAGTAATTTAACTTCCAGCCCTATGAAATCAGTGCTCTCTCTGCTCACTGTAACCCACCTAAGCTCCACAAATCCTGTGATGAAGAAGGAATGGCTCAGGAGGATCTTCTCCACTCCACTAGGAGCAGAGCTCAGAGCATGTATGCTCTGAGCACCAGGAGAAACAGTAAGGGCTGGCTGAACTGCTCAGCCCAGGGAGCTGGCTGAGGCGGTGCTCAGGCTGCCTACCACACAGCAATGGGAGCCAGTGGGAGCTGAGATACACGTGGGATGGGGCTAGTTTGTCTCCATTACCACAATGGCAATGTCTCTGGTCATACTGGATCCTGACATCCACTAGAAAGAGCTTGTCCCCTAATACCAGTGCCCTCTGTGAGGAATTGAGCTACTTCCCACTGCTGGGGCAGCCAGGTTTCCAGTGGAAGCTATCTGGGACTCATGGCATTGCCCAAGGAGCCAGGATCTCTCATCAGATGATGGGGACTTGCTCAACATTTTCTGCCTCTGCCTTCCTCCAACTCCAGCACCTTTTGGGGCTTTCTTAGGAAACACTGTTCTCAGACACCCATACCCCTCTGAGCAAGCTCAGGGTCTTGGTGTGGCACCCAGCAGGGTCTAGTGGAGGGATCCTGCCCTCTTGCACGCCCTGGGTCGATGGGCTGCAGCACAATCTTCCTGAACAACCTTGCAGAGCAGCAGGGAACAGCCCGGCAGCCTCCTGCAAAACACCATCACGCTGCAGTGCAGAGCAGTGACTGCCCGTGCCCAGGGGGCTGGAAGAGGTGGAGCACCAACCGCGAGGTCTCTGTGCAGAAGGACAGGCTTTCCCCAGAAAGATCCCAGTCCCAGGCAGTGAGGGTACCCCCACAGCAGCACCTCTCTGCGTAGACATGCAAGACATCCAGGCTAGAGACATGCCACCTCCCTCTGACAGAGTTCCCCCAGTTAACAAGACATTTTCTTCCTGCCTTTCTAAAGCCCTCTGCTTTTCCATCCCTGTTCAGAAGGACATTTCTCCTAATTCAGATATGGAGAAACTGAGGCACAAGTGAACATGGTCTGTGCAAAGCCTCAGAGTGCCTTGACAGCAGAGCTGGAAGGTGCCCTGGTCATCACCCTGGGACCTACCCTGCCCCAGATCCTGGTGGCAGATCCCACAGAGCATCCTCACACCAGGCTCTGGCACACTAGGTCCTTGAATGGTCCCCTGGGGGCACCAGCCAGCTCTCAGGCTGCTTCCCATGATGTCCCAGCACATGCCCCCCACATTGCTGGATCTCCCCCAGCCAGACACAGAAGTTCTGCCCTTTGCATGTGGCATGGTGTGCGCAATGGAGAAATGGAGTGGGCCAGGGGGGATGGTGCTGGGCATGCAGGGCTGTTCAGCCGAGGCCCAGCACCCAGTGTGGGCAACATAATCAGCAGCAGAACAGACAAAAGAAAGGAGGAAACTGGAGCTTTCTGTCCTTCCCGCACTCCTCCAAAGCAAGCGGTGCTGTGTGCCCTTGGGGTGCCTGGTACCTCCCTTGCAAGCTCAATGCCAGAAGCTGTCTGTGCCCTTGCGGTGCTGGGTAGATGGAAATGGCCCGTCTGAAGCAATCTGCAATGCGTGCTGCTTTTAATTAGAAAGGGCTGCACGCCCACCTGCAAGCCGCTGTAAATCTGGTCTGCGCTGTAAAGAATGTCCTGGATTTAAGTTGTAATTAGAACTTCTATTGACGGCGCAAAGCCTCATTTTTCATGTGAAGCTGCTCATTGCTCCCAGTCAAGAAATCAATCTGGGCCTGTTGAAGAGATGGGGCCGTCAGATTTGCAGGATGGATTGATGGTGGAGAATACAGACTCTCTTAACCCCTCTGCTGCCCTGGCTCTCGCTGGGGGTGGGAAGGGGCAGCGGGCAGGGGGCAGGAGGACCGGTGCCTTCACAGATCCCTGTGCCCTGCTGCAGGCACTCTCAGTGCAGAAAGGCAGCAGGAGCTCTGCTTTATGGGACGGCAACTTGCAGCCTGCCCGCACTCCCTGTTTGAGCAGTGCAGGACAGGGGCAGTGCCTCGCATCCTCCATCTAGCTGGAAGAACAAGAACACTTAAAAACTATTTCAGCTGCAACACACAGTGACAGACGCTTGCAGCATCCTACCAGCTGAACTTGTTACCAGTATTTCACCAGCTTGGGACTGGCTGGGAAAAGCAGTGCTGCTCCTCCCAGAGGGCTGCATGTTTGCTTCTTGGGGATGCTGTTGCTTTGCTCTTCTGAGGATGTTCCTTGTCACAGAACCTTGAACCAAGGCCAGAGCTGGATCCCCTTGTCCCCTTGCTGGGCTCTGGAGGAGGTGCTGGCTGCTCCTCCTGTCCAGCATGACATGCTCGGGGGCTGCCTTCTGCACACACCGCCGAGACCATCATTTTCAGCTGGAGCAGTTCTCTTTGCAACAGAAAAAGCCATCAGGCAACAACCTGTGCTTTGCTGGTGCTTTGCCATAATTTAACACATTGCTTGTCCCTGGCGGAGAGGGGATACCAGGGATTAGCAATGCATTTGTCCAAGTCTCTATGCCACTGCAGACTGATTAGACTTGTGTCCACTTAATTACAGCATATTACCAACCCCTGCTAGAGCAGGGTTGGACCAGCGCAGTCAGCTGGGGACCTCACAGTGGAGAAAGAATAATAATTTAGGGCAGCAATGTCAGCTTTTTTCTCAGCCAATGTCTGGTCTGTGGATCTACACTTTCTATTCAAGCTGATGACACAATCTCTGCTTTCTGGCCCCATGCTGGCCCTACTGGCACCTGGTGCAAACCTTCAGACTTTCCTCAGCACCACTGCTCAGCTGAGGCCAGTTTAAAGGGCTTCTGGTTGTCCACAGCAGCCTGAACTCTGTCAGTGCTCTGTTGTGCTCTCTGATGAAGCCTCTTGAGCATCACTCCTCTCGTTTTTCTTCTTGTTCTTTGCCAAGCAAAGCAGTGGAGGCATCCCTTCTCCATTGATCCCCAGGGGTCTTGCAGAGGAACCCAGAGCGGGGAACCTCTGTGCTGACCACTTCACCTTGGCTTGAATGCCCCACCTGGGATTACAGCTAAGGGTCTTCAGCAAAGCCTCTCCTTGCCAGATCTCCCTGGCCCACAAACAGCAGCAGTAGAGCTGGGTCTTGCCCCTCACTCTCTTGCTGGGACATAGGAAATCACAGAACCTATTGGGTTCACCAGGGCTCTGGTGGGTGACTGAGAAGAGGGGTAGGGACTGCAGGAAGGTGGCAGATGTGTGCGCACACTCCTCCCTGGCAGTGGGATGCTTCTGGTTGTCATAGTTTTTCGGTCACTGCTCCGCCTTCCCTCATGATTTTAATAGTCCTCTTGAAAGTATTGGCATTTGTGTGCCCATGGGTGTGCACATGCCCCTGTGCCTGCACAAGTGATGCCCTTCTGCGTGGGGATACCATCCTCTGGACTTTATGGCCATCTGTGTTTTGGCACCAAGAGCATCCTGGTGTGTCTCTATGGATGGGGGATGTGTCAGCCCACATCTGGCTGTGTCTGTCTTCACTCCAGTCGTACACGAGGGCTGTGTCTTGCATGTGGGTTGGGAGGTTGATCCTATTCTGTGTCCTCAACCCTGCCCACCTCCTCAGTAACAATTCCAGGTCCCTGGCACTTGCTGCTGGAATAAAAAAGGACCCATCAAAGGCTAGGGCAGAGACTGGAGGAGGAGATGATCTCTGCCACCATCTACTGAGAAATTAGAGGCACACCTTTGGGTGTTCAGGTGGCACAGAAGGACTGATCTTACCAGCCGTCCGACAGATAGCAGCGATAATTCATATGCCTGGGCAAAAAGTTCACCATACTCCTGTCCCAGTTGGCTTCCTTGGGACCTGGAGCTGTAAGGTTAACATGCAATGGGAAAAGGCGAGAGTTTTTATCTTAAAGGAAGGTCCCTGAGTCTTTGCAAGGGCTCTGTTCACACATGCCCCTGTTCCTGCACCCGTCTGTAACATGAGCGCAGATCGTAGGGACCTCTGTCCCTGCCAGCCTTGGTGCCAAGAGGCTGCAGCCGGGGAGAGGGCAGAAGAGAGGTGAGAAGAGGAGGGTTAGCATGGCAGGTACTGGACAAGGGTGTCTGCTCACACGAGGAAACTCTTGCCTGATTCAGTGCTGCCCTCTCTGAGCAGCTGGAGCTGCTCAACGCTCTGTCGTTGTGTTGCAGTCTCCATGCCTGTTCTGTCTGCTTTTGCAAATATCCCAAGGGAAGCGCAGCTGGGGACTGGGGATCTGCTCCAGAAAGGAGCTGGTCAAACCCACCCCGCTGGTTAACATCTCACTGCTGAGGTGCTCTGCTCTGTACAGCATCGGACACAGGGGACAGATGACTGCTCTACCTCCCACCTGGCTGTTCCCATCTCTCGCCTCTGATCTCCAGGCATAGCATCTCCTGAATGCAGAAACACTCTACAGAGACCGCGGGACTCCAGCTCAGGGACCTCAGTAGCCAAGGACAGCAGCCAGGTGGCCTCTCCTTCTTTGGAGACTGTAGTGGTTGCTCTGTGGAGTGCCTAAACCCTTGTCTATTTAGGGAAAGGAGTGGTTTTCCTTCTTTTGTCCTCTAAGTTTCTGCCCTGTGTGCTTAACCCGAGAGTTCCCTGGGCTTCCGTGGTCCAGCTCCATTCAACATGATGTTCACATGTCTGGAAACAGAGAACTCCAGTTTGGTGTCTCATGTGCCAGTGAAAATGAGACAGGACAGAGGATAAGGATAAGCAGGGGCTCTGGAGAGCTGAAAAACAGGAATCACCACCCAAAATTCCCCTGTTTGTCAGAAAGGTGCCATGCACCCTATTGCTGCCCTTGTCTTTCTCCTTATTAATAATGGCGATGGTGGTAGGACTTTCCACCCTCTGCATCCTCACCACTTGCAGCTGTCTGCCCTGTGAGCTCAGCACCCCAGACCCGTAGGGAAGCCCCAGCCTGGCTGCCAGCTCACGGGGCACTCTGCCCACCAAGAGAGGAGTCCCTGGGGCACCCACACCTGTCTGTGCTCCTGCTTCTCCCATGATCTTTCTGGTTGTATTTTGGGGTTGATTCTCCCCCAGGACCTACAGTGGTGGGTCACAACCACAACCCTCATTTTCTCTGACGTTCTGGTCAGAGGGCAATGCCCTAAAATGCCTTCCCATTATCGTACTTCCCTTGTCAGGATACACCCACATTCCTGGCACTGCTGGCTCCCACCGGGGGTGGTTCTACTGCTGGCTCCTGATGAGGGGCACCACCCATCAGGCAGCAGCCCAGCTGGTGCCAGCTCCAGATGGCTCGGTCAGTTTTAGGCATGGATTCAGGGGTGCAGGATGCTCTCCCACCCCATGTCACATGCTGGTTGTCAGAGGATGCTGGACAACATCTTCCAGATAGTGGTCCACAGCGGGGCAGGAGCCCAGGTGGTATTTTCGGGAGCTGCCTTTCCTGGGGACTCCTGTGGATGGTTTCACTGTTGTGTAAATATAAAATATTGAAAATCTGGAGACAGCCTCCCCAACAGAGGGTCAGGAAGCTGTAAAGAAGGTGATGTGAACTAATCAGAGCCGACGTAAAGCTGCCAAGACCCGAGTTAAGCCCACAGCGGATTTGGATTCACACTGGAGATAGAGGCAGCTCTTGGAGAGCTGGCCTCCGGAGCCAGTTCAGATTAACTCGTATTTTCAGCATCATTTCATGCTATTCCAGTCCATAAATCCTGGCAGCTCTGCCAGCGCACGCTGGGATGGACCACTGAGCCCCAGAGACGCATGCGGCTCTGCCACCCCTCTGCCAGCCCA
>NW_008824591.1:349799-365171 GCF_000699105.1 Pygoscelis adeliae
GCCCAGCCCAGCCCAGCCCAGCCCAGCCCAGCCCAGCCCAGCCTTGCCTCCCCGCACCGAGTGCTTGTGCTGCGAGCTGGTGTTGCTCTACCGAGCCACAGCGCCATTTTCCTCCTGCCCTCTTGGCGGAAGCAGGGTGGACAAGGCAGGTGAGACTAAAGAGACCCCCTAAGCTATGAGCCTCAAGGAAGGGCCAACGCCCAATCCCCAGACACAGCCTCCACCGGTGCGTGCAAAGGGCTGACAGCCTGCGGCGGCACTTTACAGCATAACTCACATCCCTGCATCCCTCTGCAGCCCAGTCTCTGCCGTCACCTCTGCTGTGCAGCAGCCTCTCTGCAGGGCTGGCCTTGCCCCTCTTAATATATCCCCCATGGAGAGAGGAAAAGCCTGCGGCAGCTTTCCTGCTGGTGCCCTCCTGGCATCGTCAGGGAGGTGAGGTCCCACGTGGGTAGGTGCCTGTGCGTGCAGCGAGGCTCGCATTAACCCCAGCCCTGGCGTGCTCCCTCCTGGCTGCCTGACTACGGCACCCCATGACCATGGCACTTCTGGGGCTGCTGGAGGTGTCATGCCGGGGCTGGGATTGGGGTGAGACTGTCCCTAATTGGGAGGCTGGCATGAGGCGCCTGCCTTATGAATTCCCACCCTGGCTCCCAGCTGAGCAGAAGGAGCAGATTAGTCATCCTTTCCCCCGGTGCCAAGCTGGCTCCGGGCTCCTGCACGCTGCTGCTAATCCATTGGCTCCACTTGGGCAGGCTGGGAAATCCTGATTCTGCAGCCTTTAGGGAGCCGAGAGCTGCGTGAGCCGTAGGGTGTGTATGATAACACCCGTACCTCGGAGATGTCCCCTGGCTTTGGCCTTTCTTCCCAGGTTTGTACCATGATGCCAAAATATGATGTGAACCTGAAAAGCAAGGCGGGGAGGTACATGAAGTTGTGAAAAGGGGAACAGGAGCAGAAACAGGCTGGAGAGTGTCATGGGGGACAGGAGGGTCTCCACATCCCAAGTATTTCTGGATGCCAGTGAGAGTGGGCTCCCTTTTCCCTGCATCCCTGTGCAGGTGTCACCCTGGAGGGCGGGTTACTGTGTGACCCCGGCTGCCTCTGGAGGGAGCCTCCCCTTCCAAAATAGCCTCCGCTACTGCCGAAATACTCAAGAAACTCCTGGCCAGAAGCACAGGGCCTCTTGGCCCAGGGCAGCTCACAGGGCTGGAGCAGGGCATCCCTGCCAGAGTGAACCCTTGCAGCCAAAGACACTGGGCAAACACCTTGCTCCAGCCCTTCTCCAGGGCTGGGAGATGCCCTTCCTACCTCCACCCCCTTGCCAAGGAGACCCAGAGGAAGGAGACACCTTTAAAGCTTTTGGAAAGGGGAAGACAGAAGTTTAACAAGGTTGGGTGGTTGTAGGGCATGGGGATGGGTATGGCATCCATAGGTTTCACTCTGCTTCAGTGTGCATGTCCTGGAGCAAAGGCATGCTCCAGGACATGAAAAGGAGGTTGTCTGGCAGGGAGCAATAGGTAAAAGTGACCATGCCATGGCAGACTGTGTCCCAGGAGCACTGCAACAGGATGGCTCTTGCTGAGACAGGCAACGTGCTACCAAACCACCTTAAAATAGACTCCAGGAAAGCTTCGTCTCAAAGCCTATTATCTGCACTGAATACCAGATTAGTGAGCAAAGCCCTCCCTGGGCTTTGAAAATGCTCTGCTAAGGAGGGATAATCATGTCATTGAGGCCCTCCAGGAGCCACCATGGAGGAGCTGGGGACAGCAGTGACCTCAGCAGATGTTTTTTGTAAGGGCGATCAGGGGGAGGGGGCATGGCGCCTCAGTTCAAAGGTTGCTTTCCATGGCCACCTTCACCAAGGATCATCTGTTTCTCCGCATACGGAGAGATATGAGCAGCCACCACTTGTCAGAGCTGTGTGCAGGCTGGCAACACACCCTGGCATCTCCCACCTTCCCTGCCAGCTGCACAAAGCACTGCTGATTTGGCAGCGGTAAGGCAGGACGGACATCAGCAAGGCGGGACATGCCCCCAGCAGCTAGAATTGCAGCAGTCCCCCATGGCACACCTTTCCTGTGGGCAGAAGAGACAGAGGGTGAAGTGCCCCCCTTCAGCAATCCCACACAGACCCCCAGGTCTCCCACTGCACCCCTGAGCAACTCAGGGCTGCTCTCTCCTTCAGCCCCTGGCTCTGCCTGTACCTTTCGGGGGCTGCCTCCTTCCCTCATCACCGTGTGCTGGCAGGAGACCAGCCCACCCCATGCGCTGCTTGGCCAGAGCACTTTCACTCCCACTGCCAGTCAATTATCAAGTCCATTAGGAGAAGGAGAAAGCAGCGTGGCTCCCGGTGCACTCTCCTTCCCCATATCCCCCTTGGTTTCTTGTGCCAGCCTCAGGCTGACATGTTTAGCCCCATCATAATATCAGCACATTCCCTTAATGCTGTGGAATAAGCAGAGAGATGACTTATGGACAGGTGGCTTTATTTCAAGTACGGGAGATCCCCCCAGTCAGATCACATGAGCTGTGAGCAAGTTAGAGACGAGCTTCCACTGGGCCTCGCTAAAACCATTACTCATAACATGCACCTAATCATGGGATATTCCCGGGCTTTTTGGATTAGGTCTCCGTGCTGCATCGGGAGGGCGTGCTGGGATTTACTAGATGTTTTACAGGTTACAAGGAGGAAAAGAAGAAGCCTTTACTCTTTATGGGGCAGCTTTTATGCTCTGCAGTTTCCATACCACATTTTTACTGCTTGCAATCCTAAGCCCCATCAATCCAGAGCGAGCACCAAGGGAAAGGCTCAGGGGCTTGATGGTAACAGGCAGCGAGCAGCAGGCACCAGGCTGCTGCACAAGGGGCACGGGCAGCAGAGGCTGCTCTGCATCAGGGTCTGGGAGGCTGGGAAAGGGGGGTGACTGGGATTGGGTGTGCTTGGGGGGGTGAGGGATTCCCAGGCAGAGAGTCCCCCCCCCAGCACATCTGCATTGTTATTCTGCTGCTGCCTCGTAGCAGGGCTTGGCGTGCAGCCAGAGCCGGCTCAGGGCTCCTGAGCAGCACCAGCAACGTTGCATATTGCTGTCTTGAAGAGGGAACAGTGTGTCCCAGCCTGGAGAAAGTTGAGAGAGAGTTTGTAGGGAGGATGTGGAGACCTGGACTGGCTGCTTGAGCAGCCAGCCCAGCTTTTCAGGGCTCTGGCATAGGCGAAGCTGTCGGCCAGGCAGTGGGTTTTTGGCTGTCCTGCCTGGCTGCTGCCACAGGCGATGGTATGCTTGCGCCTGGAGCCTGCTCTGTGAATGACAAGAGGAACCCAAAGTCCAACTGCTGACACTCAGGGATGTCCCCAGAGAAGTGCTTTGGACAGTAAGTGACTCCACATCAGGGCATTTGAAAGGTAGGAGTATTGCTCTTCATCACCAGTCATTAATGATTAATTGCATGTATTGCAGTGAAGTCTGGGGACATGGCCAGAGCAAGGTCTCCTGGGGGAGGTACTGTGCAAGCACTGTGCTGTGGTCAATCCCCATCCCAAGGGAATTGTCCCCAGCTAAAATCCCTGTTTCACTAGCCTAGTTTATCCCCCATGTCTTTCTATAGCCTTAGCTGTGGGCAGCAGATGGTCTCATGCACTTCATAACATGTTGCTTCTCAGATCAGATAATTTGCTCCGCAACCTCAATGCACATATCTTATAATATTTTGTCACCCTTTATCACTGCAATTTCATTGCTATCATGGCCTAGTGAATCATTATTGATAGACTTTTAATATCAGTGCTATTCCTTCAGAGGAATGTATTTTAATGAATTTTCTTCTCACCCAGCAGTACAGCTGCACTCTGATATGGTTCAAGGGGTAGGGCTGTAGCTGTAAAGCTGAGTACGTCCCACATGGTGTAGAGGTGACCGTGCCGAGCTGCCCTGTGCTTTATTATCCAGCAGAGTGTGTGATTCCCACAGTCAGTGGCTGCGATGTGGGGACATACTCATGATGCTCAGGAACTCTCACGTCTGAGGATGCCTGAGTTTCCACTGCAGCTCCACACCAGCTCAGCTTTGGCTGTTGGGGAGTTTTCTGTGAAGTGTTTTCATGTTCTGTTTTCCTTTTCAGAGGATGAACAACTCCAGGAAGTTCAAAGCAGGAGGTTTGCTCTGCAATGTTTTCCTTTCACACCCTTATTTTCTGGTGTTGCCCCTGAAATATCTTTGCAGGTGCAAAGCACATCATTGCCCTATTGCCTGAGCCACCTTGACCTGTTACAGGGCAGCCATGCTCACCCAGGAAGGCAAAGGGAGAGGCAGAACCAGCCACAGCCACGTTTCTGACCTGAAGCTGTGGAAGTGATGGATGGCTCAAGCCAAGAAAAGGAGAGTTTTAGGTACACGCTTTTCTGGGACGGCAGTTCTTTGGACACGTCTGTGGAGATGTTCTCTCTGCAGAAGTCACGGGAGCCTCGCGGGGCAGTCTGCAGCCCTGGATCTACAGCGTGTGCTGCCAGCGAGCAAAGAGGGCAGCTGGTCTGCATGTATAATTCTTGGCCTGGTTTCAACTCCAGTATAAGCTGAGCTCATCCTCCTGCCTGCTATGCCCCGAGCCCCCGGTTCAGAAGGCAGGGTGCTGAGCCCTGTCTGTCTCGCAGCTTGTAAAGTGGCTGTCACTCTGAGACGGTGACAGCTCGACGGGCTGGATGCACACAGCCTCTGTCTGCTCAGGAGAGCAGGGCTGGGGGCTGGATTGCAGTGACAGCTATGGAAATACAGAGGGTGAGGAGGCAGTCAGTCCCCGACAGAGCCACGTGTCAGGTTTGCAGCTTTCCCAATTGTGGGACCTCCTGAGCCCAGCTCAGTATTTCTTCTCCTGCAACGCAAACTTGTCTTAGGGCAGAGCAAAGCAGTTGCTTCCTTTTTTCATATTTGCTCATAAAGAAGTCACTGAAGTGCCTGGCTCCATTCATCTGCTTTGTGGAAATGGCTGAGGGACACGGGAAGGGACAAAGAAAAGGGTCCATCCTTGCAGCCCGAGTTGGGACCTCTGCATCTGTGCAGCACTGGAATGAGCCATTGTGTCGCTTAAAGGGTTGTGCTATAGGGCACGAATCAATGGGAGCAGGAACATGACCTCCTTGGAGCTTGGCCACAGTGCCAGGAATAAAGCGAGCCAAGAAAGCACGCTGAATGGGTGAGTCAAGTCAACAGCCCCTTGGAGCCAAAGCCCTCCAGAAAGGCGGAGGGCAGCTGGACAAGGTTAAACAGTGCTTTGCTCTGTCTGCCCGCCAAAAGGGAGGCACTCAGGAGGTAACCCTATTTTCTGACAATAGCTGGCTCTGAAGCACTTGATGGTTTTAATAGTGTTCGGCGAACTTGAGCAGAGGAGATTGTGAAACCGCAGCACAAGCTCCTGCGGAGAGCTGCACTTCACGTGATAATGAACCTCTGAAAGAGATGTTTGTCACAAAGAACACAAGAAGGAGGTGAATGCAGAGAGGAGCCTGTGACTAACCTAGCCTGAGTTCTGTAATTTTGGGGATGGTAAATGGGTCCTCGATGGGATGCTGGGCTGTGATGGGGAGCCAGGACACAGCATTGGGACAGACCACTCCAGACCCAGAATGAGCTCTTGAGAAATCAATTTGAGTTCACCAAGGACAGCAAACTAGCCGGCGCAGGCCAGTGCTGCCAGAGGATGCGTGGTGCTCAGGCGGGGAGGTCATGGCGAGAGTCCAAGGCACATGAGGGACCTGGAGCTCATGGGTCTGGGTGTGAGACAGGGTGTGAGATATCGTCCACACAAGCATGCAGTCCAGAGCTATCCCCAAATTTCCCTCACCCACAGCAGAGGTGAAGATGGACTTACTGCTCTGCTTAGCCCTGCATACACAGGCAGACTGAGAGTGAAGATACTTGCTAAACACCATGGGGGGAAAAAAAAAGACTTAATTATTCTCATGCATATAGACACAAATTAATTAACTGAGTATGTCACAGGGGGGCATTTCCCATGACCTGCAGAGAAGAGTTTCGGGGAGAAATGGCTGATGATTAATGCTCTTCTGTTCGTGCTGCATCAACAGGATCCTGGGAAGGGCTGTTTGAAAAACAGAAGGCTTTATACACCTTCAGCATGCCTGTTGGAAGACACTGTGTGTTTAGGCAATTGTTTGCTGCTAGTTTTTGCCAGAATTTTGCAACAATTTCTGATGGCACCGAGGTTGACATAACCGATGTTTTCATCTGTGGAGCAACAGCAGAAAGTGTGACCAGAGTGTGGAGAAGTTTTAGAAAGAGTCAGAGCATATCCAGCTACTGCGTTAGAGCTAAGCAAGCCAAAATGCCAGCTCCTATTCTGCAAATAACCTGTCTGGAAATAAATTAACACCACAGAGGATGCAGGAAGACGATAGCTGGGTTAAGCCCCTCACCACTGTGCTTATGTGGTGGTTTAAAGAGTTGAAAAATCAACAGAGCTAATTGATACTTCACAGACCCGCAGTACTATAATGATAAATGTAAAAAAAGTGTTGTCTCCACTTGCTTTTAAAGGGAATATCCAGTCAGGAGTCCAGCAGCTCGTGTGTTGCAGAATGAACAAAAGAAGAGATGTGAATACACTACAATAGAAATGAAGTTCATGGCCATGGTAACTGGTATTAAAAATTTCATATTTAATCATGATGAGCAGTGTCAGCTGAAAGCAAGGATTGCTAGAGGATGGTGTCGAACACTCCCCACACACAGAATGCACAGATTATTTTTTTATTTCATTTCAGCTGCAAAATGCAAGATTTATAAATTGAATACTCACCTGGAGACAACCATTGGCAGTGGGGATCTTCCAGGGCATTAGGCAGAGCTCAGGGAGGCAAAGGCCAGGGATAGGTTTTATACATGTCACTTTGATAGGAAAAAGATCTGTCTACTCTCCCCAAAACATGGACTCTGATTGACAGCACTGCTGCTTTGGATGAGACCCTGCAAACAGGTCTTCAGCTGTTGTTGAGTGGCTCGTACAGCACGTTCCCATCTCCTGGTCCCAGTATGGGAAAAGTTCTTAGTTAATACTTCAAGTTCTGTGGATTAGTTACATGAAAGTAATTTTTAAATTAAAACATCTAAGAGAAAGGACCAGATTGTATTGCACTGGTCTCAAATGAACAGTGTCGCAGAGAAGGGTGTGATGGCTTGTGCCAAAATTATATCTGGGTCTGGTGAAAAGGAAGAACAAGCCTTTGGAGAAGATGATTAGAAAAACCTCCAGCACTTGTTCATTCTTGCTTTCCTGGGGTCAGAGTTACTAGGTGACACTACTGCTAGAGAGGTAACCATGCCCAACATCTTTGCTAGGCAAGGTATACCTGAATGAATGCTGTCCTACAGCAGGCGAGAGTTTATCTGACATGGATTTAACCAGTGCAAAATGAAGCCTGAGTACGGACATGTTGTCACTGCACACTGGACAATGCAGTGCAGTGGGTCTGTACCAAATAGTGCCAAAAATGAAACTAGTTCCTAAATCTAAATGTGGTGTCAGGCTTTGATCCATTCTTAACTCTGTTAAATTACAGAACAGCACCAATGAAGCATGTGTTGTCACCTGCTGACATTTTATTTAACAGATATATGAAAACAAGGATGCCTTCAGTGTTGGAAGCTGCTGTCAGAGTCACTGGGGACTTGGGGATGCATAAAGAGACAGACAAGGCAAAACAAACAGCTTAATCTGCCTTGCAGCCCCAAGAGCTGGCGGTGCTCCGGGAGAGTGCCGTTGTGCTCGGTGCAGCGAGAAGCAGGGTTCCCCACAGTAGAGACTGCCCCGGCCGTGGCACCGGGGCTGCCAGACCAGAGGTGGGCTGGCGTGCATTTCCCTGCCTGGAAATATGGCCTTGAGAGCTCATGTGGGTCCAAGCTCTCTCCTCTCCCATTGCAATCAGCAAAGAAGAGCTGGTGCTTCCAGAGCATCTCTCAGCACCTCTTCCAGCAGGTGCTGGAGGGGCAGGTCACTTTCCGGAGGTCCTGGTATCTCTCCACTGTCTGTAGAGAGGATAGTCAGCTTCATTTCTGACTGTGAAATCTAACATAGACATCCACATTAAAGGAGGGGAACCCTTCTCCATGGAGGATGTGTAGCAGCACAAAGGACTAATTACACTGGAAATTGCATGCGGGAAGCTAACACGCAGCAGGTGAGAGTGCAAGTTTGTCCTCGCCGCAGCCTCAGGGGCTGAGGAGGTGTATCCACACCTCTCAGAGAGACGTGGTGACAACTCGTGTCTCTGCGTGACCTGCCTCTGCCTGACTTCACCTGCCTTGCAACTCCTCTCTGGGGTTTTCCCTTCAGGAGCACGTTTCTGTTCTGCAGGGGATGCGTGTTCACGGTGTGAGAGCCCCTTCCTCCTCCCAGGAACCTCCTGCTCCCAGCTCAGGTTCCTCAGGCCCATCCAGCAAGGTCCCTGGAAAATGCAGTGTCCTCCTCTGTGTCCTTCTGGACACCTTTCCCTCCACTTAACCTCAAATCCTGGTGCCAGGACCCTCCTCCAGGCTCAGGGGTGGATGTGGCCAAGGCGCTGACCCACTGGCCTGACCCTGGAGGATTTGCTGTGTTAATTGCCAGTGCTTTGGAGCACAGAACAAAACCAAAAGTAAGTATTTTCAAAGATCCTACGTGAATTAGGGGCCTCTCAGCTTTACCAACAGCTAGCTGCGGGGAGTCATGTGGCTTCTTTTGGCTGAATAGTTTATTAATGAGGAAAAAAAAAGATATTTTACTGTGACTGAATCTGTTTTCAAAATTCTGTAAAGTAACAGAAAAGTTGAATCATTTTAGCAACAGGAAATTCTAAAAAGTAATGAGGTTTTGATTTCTCATTTTAAATCCTAATGTTTTCTTTTCAAAATCATTCACATTTGATAAAAAGAAAAGGCAAATAAGCTTACCTGTTCACAGCAAAAGGAGTGTTTGGTCAACCAGTTTGTTATACCCTCAGTAATTCTTAATTCCTTTTTCAGTTTAACTAATGAAGTGAAGAATCAATTATTCTCACAGCTTCCAATCTGCAAAGATATTAAGGTAATCTGGGGCCAGATTCGCAGAAGTATTAATGTGCCTGACAGTGTAGAGAGGCGCTTGGCAGAAACCAACAAATGCGTTTTGCAGATGTATTGTTTTGCACTTTTTCAAAGACACTCATTAAAAGTCTGTGAGACTCATGCTCAGGCGAGGCCAGGTCCTTCCAGAAAATGGGACGTACATTCTTAGTCAGACTGAAGACCTCTGGAAATCTTACGATGGGCCATACTGTCAACTGTCCCTAATCACATGCAGAAAATACTGTTGTGTAGGTGTTGTTTGCTGTAACCAGAAGGCAACCAGCTTGAATCCAGGATAGGTGAGAGATCAGGCTTCTTGTCCCCTCGGTGCTGAGATCTGTGCTGCCCTCTTCACGAATTGGGATACAGGAATGGGGGTACGGACTTCATACCAGGCTGTGAGAAACCACAGCTTACTGGAGTACAGCACTGGGGGAGCTCATTGGTGTTCTGGAGCATTGCATGGACTTTACTGGTATAAATATGGAGCATTGCATAGACTTTAGTGGCGGTTTTTAGTTTAGCACCTGGTTTTGGGCACCTCTGTTTAAATCTAGAAATGAAGAAAGGTGCATTTCTTCCTAACACAAAGCTATTGGTTCGTTATCATCAGGGCAAGCTCTCTGCAGAAAGTCAAAATCAAAAAATGTTTATTGGCACGGTGGATGTTGCACTTGGATTTGGATTTAGCATCATTTCCCTGCTCGTGTATTCAGAGCAGCTCTGCTGGAGCCGTCTTCGTAAATCAGTGCAGGTACACGCAGCAAGAGTGCAGGCAGCTGAATGGGAACTGCGTGACTGGTGCGCGTCTGGGCAGGTAAAGCAGACGGGTAACGCATGTTTAACTGCAATGTATAGAAATGCGATCCTGAGCGGGAATTAGTGAGAATGCTATGGATCAGCAAAAAAACAGATGGAGGTTTGCACTCAGACCCTGGTTCTCTAGGCCACCCTCTGACAAGCTCTTCCAGAAGGAGGTTAGGACATTCTGCAGGGAGCACCACAGTCACCCCCACCCACCCACGCTCATGTCCATACCTGAGCCCTTTGCACAATTTTCACACTAGCTTGGAGCCTTTGTTTCCCAGAGGCTCACTTACCTGATCCCTGCTGACCTGCTCTCCTGAGCCCAGCCTGAGTCTGAGATCTCCTGCAGCATAGACTCCATGGAGGGCAGTTGCCCTGAGGGCATATGGGGTCTCTGCAGATGCTGGGCTTCCTGGAATGTAAAACATAAAACCTGCCTGCGGGATGCTGAAGTCAGTTCGCAGAGGTTTGGCAAAGCAAATACACATTGCGGTGTTTACCGCATGGGCAGAAACAGCCCTGCTCAGATTCTGGCCATACTAGAAACCACTGAGAAGAGCTCAACTCTTTTCTAGTCCTCACTAGCTTTAGGGGAGACTGTGCAGGACATCCAAATGCTGGTGCTGTACTAGCTGGAGCCACTGAGAGGGAAAAACCTACCTGTCACCTCTGTCTCCATGTCCCTATCCATCCTGTCCTTGTCCCAGCCCTTGGGGCCCCCAGGGCAGGAGGCTTGGCTGGGGTGATGGCTCTCCCCATGGACCCTGTCAGGGCTTGTTACGGCTGCCAAAAGATCATCGCTGACCATGCCCTCAGTGACATTTGTGCCTGTGTGTCATTTCAGTCTCCTAAATGAAGCTGTAAAGGGAAATGGATGAGGGATGAGAAGGAGATTGCCTCCAGCCTCTGCTCCCTGCCTCTTCCCCAGCAGGCGTGATGGATGGCAGGAGCGGGGAGCGGAGGCTGAGTCAGCTCCCAGGTGACCTTCTCAGAATCCCTCCCCGTCCCCATCTCCCTCGCTGTTGCGCGGGGCCGCTGAGCCTGGGCAGATTGATGGCAGCTCACGCTCAATTTCTCTGATGCACTTTTGCTGAGAGACACTCGTACATCTTCCCCACGTCGTCTCTCCATATCTGAGGTCAGGCTTTCAACAGGCAAGAAATGTTCCGAAATAAATCACCGCCGTCCCTCACCCAGGGCTCTGCCAGCTCCGGGGGAGTGGGGCGAGGAAGAGAGTGAGTTGGAGAGCTGGTGTGGGGGGACGAGCATGTGCAGACCTGCACATGGGTGCAAGTGCACTCACTACATGGGCTTTCTGCCTTGGGGGTAAGCCCACAGCAGGCAGCAGGCAGCAAAGGTGCCGCTCCCCAAGGATTTCTCCAGGCTCCCTATGTTTCTCTCTGTGCATTTCTTGCACTAGGGCTCAACATCTCTCTAGGGCTCAACATCTCTCAGCTAGGGACCCACTTGTTCTGCACACCGTTGCATGCACTGAGCATATCGGACGGGAGATGGGGTGCACTGAGCAGCACATCCTTCCCTGTGACAGGAGGAAAAGGTATCCCAAAACTCATCCACCAGGCTGGCCTGGAGCAATCCTCACAGAAGCAGGGGCTCAGCCAGGATTTGCCCCATGCCTCCTTCCCTTTCCCATGCCAGGTCTGAATCTGCCCTGGGATATGGCTTGTGTCCCCAGAGCTCCAGTTTGGGGAACTCTTTGATGCTTTTGGCATTTTGTTCCTAACACCTGGAAGCTGTGCCAGTGCTGGAGGGTTGAGGGGAGCACTCCCCCTCCCAGTTCTCTGCTGCCTGCCTGCTGCCTAGGGTTTCTGCTGATGGAGATCAGCACCTCCAGGAGCTGAGGGAGAGGGTGAGACACTCACAGCAGTGGATCAGGGCACTTTGCTGCTGTTCTGAGCCACAGATGTGCTGGACAGCTTGCACACAGACAGACACATCTGGCCCTGCAGCTCCATCCCCACACCTCGCTGCTTCAGCCCTAGCCTTGCTTACGCACCGGGGCCAGGCAAGGAGACAAGGAGCTTTAAAGAAACCCAAGAAATGTGTCTGTTTTTTCTCTGCACTGCAGTTCTACTTCTTTCCAGCTTGATCAGTATTTAGAAATGGGGGAAAAAAAATTGCCTTTGCATTGCTCCAGGACCTGTGAGAGAGCCTTGAGACTGTGCAAATGCAGGCAGCTGTGCACACCCTCGTCTTGCTCCAGTGCCGCTGGGACTATTTGTCCTTAACTGACCTGGTCGTGATATTTAATCTCTACCCCGTCACACTGGAAAGTGAGGTGGTAGAGAGGGAAAGGTGCAATTACTCTGCACTTAAAAGCCCATGTTTAGATCTCAAATGGTGTGGGAGGATACATCAATGACCTCATTTAATAGATGGGGAAACCGAGGCATGCAGAGGACAGGGAATTTCCTAGGAATGAAGGTCAGCTCCAAAACCCTTGCCCTGTCCTTCCCCCATGAGCCACAGTGGCTCAGCCTGTTGCTGAGCTTCGCTCCTGACACCTTGGCATGGACATGATGGAGGCAGCTCTGAAGGCTCTTCCAGAGAAGTTTGAAGCTTCATGAAGCCTCAGCCTTCCATTTTTTGGCCACCCAGAGGTGCTGCCGATAGTGGTGTCCCTGCTCCTACAGCATGACTGAGGGGGGGCACCCCCTGCTGCTCCTCTAGCCGGTCTTTTCCAGCTTGTCCTCTGCTGAAGGGTGCTGAGAGCGGTTGGATTGCTGGGGTCCTGGTTGTTGGTTGGCCATGGTCCTAAGGCAAATTGCCTACTTAAGGGCCCAGCAGGAAGCCCAGGCCCACACATGGTGTGGTGTCAGCCATGCATGCTGCGTGCTGGGAACTCAGCACCAGCTCTACCAGAGCGTGCAAAACTCGTGGCTGCAGCACACCATCCCCATCCCTGGTGCGCTGGGTATTTTGGCATGGCTGAAGCTCTCTGCTCCTCTGCCTTGCTGCCTTTGGTAAAATCCCAATTTCCCTGGCAGACATGGCACCACGCAGCTCCGGGAGCAGCAGGAGCCCTTGCTGGTGGTATGGCTCCTGCCCATTCTGCAGGTTGCCCTGGAGCATGGTGCCCACGACAGCTCTTGCCCCTTGTCCCCAGCTATGGGGATCAGCTGCCAGCAGTTATCCTTTACACACTCAGCATCCCAGGCAGTGTGGCCCCAATATCTGTACCCCTTTCTCTGGAGATTGCACCTCTGTGCCCCAAAAATGCCTCTCAGAGCTCAGCAGATCTGCAATGAGCCTGGGAGTCCCCAGAGGAATCTGCAGCCCCTCCCCAGACACCTTTGTGCTCAAGGTCCTGCACAGGCTCCAGCAACACATCAGCCTCTCCTTCCGCATCCCTGCTCCCAAAGCCCAGGTACTCAGTGGCCTCATCCTGTTCTTCCAAATGACACCTCTTCTCCAGACAAAGTGGTGGCCATGATGGAAACTGCCCAGAGCAGAGACCCTTCTACTGGGAGCAGCAAGCTGCAGCGGGGCAGGTGGGGGATGCCACGGGCTGGTTGCACAGCCCAGCCTCAGGGGACGCTGTGTCTCACTGTGAACTGACTGGCTTTTTCCAGGGGATCCCACCTTCCTGGGAGTTTGATGGTGCCAGTCTGCTGTTTTGAAAGCCAAGCTACTGAGCCTAGGGAGAATTGGACTTTTCTTTAATGAGAAGCCACATTCTGGCTTTTCTGATGGTGCGCAGCCAAGTTGGAAATAGAGACTGAGACTGTGCCAAAGGCTCTGAACCAGAAACCGAAAGTCAGCCTTGAGCTGTGCACGCTCTATCATTTTTTCCAGTCATCTCAAAGCTGGGGCTGGATGAGTTTCCTCAGTCCGTCCCCAGCATGACTGTGGGTCCCAGTCCACGCGGGACTTCTAAAAATGTAGTTAAGAAGTGCTAAGGTTCATTGCCTCTTGAACGTTTCCCAATTTGTAGTGCAACTGATGTACAGAAGCAATCACAGAGGGAATAAGGCTGCCTCTGGGTCTGTGCTGCACTGGAGATATGTCCCAGCTGCATTTTTGCCTCCTCTGCAACAAACAAGTGACCACTGCAGGTTGTGCAGGCTTGAGCTCTGATGGAGGCTCAGACCAGAATAATGGTGCCTTCATTGCACCTTCCCTCTGCTTGGATCATCAAATACCATCAAAACAATGCCTTGCCTGCTCCAGTGCATTTATTATTTGTGTTAAACCAAAAGAGATCTGAGCCTCACAGCACTGTGTGCTGCATGACACAGTGGGAAATAGGTCCTGAATCATACTCTAAGGTCCAGTGGTTGAACTGCCCAGGTCTCCACTGACCATGATGGGAACACGGACACCCAGCTCAGCTCTTGGCATCAGCCAGGAGGGTCACTTACAGCCATGTGTGCAGAAGTCAGTGGCAAGGATGGTATTGGGGGAAATTGTCTCCAGAATAACAAGTGAATGCACAAGATCCCTCTTGTAATATTTTGGAATTTAAATTCAATTCTGGAATCCAAAAAAGCAAGTGGCAGGAGGGGACCAAGCAGCTGTCTAGGAAGCAGAAAGCTGCAGGGCCAAACTTCATCAGCCTGCACTTGTGTTGCACACAAACCCAAGCAAGCCGAGGACATGCTGAGGAGACACTGGTACATGATACACTTCTGTGCCTGGAGCTCTTCAGAGAAGGAAGAAAGGTCACTTGGGAGGAGGGAACATTCCTTGCTGCTCTTGAAAATCATCAGTTACTATGTCCTGAGCTAGAGTTGCAAATTTTCCCTGCTTTGCTGGCCATTGCAGGGCTCCAGTGTAGCCCTCAAAGCCCTCCCAAACCCACGCAGCTTGTCCTCCCTTTTCGCAGGGGGGAGGAGCGCCAGGCAGTGGAGCTCATCATCATCCCCCTAAGAAGGGACCCCAGGTGCCACAGGGTCGTATGACTCAGGCAAGATGATGCATTACCCGGAGCTATTTCTCTGTGAGGAGTCAAAGGGGAGAGACTTGATGAGCTTTTCCCAGGGAAAAGCAGGGGTAAAGCAGTGAAGGTCTCCTTCAGGAGTCTGGATAGTGCTACACAGGAGCAGAAACGCCCGGCCAGCTGCGTGGCCCTACGGATGCTGAGACATTATCACAATGGGAGAGGTAAGGCTGGAAGGAAGCTGCTCCAAGTTCTTATCTTTGCTTTGCCAGTGACCACATATTGTATTTTCCCATCTGTAAAACATTAAAAAAACCCACCGTCCATTCCCTTCCAGAGTCTCCATGAGGATTCATTCATTTATGTCAGAGTAAAAACATGCAAAGTGCTGTGCAGATGCAAAGTCAAGCCTGACCTCCTGGCTCCTGCCACACTGACCATGCTGCAGGATGACCTGGGCTGGCTTTCCAGGATGCTGCTGCGTACAGTCTCCTGCCTGTGGCACCACGAGGACACACCAGGCATGGCACAACACAGAACTGGTCCATGGTCAGGGTGAGAAGGAGGAAA
>NW_008824591.1:365301-379060 GCF_000699105.1 Pygoscelis adeliae
AAGAGTGTGACTGGCCTCAAGCTCATTTCCAGTATCAGCTTTCAAGGGGGTTGTTCCAAAAACCCCAGACGCCCTGTTGTTATTTTTCTGCTCCCACCCAGCGCTGCGGTGCCAGGGTGCCCACTGTGCCGTGCCTGGGCACCGCACCAACCTCATCGCACCTTGCACCATAGGCAAGCAGGGCAGGGCTGTCCCTGGGGGCAGCAACGCTTCGTAGGAGCTGCCAGCTGCTGCCCCACTGCACAGGACACCACCGGTCCCGGGGAGCCCCATGCACAGCCCAGCATGTCCTTGCATATCTCCAGCACCAGCCAGCCCTGAGCTGCACAACCAGCGTGTCCACGGGCAGCCACCACCCTCTGCTGGGTGGACGCGGACCGGTGCAGGACGGGCCCCGTGCCATTGCACTCTCATGTCCAGAGCTTGGCTCAGGCAGGTCGGATCCTGGCAGTCCCTGAGCAAGCAGAGCTGGGCGCTGGCACATCCCCAGGGAAAGCTCTCTAGCTCCGTCTGCCCTCCCGCACGCTCCCGTCTTCGACAGCATCTCCGCGGAAGCAGCCAACAGATGTGACAAGCACGCCGACTGCACGATCTCGCCCACATCCCCCGGAGCCTGGGCTCTGCCTGCTGAGACCCCTTCACAGCCCATTAGGCAATTCAGGTTCGGGAACACGCTTCGCTCTCCTGGCGGCTGCAGGAGAGGCGGCTGCCTCCGGACCCCTCCTGTGCCTGCCGAGGTGACCATGGCTCCCAATCACTTCCAGCTGCTTAGCTCCGCGCTGGCTGGCAGAGCCCGTGGGGAGCAGCCGGTCGATCTCCTGTGGGTCACCTGGTGACAACAGGGGGGAGAGGAAGGGGACCAGCCACTGTGCAGGGGCTGTCTGCACCGTGCAGAGGAGGCCAGGCTTCCACCAAGCCTTTGAGCAAGGTGGGAAGGAAAATGAATTAATTGCATGGAAGAGCCCCTCCGCCCTGCCCCAGTTTCCCAGTCCAAGGGGGTGGTGGCTGATCTGGTGTGGGCAGCGGCTGGGCTCTCCGGAGGGTCTGCCCTCAGCGGACGCGAGGCACCAGGCACCCCGGAGTCAGATCCCATCCTCCAGAATTTCAACGAGTTGGAGGAGGGTTTTGAAGTTGGTTCAGTGAGACGCTGTGTCTCAGACCTTCTCTCAGGGCCTTATTAAAATGCAGACTGCAAATTCAGATACTGTAAACAAGGTCACTGGAGAATGAAGATCAACAGAGTGCAAGCACAAGGAATGCAGAGCATTAATATTCTGATGTGTGAGCCCGTCCTAAATATTTTATCAGGCTAAGCTTTTTTTGTATTGAGGCATCCTTCCCCTGCTCTTCCTCCTCCTCTTCTGCCTGCTTCACGTCCTTTTCTCTTGTGCTCACAAAAAGCACTTTGTATTTCGGCTGAGGCTTGAAATGTATGCAAACCTTCCGCTCCCCCCCCACCCCCGAACAAAATCCTCGCCCTCTTCCAGGCGGAGGGGGAGAGATTTCCTAATGGGGTTTCTTTTGTTTCTGTCAACGTCTCACTTAGGCAGCGGGCTCTGAGACTTACTGAACGCTGGCAGTGTCTTATCACCCACGTCTCCACCCCCGCAGAAATGCAGGGATTCCCTCCCACCTCAGTGGCTCCGCAGAGCGGAGAGTAGCGTGGCAGCCGGTGCGTTGTGCACGCCTGTGCGCGATGTGCAATCGTCCTGTCGATTGCTCATGAGCTGTCTCTCCTACGGTGGGTGGTTTCGTCTAGGGGAGGTGATCCAGAGGTACTTGATCTGGCATCAGAGCAGCCATCGCAGGGTCATTGGCTTTTGCCCCGCGCCGAGAGTGGCTGAAAACCTTGTAGTTAGTAAAAAATGAACTGTAATCCAGCCCATCCTCAGCTGGTGGTGAAAAGGTGCTTCCTGACCCCAAGAAACATGCCCCCATGCCCTGAGGCATAAGATTTGATTTTCCTTATCAAGATGCTCTCTACCACAACTACAAATGCATCACACAGTGCTGAAAGGGTCTGTGGTTTTATAAATCCATAACTTTTTTTAAAATTATTTTTACATTGGGGCCACACAATCCTGAAAGGATCCATACCATACCATTACAAATCCCAAAATGGTATTTTTTTCCTTTTACTTCCAATCAAGCTGAGAAATTTGGACCGTGCTATCAAGTCCCCCCTCCTGGAGTCATTGCATGACATGGGAAAACCGTGCTTCAGAGAGGGCTCACACTGTGGCTCTCCTGGCCCAGGTGTGAGCGGTTGTGTTTGCTGAATGTGATCATTCAAATGAAATCCAGAGATTCACGGAAATGTTTGCTCATCCTGAAATTTCCCAGATCTGAGTATTTATCCACATTGCCAACTGGTGATTGCGTGCTTTCCTCTGTGCTACCTACTAACCCTAAATTTATCTTGTTTGAAAAACTACAGTCATACAATTAGCAATAAAACCCAGGAAGTGGAGTGGCCAACCACACATCTCAAGTCATAAATAGCAGAGGGTTGAACTGAACAGTTTGGGAATAGTCAATTGAATGGGAATTATTCATGCAAACTGTATCGCATACTCTTACAAATACCAAATGCACTCCAGAAAATGAGGGCATTTACGTAATGACTTCTCATTAAAAAAATAATCATAATAAATTGATTATTAATAAAATATTGAGAGATAATTAACACATTTTCTCAGCAGAAGATTCCAGAAAAGGGGCCACTTCTCCGTTTCAACCTCAACTCTGGCTTCCAAAGGACTTGAAAGAGAATCGTGTGCATTAACCAGAGAAATCTGGCCTAAAATGAATATTTAAATGCAACATGAATTAATGGGTGAGCTTTTCAGTAGGTGAAATGTTGGAGTCTATACAAATTGACATTTTTTGATCATAAATAATAGTCTAGATCTGAAACTGCTGTATAATTAGCAGTTCTTGGATCCACAACCATTTTGCAATTGTGCAGAGTACATTTTTTTTTTAATTATAATGTTAATAACACCAGCAATATTGCCCAGCTCTAAGCAGGACAACAGACAGTAAGGAGTGGATGTGTTCATGAATCAGCAATGGTGGCTGGAGGCATCATTCGGCACCTTCCCTGCACTGTCGAGAGATTTTGCTTTAACCGTGCTGACCCCTGAGAGCTCATCCCCCGGCTGCTGAGTGCTGGCGGTGGCAGATGAGAGCCCCTGCGTGGGTACGGACAGACAGGCGTGACAGCGGTAGGAAATGAAAGAGGAAAATCTGACTGTACTACATGCATTATCTGAGCCAGAACAAGTTTCTGCCAGGAAGAGCTGACGTCCCTGCTCTGCCTGGGCTCAGGTGCCGGTTCCCAGCCCTGTGCCTGGGGCCAGGGAGATGCTTCATCCTGGGATGCTCACCCGGTTGAGCTCACGGCTCCTGCACACTCAGCTGCCAGGAAGGACATGGGGTGGTTGGGGTCTACCCTGGGGTGTGGGGGTCTTGCTGTGTAGGTGGAGCCACAGCCTGTACCCAAGAGTCTTTTGAGGCTAAGCCGTAGGGGCAAAGGATGGAGAGGGATACGGACTCTGGAGAAAGGATGGCCCAGATCCACAAATGCATGTGTATCCCAAGGTCCCTAACACCTGGAGACCTTGTGAAAAGGATAGGTGCTCCAACAGCTTAGGCATAAATGCAGGTGAGGCCCTCACTCCTCTTCCAGAGCATGAGGCTACTATAACTGAGCATCACACCTTGGCTCACACACTACACGCACATGCACAGAGCCCCACATCCACTGGACCAAGGTAAGGGAAAAGTGAAACGTGGGATTCAAGCTGCTGCAAATGATCCAGCCTGCACAGCACAAAGGGGTACTGAACTGTTTGGCCCTATGTCTCGGGCAAGTTTGGTTACCAAGAGCGCAGGTGCCTCCCTGCAGGCCAGCCATCAGGCTGATTCAGTATGCGGCTGCTGCTGAGGATCTTGGCAGCATCAGGACATGGGGAAAACCCTGACATGTTTTCACTCGCTGCTTGGCACAGCTCACTGGAAAGGCCTGGGCATGTCTCCTCTCCCTCGGTGACTGTGTGCTACAGCCCTCCAGTCCAGCCAGGGGGACCCCAGGGAATGAAGACATTTATACTGCACATTGACTGGCCTGTGCTCTCTTCTCTTTTGAAATATAGCAGCTTATTGATTTATATTTAAAAGGGATGAATGCAGCATATATCAGTATATTAGACACACTCCACACAAACAGAAAGGGCACCACCGCCTTCCCACTTGAGCAATTCATCACCTACCAGAGCCCTCCCGGTGTAACAACTGAGCAGACCGAGGGGGAGAGGGGATTTCTCCCTTGTGCAGGCTTCCTGAGCAAATTCCCTGGCATGGAAGAGAACTGTTGCGGAAGCTCCATCTCCAAAATGCATACACTTCTGTATTGTTACCCTCTGCAAATGGCTTTCCCTCCTGGCCTCTGGAACATAGTGCAGAGCTGCCACCCATGTCACGGCTTGGGGGAACTGAGGCACGCAAAAGCAACTTGCTTTTGTAAGTTGCACATTGCAAGCCTGAAAAGAAGCATCGATTTGAACTCAGGTCTCCTAAGCATTAAAGCAGTGGCCTGGCTGACAAACACCTTCCCTCCAAGGGGTCCTTATGTAGGATTCAAGCTACTGCTGCAAATCATCCAGCACAGCAGAAATGGGCACTGAGCTAGTCCAGCCCTCAGACCTTGGGCAGATTTGGTTACAAATAGCACAAACCTCCTGCCGGTGCTGATGGGCTGATTTGGAGCATACACAGCACCTTGGGCACTTGGCTCAGGGTGCTGTCATGGATGGGACAGCAAATGTCTGCCCAACGGGTCACATTTGCACTCCAGCCCTTGGCTGTTAGGGGCTTTGCAAAGCCTCCTTGTGCCTCGGCATTACAGTATCTGTGAAGAGAAAGGAAAGAAAGAGGTTCTCCTTCCCCAGCCAGCCGCACTGGGAGGGACAGGTGCCCTGTTAGAAGGTAATTCTTCATCTCCCAGGGATGGCAGGGGGTGAAAGCAAGCAAAGCCCCAGAGCTCCTCAAGTGCCAGAGGCAAAGGGAACTTCCTCAGCCCCCCTAACAGAGCAAGAACTCATCCTGGTAACACCACACAAAAATCCTCCTCCCTTCCCTTTGCTGCAGGAGACAAAGCACTACTACCTTTTCCTCTCTCTGCCAGCCAGCCTGGGGCTCAGGGAAACAGGCTGTTTCTTGGCTCCAGGCTGGGTCCCAGCAGAGCATGCTCCCCACCATGCTCACACTCATGCACAGGACTCCAACAGGTACAGATGAAACCCCTCTCCTCGATCGGAGAGAGAGGGAGGCAGGGATTTCAGGTACCAAAGTGAAAATTACAGCTTCTCTTTTGACTTACGAGTATTTCTGTTGGCTCTTGCTTGTGCTGGGTTTCCATTAGCAGCACAAGCTGGGTAGTTCATCTATCACATTTACCAGCCACAGAAATGACATCGGGGCAATACAAATATATTCTGGTGCATTAGCATTCGGAATAGATAAGGGCAGTAGCAAGCCACCAAGAGGGCAGCTAAGTGCACCAGATAGAAGGGAAGAGGCGTAGACATACCATGCTCACTGAGCACTTGATATCTGAGTCAAATCCAGGCTGCTGTCTTCATACAGGGGAGCATGCCTTTGATATAATATCCCCCTGAGATATGATATACACCTGTGATTATCCTGACTTGCAATTCCATGTCCCTGTGCTGCCCTGAGCCAGCTCTGCAAGCTGCAGCGTTATTTATCTGGCAATAAACGTCCTTCTGTCTGCAAAATGAGGGCTTCAGCTGGGAAAGTAATGGGCAGTTTCGGCTCAGCTGGAGATGTGCCCGAGGGTGAAATCTGATTGGGAAGGAGTGTTGTCCTCCCGGCTGAGCGAGATATCCCCGTGACCTGCTTTCCAAGGTGGCCAGACAAGGGCAGCCTGGGGAAGGGGAGCTGCTGCAGCCTGCCAGCGAGCCATGCAGCCACCGCAGCAAGGAGAATCACATTGAGCCGAGCACGGTGCCTTTCCCTCAGTGACTGTCCCTCAGGAGGATGCCTCTCCCCATGGCTGATTAACAGGGAAGAAGAGCATATCCATGCCCAGGAAGAGTTAAAAGGACTTAACCCCGTTGCACATTGCTGCTTCTGATGCCCACCCTCCTGCCCCAAGTCGTGCATCCTGATAACGCCTTCCCTGTCATCTCCTCTCTTGCACTAGAGGGACAGATCCTACCGGTCTTATTTCATCCTGCAATGAGAACTTTGCACTGAGACTGGAGAGAAGACCCCACTGATGAGTTGTCAGTGTCCTGTCCGTGGGGTGCTTCCTCCTCATTCATGGGCTTGGGCCTTATCTCTGGGAAAGGAAGCGTTAATAAATTGTGTGTGATGGGGCAAAGAGCAAAGGGAGAACAAGATTTGTCTCCACCAACATGATCCATCTGGAAGTGGAGCAGCACATAGAAGGAAGGGGTGTAAAGTCCCTCATCATCAGGGAAAGAAGATGGACAGTGCCAGCCCTGCTAGCAAATGTCTCTGAGACTTGGTCCCCTCAGGGGACAACAGAGGCAGTTGGCAGCTGCCTAAGGCAGAGGCAGCTCAGGTCTGGCTCTCAGCTGCACGGCATTTGCGATAGCCCAGCCTGTGCAAGAGGGGTGACAACAGCAACTCCATTTCTAACGTGCTTTGGGATCCGTCTGTGCAGGATGCTGCAGGGAAACCAGGCACAGAAATATTATCATTAGCATCATTATTATTATTATCAGTATTCCCCTGCAGCTGGTGGTGGCTGCACAGCAAAACCATCCAGAGCTGCTCTGGTGGCATTTCCCTCCATCCACCCCAAATCCCCATTGCTTTGACCAGATAGAAATTGCCCCCAAGAACATCTCTCTTTTCTGAATGTTGATTTCTGTTTAGTTAATTAAATGTTTTTAGTTCTAGTTTTCAGTTTTCTGCACTTTCAGTGCAAAAAAACAGTCAGTTGTAGAGGGAATAAAATTATGTTCTTCCACAATTCTTAGGGAAGAAGAGT
Organism: Pygoscelis adeliae; assembly: GCF_000699105.1. NCBI lineage: Eukaryota > Metazoa > Chordata > Aves > Sphenisciformes > Spheniscidae > Pygoscelis > Pygoscelis adeliae. The sequence goes on from NW_008824591.1 coordinate 372,347, forward strand.
TCTAAGTTTTAAGTAGGTCTATAGCCATGGAGATAATGACCTGTTTCCACTGCACCCACTGCCACGCTGTGGGAAAAGAGGCAGCATTGGCCCCAAATCCCCATTCACTACCACTTTTGGTGCCACCTTCCCCCTCTGGGCAGCAAGGGTGATAATTGCCTCCTACAGCATGGGGAGGGTTAATTAGCCAGTGATCGTTCAGTGCTGTGAATAGGTAAAATGTTGCCTAAGTGCAGAGCATTATGATTAATAATATCCAGCCTGCTAAAGCAAAGTGCTTAGAAGGATTCAGAAAGGATTATTCATTTATATGAATACAGAGGATATCTACAGTTACATTAAATGGGATAAAAATCTGCAGGGGACCTAAACCCTCACGCTTCAGGACATAAACCAGCCATTAGCTGCCTGGGTTGGGAAGGAAGATCTCTCCGAACACTTTAGCATAGTGTCACTGTGCTCAGCAGGAGACCCTCATCTTCCTCGCAAGCATCCAGGACCAGCTTCTCAGCCCAATCTTGCAGAGATGAGACCAAGCCTGAGTCTATCTCGCAGTTCACAACTTCTAGTATTGCTCCAGTGCTGTGTTTTCTGGCTACCCTGCCTGTGCTAGCCCTGTGCTAACCTTGTGCCACCGCTTGCTGATGCCTCGCTTGTGTCCTGGACCCAGCTTGGAGAGCACCCAGCCCCTGCTTTGCTCCACAACCATTGCAGCCAGGGCAGTGGGACCAGTGTGGCACGAAGAGAGATGACCCTGGTTTTGCCACTTTGTGCTCCTCTATTAAAGTTGAGGAAAGGAGGGAACCTGGGTGGTGGTATGTGATGCTGAGAGCTGGAGGGGTGAGGGTGTGAGCTGTCTACAGAGCTGGGTGCCCAGGCATCGCTGGCTCTCTCGACTGGTTGTGTGGACCTTTGCAGATACCTGCCTGCACCTGGTGCTCATGCTCTGAGCTGCTGCAAGCGCTGGGGCTCAGGGTTGCACTGAGACAGCTACACACCTTCCAGGCTGGTGCTGGCTGGTGCTCACCTCACTGGGTCGTGGGCTAAGCAGAGCTGTCTGTCACAAACCATAGGACAAGTCTTATCTCTGCTGGGCACATCTTCCACCTATACCTTGGACCAAGACTTCATCTCATGGGAGGAATGTGAGGATAACAGCCAGAAAGTGAGGTGGAAACAGCTGTAGACTGAGGAGAGCTCTTACAAGCAGCTCTGTTGGTGCTGATTCCCCCCCAGCACCTCTGACTCCCTTTAGCAAAGAAACACAGGTCCTCACAGTGTGTATATGCTCAAACCCCGCCCACCCCCAATTTATTTATTTTGTTGCTCAAACAGGAACATCTTGAGCAGAAACTCCAATTTTGCACCCACTTTCAGAAGTTGATCTGCTGTGCTTTGCTTAGGAGCTTGAAATATTTCTTCACTTTTTTTTTCTTTTTGTTGGGGCAAAAAACCCGCTGAAGGTGCAAATGGCAAAATATTGCTTAAGAGTTGCTGGTTATGTGGTGTTTTTGGTCTCAGTGGTAAGAAAATACCCCAGATCTGATCCTGGAGGGTGATGAGAAGATAAGGATTGCAAGAAATTAAACTCAGGAAATGCAGAAAATCATAATGCAGGAAATTAAAAGGCAGTAAATTCAAAACCGATACAAGTTTTTATACAGCGTGTGGTTAATCTGTGGAGCTTATTGCCACGAGATATTAAAACAGGTTGGATGTGCATATGAACACCATCATCTGCAGTTACTATAAACACAGTAAACATTAAGCACTTTAACCCTCTTTCTACTCAGCATAGACTGACCACCCTTCCACTTGTGGTTAGCAAAGAGCTTCTTCAAGAGGAATTAGAGGGCAATGCTGACTGATCGTGTTAGAATTAATGAAACCCTCTACCCAGTATCTCCCCCTCCAGATACGGTGCCCCCATGTCTCTGCTGGGGATCCAAGAAGGAGTGCTAGAGGAGAGATGCTCTGTGCGTATCTTCTACCCCTTTGCCCAGAGGAGCTCAGTAGATCTGCAGGATCCTGGACAATGGGCCAAGGCAGCAGTAGGATGGGGTGATGAGTAACAGCCCTTGGGTTGAACAATCTGAAAACACAGTCCTCTGGAGCTCATCTGGTTCAGACGCTGCTGAAGCTTGGCTTCACTGTCTTTGATCTTCAACAACAGTCCTCTGCAACCCTGCAAGGTCTCCCACCTCATGAAGAACTGACTTCATGCATAAGCCCACAGTGCCAAAACCAGTTACATTCTGGGATGCCTTGTTTTCCTCAGACAACCAGGCCCCTGTAAATGACTCAATGCATCCCTCATCAACAGGGTTAGGTCAAGGCATTTGGGATGGCCCTCAAGACCTGGGTAAACTATGAGCCCTTCTGCTGTAGCCAGCTGCGAGGGGTTGCCCAAGCAGCACTTCCATCCCATTTTGCAGGTTAGAGGGGTCAGCAGCAGCATGCGACTTGTTCTGGGCTGGGTGCCTCAGCCCAGAGGGCTCCCTTAGACAGGAGATTACACGGACGCCCATGTATTTCCTCCTTGCTGTGCTCATTACAATAACTGAGGGCCCTTCTTTTGCTGAGAAAGAGCCAAACGCAATTTGTGTCATCTCATAATGTGTACTCTAATACGTTACATTGGATCCAATTAGGTAATGGCAGCCCCAGCAGCAGAAAGGGGGGGGTCAGACTTCATCCTAGTTTGGGCCGTGCTTTCGACATTGATCCTAATGAACACCAGGCAGAGGGGTGTCCCCCTGAGATGCTCTTTGTGATGCTGGAGCAGTTCAGGACTGGTTAATGTGCACTTAACACAAAGTGTTACCTGAAAAAGATGCTCAGCGAGAGGGAGCCGACATGGTGCAGTGTAATTTATGCCTTTAGAATAGGATCCTCCATGGGCATTACAACAGCACACTTGGAAAGGACTCAGCTGCATGCTGGAGAAGAAAGGAAGGCTTTAAGTGAAGATTTAAAGAAGGGGATGGAGCATCTACAAAGAAGGGGAACACACGCCCTCCAGCTGTGGAAGAAGGCAGAAGGGAGACTGAGATAAAAGGGAAGCTTTGATCTTCCTCGATCCATCAGGCTTCGATCAGCGGTGTCCTGCTGTGCCGGGTCTGGCCGAGGGCTGGCGTGTGACTGCCTTGGTGCTGAGCTGGCTGTCATGAAAGGCACGTTCATTCCTCCCCTGGCCTGTCCAGAGGGCTGGGCTCCCTCTGCTCAGCTGGGTGCTGCTCTGCCCTGAGACCCCCCCTGCGGGGTCCTGCACCGCTCACCAGCCATTCCCACAGGCTGCGTCGGAGCTTTGCTGCAGAAGGGTAAAAGCAAGTTTTCCCGTGCCAGAAGCTCACATTGGGCTAGCTGGGTTTCCTCGTTACTGGTTTGCAAGTATGTAAATGCACTCACTTTTCCATCTGCTGCCAGATCCACAGGAGTTCAAGGCCATAGGAGAGGCAAAACTTACCCTGAATCCCAGGGCTTCTGCTGCCAGGGTTTTAGGAAAGACAGCAGAGTGCACAAGAAGTGATGAAACGGTGGGTTTGGGCATTGCTCAAACAATACAGAAAACCTCACGCACATACTCAGATGCCCAGTGTAATACAAACCCGCCTCATGCTTGCTTTCCTACTTTGGCAGCTTGTGATGAGCTTGGGGCAAAATTTAACTACTGATACGTAAGGGAGAGAGCCAGACCTCCCATTATCACAGCCTCCCAACCCAAGATGCTTGTAGCACTGGCACCTCCCTGTTGGGCTGCAAAATCTCCTTAGTGGTAAAGAAGTAAGAGTCCTGGTCTGAGCAGTGGGGGTGTCCCATTGCTCCAAGGAAGCCATCAGAAAGCTTCAAGGCCAATGGATAACCCACGATTCAGGCATCAGAAGCACATGCAGGAGAGCAAGTGACCGAAGGTGTTTTGCAATTGCTTTACAATGTTTTAATTGACATATGGTGATGCAGGGCCTGTCCACCCAAGTGATACAATGTGCAGATGACACCAAACCTGCAGATGCTGTTCAGTGCTCGTGGGTGGCATGTTCACAGCAGAGCGGGGAACTGATGCATGAAAAGCTGCCTCGAGAAGAGGGGTTCTTGCACCTGCTGAGACACCTTGCCTTAATCAAGGCAAGACCATGATGCTCCCATGACACCCTCTTATCTGTATTGGCCATTTACTGCACACCAGGAAAAGAGGATTGAAACTCTGCTTGTCCATCCCACTGGCCCCAGGCACAGCAGCGCTGGCAGTTTGTTGGGTCCCAGTGCTCTCTGCAGTCCTGCTGCTCCTCTGTCCTCCCCACCTGGCACAAGTGCCTGCCTGGTGTCGCTGCCAGAGCAGCTCAGTTACACTTATAAATCCACATTGCAATTTCATTTTCAAAGCTCCCAGTTACCAGCTCTAGCCCTTAATCTCACACTCCATAAATCAGTCAGCGAGGGAGCTGGGGAGCAGAGGAGATCAGCTCCTTTTGCCCTCGCTGGGCAGAGCTGGGCAGCTCGTGACAAGGGATGTGGGGCTGGTGCAGGGTCTCTGTCCCCTGCCACAACGTGCCCCTTGTGCAAGCCAAGAGGCGCTGGCAGGAGCCCAGGGGGAGAAAGCAGGAACGCATTACTGGAGAGCAGGCGTGGGTCGCTCCCATGCCCAGAGTTAGCCTTGCGTTGATTTGTGGAGGCTAATTAACCTCAGACTTGCAGCATTAATATTTGGTGGGTGCTTAGTCGCATCTCGTACAAACCCCGTCTTGATTTAAAGCACAGTAGCGGGTGTTGCTGCAGCCGGCAAGCGGAGCTGAGCGTGCCAGAGCCTTTTCAGCCTAAAAAGCCAACCCTTGGAGTTTGACACTTGCTGTGGTGATGGATTTGCTCCGAAGGAAAATGCCCCTTCGGCGACCATTAAGCAGACACATTGTTTAGATTTGTGCCAAGGTGTTTTTACGTCTCATCTAAGGCTTTCAGTGAAATGAGGCCGGTGGACTCCACACAGCTCCCAGCCAGGAAGAGAAGGGCAATTATCCGCGGTGATAAACGGAGGGGATGCTGCCCAGTTCAAACCACTGCAGACCAGTGAAGACCTAAACAGTCTCCTTCCAGAAGGCAGGTGAGCAGGGCAGAAATCACACGCTGCCTGCTGGCTTTGTGTGTTGTGTGCCATGCATGCTGATAGGGCGAGCTGTGATTTATCAACAAAAATTAGGAGTGGGAACGCTGTTTATCTGGAGAGTGAATAAATTCATTTTTGCCTGGGAATTTCAATGTCTGCATTTTTGGAGGTCTTTTTCCCCTGAATGTCACACTGGGAGTGGAGATGAATGAATTTTGTTTCATGCAACTTTTCTATGGTGGAAACGCAAGTTTGTCAACTCTGAAGTATTTTGCAAAATTATGATCATTTTGCCCAATTTTGTTTATTGGAGAAAAAACATGTGAAAACATTTAAAATGGCCAGTTTTGACATGTTCAGAGTGAAATGTTTTGATTTTTTGGGTCTGAAACATTCTTCAGTTTAAAAACTCCCTTTCATTTAATTTTGAAAAATCTAAAAGCTTGATTGAAGCAAAGTATTCCGATACTGTCAAATGAAATGTTGACTCCAAACCCTTTAAAAATCAATTTGACAATAATTTGGAAAACTTTTATCTTTGTTCGAAGCTTGAATAACATTAAAAACAAACAAACAAATGCACAATTTGCAAATGAACTAAAACGAATCTCTTTTCCATGCAGCTCTTGTTTTAAAAAACATTTAATTTTCTAGGTTTTAAAAAAAAGCCAAAATCCCCTTCCAAATCCAAGGAACAATCTGGCCCTTACAAAGCGAGGTGACTGCATCCTACCGAGTAAAAGCCTTGAAATGGATGTCGTGGATAATGAACAAACCAGAAGCCACTGCGATGCGGCTGCCAGACCTGAAACAGCTCTTGGCTCCATAAGCAGGGAAATACCAGTTTGCAGCAGGGACACGGCATTACCTTTGGACATGGTTTACAGAGGCAACCGCTCAACTCCCTGTCTATGCCAGAGGTCCACATTTTTAAAAGTACGGTGGCAAATTTGGAAATCATCAGGAAATAGCTCAAGGGATGGTCTGAGACGTTGGAAACCTGTTGTGCAATGAGAGAGGAAAGAAGTGCAAGGTATTAACATCACTGTTAAATCCAAGACAACATTAATATCTGACTCGTCTGAGTTTAGAAGTGCCTTTGAGAGGAGGAGATACCAAAAAGCCAACTGGCTAGCATACAAAGGCAGAATATCAGCTAGCAGCTGGAGGGTACAGCCAGACAAACTGGGAGCGGGAGCCGAGTGCCAGTGTTAACAGTCAGAGAGATAAATCCCTCGAACAGCTTGCTCTGGCATGTGGTGGAGACTCCATCACTCAAAGCTGTTCATTCACTTGGATATCTTGCTGCAGGATCTGCTGTGATCAAACAGAAACCCTGGGCTTGAGAGGGGTGAAGTTCTCCCTCCTGGCCAGAAAATCAAACTACATCGTCTTTGCAGCTTTTCTTGGCCTAATCTTTGGAAAGAAGAGGCTAGGAAGGCTGTTTTCCCAGAGCACAGACACACCACGTAACCTGTGGCAGAGAAGATCCCTTCCCTGTCCAGCTTCCTAGCAGCCTCAAATGGGAACCACAAAGAAAAGCAAACACACATGCCATCTCTGGTTTATTCCCAGTCCCCACGCGACTATGCTAGCCAAATCCTTCTTCCCAG
>NW_008824591.1:379310-398015 GCF_000699105.1 Pygoscelis adeliae
GGGTGTCAGTGCCCCTGCCATGACACCATCCATCATGCAGGCGTGACCCACAGCTCTGACCAGCCTGTCTCCAGCACAGCCCCACACATAGACTGTGATGATGAGTTCAAGGCTGCACCAGGTATCCTCCTCTGCCTTTCACCAGCACATGACTGACCTGATGGTTCACAGACCCCATCGGTTGGGTCACTACAGGTCCTCCAGTCAGGCTGTCTGCATGCACAGTTAGAGCAATGAAAGAGGGAGAAAAAGTGGAAGAGAATAAGAGAGAAGGGGGATTGCTCTGGGGAGATAAGGCAGGTGACCGGGAAGAGGGATGGGGAGACCCAGGGTGGTGTTCCTTCCACATCCTCACCAGGAAGCTCTGGGTGGCCCCTTGCCTGGCCCTGCTCACTCCTCTCATGGTGATGCCATCATCGGTACCCCAAAAAGAAACTATTCCCTTGAGCAGTGAATGTATCGGTCTGCTGCCTGGTGTCTTGCCCCATGCCCTTTGCAAGCCCGCTCATGAGCCAACTAGTTCACTGCAGGCAGATGTATGGGATGGGGTTGGTTTAACCCAGCTGGGAGCAAACTTGCTCTTCTGCACCCACTAACCGTGCACGGTGGTACCAGGGAGACCCGCTGCTCCTGCTGTGGTGGTACAAGTGAGGAGCATCCCTCAGGCTTGTGCTGGGCATTGTGGCACCAAGCTGCAGCAGCGCCACGGCATCTCCCATTGCTGCCATGCTCTTGGAGATGATGTCTGGAGACATGAGCCCTAGGGCAAACCTCCTTTCTGATACTGCAGTCCTGACACCGCTGGTGCAGAAACAGAGTGTTGCTGTTTGTGCTCTGTGTCTCCAGCTCATTCCCAGAGCCGACATCAGTGGCTGCAGAGGAAAGTGAAGGCCAAACCTCCAGCTGTGCAGCTTCCTCCTTGTCCAAAGCAGCCCTGGGCCAAACCAGAGGAAAGAGAAGGGTAGTCCCCTCCCATTCACACCATAACAGCCAGTAGGCAGGATGCTGCTGCATGCTTCGCTGCCTGCTCTCTCCTCAGAGCCTCAAGGGTGTGCAATAAAATCTGCTGCTGACCCAGCAAGTCAAAGAACAGTTTCTGGAGAACATCCTCTTCACCCTCTTCATCCATCCTGAAAGTGCTTTGGCTCCCACAGGGTTTTCCTGCTCAGTTCCCTGCATTTGTGGGAGCCAAGTGATTTCTCACATATGTGGTTGGAATTGAATAGCCTGGAGAGAGTGAAGCTTTCTGGACACCCATGATACAGGTGGTTTTAGCCTGTCTGCAGAGCTGTACCGCATGACCACCTCGCTGGACTGATTGAGCCCTGCTCTGTCTCTGTCCAGGTGCCCTTCATTACCCACATGTGAGTGATGCTCTGTGGTGGCACCACGGGCTGTGGTACCAAGGAAAGCACCAAGGGGAATGTAGGAGGGCACGAGACAGCATCCTTGTGGTAGGTGACAGGTTGGTCGACATAAAGCGCTGGGTCCTGGTTTCTGCTCCTACCTGTGTCTGATTTGGTCTAAGGTTCTGGACAAGGCAATTTGGATCAGTTTCACATTCTTCTGGTGAAAATATTCCTTCTTTAATCTTCTCGCCCTGCTTTTTTCTTTTGGGCTGTGATCTTTCTGGGGAAAACACTCTCTCCTAGGACCCCAGATTATGGGCCATATAGGTGTTCTGGTGGTATCAGTGATTGACACCATCAGGAGTCCATATGCTGGCCATGGTGTCGGCATAAGATGAAAATCCAGCCCTGACCCAAGGTGCTTAGGGTCAAACACATGGCACAAATGCCTGTTCCTCACTGCACTGCCCGTGCCATTGGATAGCCTCTGCAGAAAATCGTGTTCTCACATGCTGCACAGTGGGTCAGGGTTTTGCACCCTGCAGGTGTGAATTGCTGGTGATGACCCAGCAAGTCAGTTCAGTCCCCCATGCTGAGTGCAAGGACAAGTAAGTAGTCACTATTTCATCTTCCCCCTCCCTCCACCTCCAGCTCTGTGCACTTCCCTCTGCTTGTCTTCAGCCCTCCAGGGTTTATCAGGAGGCTTTCCTGGGACCACGTGTCCATGTAGCAGCATGTTGGGAATTCTCAGGGGCCCAAATTCAGGAAGAAAGCTGGGGCTGAGGGGGAGGTCCATGGCTAGCCAGGCTAGTCAGAGCCTCGGGGGCTTGCATAGAGCCAGACACTGCCCCTCTGCCACTGCCAGAGCCCTGATCCCTGCCGGGATGTGTCTAAGGTGGAGAGAGGTGGTTCAACCTAGATGCTGAGAGCTCTGTGTCCCATCGAGGATAATACAGAGGTTTGTTCCCACCTCCCTTCTGAAGCTGACCTGGTTTAGCTATGCCGAATGCTGCCACAGATGGCTTGTTAGCATCAATTCTCTTTCTTGCAATAATACCTACAGCCGAGAACTGGAGATACTGAATAATTTTGATAGTAAAGACAAGGGCCAACTGTGAAGGGCTGTAGAAAGACTTCATGATATCAAGTGACTGGTGACAAAATGGCAGATAAAATCCAATGTAGATAAATGGAAAAGAATGTACATGGGAAAATACAGTCCTAACTTTATGCATTAAATAAAGCACCATGAGCTGCCTGCCATTGCTAAAGAACAAGATCTTGGTGTTATAGTACATACATCTTTGAAAATGTCATCTCTGTGCTTGGCAGTGGTTAAGAAAAAGAATGTTAGGAATTATTAGGAAAGGAATAAAGACCAGAAGTATAAAGACCAGAAGCTGTCAGTCTATCCCCGTGTAAATCCTGGGTGGGCTCTGCCTTCAAACCTGGGCAATTCTGGCTCCATCTCCAGAGGGACATGTGACAGGAGTCGGTAAAATCATGCGTGGCCCTAAGAGAGTGGGCTACTGTTGGTTCTTCTCTCTTTCCATCACAAGGACCAGGGAGCTTCCCACAGAGCTGATGGATACCAAGTTCATGTTAAACAGAAGGAGGTGGCACTTCACACAGTACGTAGTGAAAATTGCAACTCCATGAACACATTCACAAGAGGGAAATTCATCAAGGGATGTTAGATTCAAAGGCACCTTTGGGTTCGGAGCCTTTTGGCTCTCCATGAGGAGAGGATCGCTATATTCTCACCCTGTTCTTACATACCCTAAGCATCTGCTGTTGCTCTAGGAATAAAGAAAGTGGTGGTCCTGGCCTCAGGGAGTTGACAGTCTGAATCAACAGGACAGATGCTGCGAGACTACAAGGTTCAATAAAACAGGAAGGGAAATTCAAGTCAGTGCCCTCACAAAGCAAGAAACACCAATGGGATCTTAACCAGAGTATTAGACCACAGAGAATCCCCATGCAGAAGTCCAACTAAGACTGTCCAACCTTCAGGATGCTTCAATGATATCTCACTCTCCACGACATGAAGCCAGAGAAAAACAGGTGCCATGGCTCACTGCTCACAGAAAAACTCATTTTAGCTTGGCTAAGTTAGGAAGCAATCAGCAAAATGGGAAAAAACTGGTGAGGCCGGGGAGGCAGGGAGGAGCTGGGAAGGGTGGCAGGAGGGGCTGGAGGCTGTTAAGGAGCAGACAGGATGGAGCAAGCAGCCGTTCGGTGCAGGGCAGGAGGAGGACACCCCGGTCCTGGGCCTCTGGATGGCCAAGCAGCCAGTGGGCCACGCATGCTCTCTAGGGAGGAGCTCCAGTGCCCTGACTCACAGTTAGGTCCTACTTTGATCCTTTATCGCTAACACCTCTCCTCCCCCTCTCTGTCTAGTCTAATGGTTGTGCATTGCATAGAGATGGAGGAGTTGATTAAAATAAGAAGTAGGGGGATGGGTTTTGAGATGTTTTAGGCTGTACTAGCCCAGCAGCATCCCTGGCTCCAGGCTGGTGAGCTCCGGATACGCACACCTCCAGTGCTGTGGGGACTCCCTTGGGATGGGTGGACTCCGGCAGTGCTTCGTGAATCTGTGCTTTTTTCTTCCTTCCCTTTCTAGGAAGATCTGTGGTGGGTTTAGCTGCAAGGCTGGAAGTACCATGGTGCTTCCCCACCCTCCCCACACACCGTGGGCTGTGGCCAGGCTCTGCGCATCAGCAGTGCTGCCGACAGGAGATTCCCATGGCCCAGGGCTGCCTTTGCTGCCCGAGGGCAGCCGCAGAGCCAGGCTCATCCCTCACGGAAGGCTGTGGTCCTTGGGGCTCCGGTGCCTCCGGGGCGCTCAGCAATCTCTCTTGCTTGTAATAACCAGCCGTGCATCAGCTCCACGCTTTCTCTTTGCTCACGGCTCACCTCTCAGCCACATGGCTCCAGTCTGCACCCAGGAGGGATTTCAAGTGCAAAAAACCTCTTTGGGTGGTTTTTTTAAAAGGTTTTCTTTCCAGTCACCTTTCTTTATTCCAAAGTACTTAAACACCCCTCTTTTGAAATCCTTATTACCCTGACTCAGAGACTCGGCTTTAAGTAGCGCTTTGAATTAAGGTTCTCAGCTATGCATTCAATTTCAGTTTAAAAGGGGTAGTTAATGTATGTTACATAAATAGTTATTATTAAATATGTTCACTGAAGATTAACAACTGCTGTGCGTAATGGATACATGTCTAACTACTATGATATATACTGAATTTCCCTATAATATAGCTGCTGGATGTGTGTCTGTTAGAACAGAGCAAAAATTCACAGTGAATAATTTAGTAGATGAATTTAGCCTCTCTTTCTGTCTGTGAAACCGCGTGGCATCCTCCAACGTATTCATCACTCCGGTCTGACTCTGCCTCTTTCTCCCGCGCGGGCTCAGCTGAGCTCACTGGGACGCAGGTGGCTCTCGCGGCCGTTCCCGGGGGGGCGGCTGAGGATTGCAGCCGCCTGCATGCACTCCCCACGTCCCAGCCCCAGGGATGCTGTGGCTGGCGCTCCCTTTCGAGACCAAAGCTGGCTGGGCAGCAGAACCCCTGCTCTGAACTCTGCAGCCCTGAACAGCCTTGCCAGTGCCAGCGGCCACTCCTGGGCAGCAGCAAGCAGCCACTGCAGTTGCTTTTTGATCTGGTCATGCTCCCAGAGCTGGAGAGCCAGAGGAAACTTGTCCTATCAGGGTTTCCTCTGGTTCTTAAAGAAAATTTCCTCTTCGTACCTGAGTCCCTTTTTCTATTTCTGTGTCTAGACAAGCTGGTTGGCAGGACATTTGCTTGGGCAAAAAAGAACTTTGCAGGGGGAAGACAAAGTCCATGCTGCTAAGCACAAGGAATTGCCCTCCCAAGGCATGTCTATGTGGAGAAGATGATGGATGTGATCTTCCCTGAAGATTTACTGGAATATATCTCTGGGTGGGTGTTCTTGAGCTGAGATCTGGACAGCAGAAGGTGCAGGGGTACCTGTAAGTGGATCACTATGTTGGCACGCATCCCACATCCACCCCCTTTTGCTGCTGATGCCAGCAGAGCTCCTCTTCTGCAGGCAGGGAACTGGTACCTGACACAAGACGTCTCAGCACATCCAGGTGAGCCAGCTCCTTTCTCCAGCATCCAATACCGTGTGCAAATGGGCAACATTGTCCACATGGGTGACACCATAAGCACAGCTGGAAAGCAGACCGGTCACAGGCAGAAGTTCTGCAGAGAGACAAGGAACCTGCTGCTGCTGTGGCTGGACCACATGCCTTGTTCATTTTGCATGGTGTCCCCAGCACACAAGACGGGATCAATCCATTGAATCACTTCTACCCTAGAGAGATCCGGATGCATCAGATCTGCAGCAGGCAGCTGGGGGGAACAACTATCATTAATTCAGAGGAAAGGCACCCTTCCCTCCACTTAGGGCAACTGTAGACAGCCAGTTCTGCCTGCTAAGCTCCTCATCTACAGCAGCAGGTGCTGTAGGGCCCTCGTGGGCTGATTTAGCAGAGAAATCATCTCCTTGCCTTGCTCAGCGTATCCTCGCATTATTGCTCCCTCTTGATGCTGTGTAGTTTTTCCCTTTCCTGCACTTCCCGGCTAGCTTAGTCCCATCTAGAGCTCATCAAAGGGTGGCAGGGGGGTAGGCAGGCTGGGAAGTTTTCTGACACTTTTTAAAAGAATCTCATAGAGATGCCACAGCTTCTTACTGGGAACATAATGTGCCCCCCAGGTCTGTGTTGTTCCTTCCATGCGGTGTAGAGGAAATAAAGTACCCTTCCCTAGCCCAGTTCCCAAAATAAAATGAAAAGAGAAAAAAAGGGTTTAGGATGAAAATAACTAGCTGAGGCATGTCCTCTGTGCTAGGAAGATCAAGTGCTAATGATGGTTCTGGCACGTTGGTGACAGTTTTGTCTGTTGTATGTATATATATTTTAACTGTGAGACCACATGGGAGGCTCTTTATGCAGTCAAAGTGCCTTTGACAGCCGCTGAGAACACATTGGCTCCTTTCTGCTGGCAAAAGACTCATCCCATTAAAGGCTGTCGATAAAGGGAAGGGAAATGACAAGGGTGCTTGGGAGGGAGCGAGGCAGCAGGAGGAGACAGGAGCTGCCACCACCAATGTCATTACCAAGAACGAGAAGGAGCTTTTGCATAAATGCACCATGTGTTTTCATTAACGGTGGCGGGGAATGTGCTGTTCTGAAGAGAGCATTTACACCATTGAAGGGAAAACAGATACCCCGTGACTGTCACATGAGCACCCATGGCGCTAACGGCTTCGGCATGTGAGCATCCTTCATCACCTGCCTTCGCTGGCTGCCAGCACAGCGCTGCCCCAAGCCACTGAGCCCTGCATCCCTGCGTGCACCAGAGGGCCGGGAGTGTGGCCGCCTGTGCCTCTGGAGCAAGCATGTCTGCCCAGCCGGGGATGTATGCAAGAGTGCTGGTGTGCACGCGGATGCAGCACCCTGTGGGCGTGTGTTGCGAGGACCACTCTACACGGGGTTGTGTGGAGCCTCCGGGTGTTTCCCAGGGTGTGAGGGGACAGTCAAGTGACAGTGTTTCTTGTGCGGTGCCACCCGCACAGGTGCTGTTTCCTAACTCTGCTCTGGGACCTCTTTTCTCGCAGGCCAATTTCCAGCAGCCTTGTGTTGTCATTACTATGATGATGATAAAATCTTATTTAAACATTAAAACATTATTGTACCTGTTGGTTAGAAAAAAGTCAGTATGCTCTGGTGAGGCTCTGGTTATCCCAGCCAGCCACCCACCCACCCCCTGGCATGGCTGGGTCCCAATACAATGGTGAGGAGATTTTCCTCCTGGGTATAAAGTGCAGTACAAGCCACTGAGCCCTTTCTGCTCAATGCCAGGAGATGGTGTGAAAGGCTAGGGCCTTCCCGAGTCATAGCAAGGCCTGCTACTCAGCAACCACGTAACCTGAAGGAAAATGTGATATAGCCTAGGGCATGACAAGCAACACCCAGACAGAAGCAGATCGATGAGGAGAACCGTCTGTTTAGGAGATCTTCACCTTCTTCGAGGGTCACCTGGGAGGAGATACCTGTGGTAGGTAGGAGGAGATGAGAAACTCACTCTACCCGCGTATACTTGCAGTGTCTGTGCACACACTTGAGTTGTTGGCTGATCTCTGTCTTTCCTCAGTGCACATTGTGCCCCTTTGCGAGCATCTTAAAAGAACCTTGCTTATACTCTACACTTGTGCATGCTACATCGGTGCTAGTGACCCAGGGATGTGCATTTTGGAGCAGTGCTGGTGGTCAGTTATATTTGGTTTATTTTGGGCTTAAACTGTTTTGCTGGTTTTACCAGACATCAAAAGAGTTGCGTTATTCTTAATAGAAACATCTGGTGATCACATTCAACACCTGATCATCCCAGACTCAACCCCTGTCCAGAGCTGATCCAGAGATGCTGGGACTCACACATTCACTCTCAGAGCTCCCGCTCCAGCCGCTCCTGTTGCACTTCCCAAAAAACTTGTGAAAACATGAGGCAAGGGCTTGCGTCAATGAGTCTGCAAATCCCAGCACTGGATTGGTTTGAGAGGACAGAGCAGGATGGAGAATTTGTGCTGGGGGGGATTGCTGAGGAGTCAGATGCGAGGTTGGGATACAACATCCTACCCTGTCCAGCCATGGCCAAACTTAAGGTGCTTTTTGATTTATAAATCATGGACTGTGCATACTGCCAGCAGTGTATTTGGCACCTGTGAGGGTAGGGTCTTTCTTCATAGATGTAGTGACCTCTCTGCAGTGAAAGCAATACTCTGCTTCGCATCTTTGAGCTCACTTGGTACCCTCAGACCCTGCTGGTGCCTCCATGGCCTTGTTCGAAACGTCCAGACACACAAGTAGGAGCAGATCTCTGTCTATGCACTGACTCCATCCTAGAGTAGTGCAGACTGCAGACTGGAAAGGAAGAATTAGCAGTGACTGGGACATTAAAACCCCCCATCTCCTCATGTCCCAAGGCTCAAGAAGGCCCACATTTGCTGAAATCGACACCCTGCTGGGCAGGTTCTCCATACAAAGCTACACGAGCCTGGCACCTTCTGTCATGCTGCTTGGTAGCATGAGGTTGGTGCGTGCAGCTAAGCCCGCACCCCTCCAAACACAAAGCCAAAGTCAGCCTCACAGTCAGGAGCATTTGGACCACCAGTCCACAAATTCTATGCTCTCCCAAGGCTTCCTAAGAGCAGAGCATAAATTTTGGTTGCTCCTGTGACTACCCAGTTATCCATACCCTGGAACTGGTCCCACATCACCTGATGTTTTTTCTTGTTGACTAAGTCTTTATACATGAGTTATGAGGCTCTAACCACAGCTTGTTTGGTTGTAATTCTGAGTCTCCTATGCTGCAGGAGATGGCTCCACACTGCTGTGCTGTGACTGCACCTACAGGACCAGAAACCTGAGGTGTGGTTGTCCATATTAGATATCCTAATGCCTTGTACTGCACTGAGCTTCATCACTACAGGGCAGCAGAAGCACACAGAGCATGAGTCGCCTGGCAGCAGAAGGTCAGTCCAGGTCAGGGCCATGCAAAGAACTGCATCGCTCAGACCTCTGGACCATGTCCCTGAGACAGCCTTCATCCTGTTGTGAGGGCTTTTGTCACTCGTCACTGATGGAGTGAGTTAGTCAGGAGATGTTGCTAACGCCCACTGAACGTTTTAAGCCTTCAGGCATGGTGATACATGCTCAGCTTCTGTTCAGGCACATTAGCACCCAGGGGTCCCGAAAAGTCTTAAAGGACTTGTACGATCGTCATTACACCTCTTCTCCCCCTGGTTTGTAACTCCCATGCCCTCACAAATCACCCAGACGGAGCTTGGCATAAGGACTGTTTGGGCATGTGGGGACTGTTCTGGGGTGTGGGGGCTCATATAGCAGGAGGGGGAGAGCTGGGGGCTGTTCCAGGCCTCCTCCCAGCAGCTTGTGCCGAGATCTCTGCTCCGGGGTGCAGTCTGCAAAGAACAAGCCCCAGAGTGCCACTGTGACCGGACTGATGGAGAAGAGGCTAAGTGAGGGAGGAGACGCCTCTACCCCACACATAGCCCCCACAAACTGCATTGCCCCTTGTCCAAAAGCAGTGTGAAAGAAAGAAACCCGGTCCCTAATTTGCAGATGTGCCAGCACACAGCCTGCAGTCCCGCCACGCTGCAGCAAGGAGCCAGTGCACCGCTTGTGCAGCCTTGCACGCTGAGCAGAAATGCCCCAAAGCCCATCACGGAGAGAGTGTGGGGCTCGTGCAGCCCTGCACGCTGAGCAGAAATAGCCCAAAACACCTGGGCTTCCCAGGGCCTGCACTTCTGCTGCCTGTGGCCTTCCAGGGACTGGGAGAAGCCACCTTTTTGGCTCAGCATCTCTGTTTTCCCCCATGAAAAACAGAAACAAGAACAGGCTAATGTGCTTTGAAATCACTTTTCATTAGCAGCGTTTTTCCTCTCCACCCCTGGATGTGGCTCACGATTCCCCCTCCTGGAAGCAGAGTGGGCTGCACAGGGGCAGGAGGGTCTCCAGGACTTTGGAGCCAGATTCCCCAGAGGGACACAGACCAGCATTGCCATGTGGTTCCCAGCAGCATCACCGATTTACTCCTCCTGTGGATGTGGCTTCCTAATTTCTGAGGTACCTTGGAAACCGTGAGTTGCTTCCTCCAAACCTTTATTGCAGCCCCTCCTCCACACTGATCAGCTGTAATTTCCTAAGCCAGCCAGCTGATTAGAGAAGGCAAATGAATTCTTTCATTAGGAGAAGCATTGTTATAATTAGGGTAGAAATTTGGTACTGATGCCTTTTAGAAAAGGAGAAGAGAGAAAATCCACCCCTGTTTGATACTGTTTTAAGGCCTTGTTATTAAAAAAAAAAAGTAATATATGTATATTTGGTTGGGGTTTTTTGTATATTTGCTGGCCACACTGAACTACTGCAGTTTGTTAATATAAATAAAAATCATCATTATCATAATTCATTGCAAAAAGATTCAAGAGGTCACAGAGATATTTTGGGAGATGTTGGTGAATCAAAACAAATTGCATTTTCAGCAGCTGGCATTTCCAGCTCCTGCACGGTACCGAGCGGTAGGTTGGAGGAAGAAATAAATAGAGAGGCAGAAAGATAAATCGAGAGCACCAGATAGACGGGTTTATGCAGCATTTTCATGTATCAGTGTTGGGTGACATGGTGTGAGTTATCTCTGTAATTACAGCCCTCCCGCTCCCCAGCAGCTTGCTCCCAGGACCCGTGGAGAGCACCTGCCAGGAGCTGCCTGTCCCTGCTGGAGAGGAAGGCAGAGGGCAGCAGTCTCGCATCGGGCTGGCGGCTTCCCGCACGCAGGCTGCCACACAGCTACTGGGATGGCTGGCTGGGGTTGCCTCCGTCCTCTGGACTTCAGCGACAGAGGAGGATCACAGCAGCATCCAGCCGTCACATCTGGTTCTCCTCTTGCCTCCCACTGGAGGCACATCAGGAATAACCGGATTGGTCTTGGCTCAGTACATGGGACTCTCTGGCAGGGGACTAGTCTGCGTGTCCGGGGGCGCATTCCACCTCTATGGGGGATGAAGCATGGGGAGAAGGTCTTTGGATGGTGGTATTCCTTGAAGCAGTTTTTTCCCAATGGTGTTACAGGAGGTGCAGGGTGGTACAGACTCCTCACAGTCTGGTGCAAACCCTAAGATGGGATCAGAACAGCAAGAACTAAATCTCTAAACCAGTTATACAGAAATACCTGTGAATTTATAGCAGGAACTACTCAGATAGAGATGTGGGTTTTAGGACTGCGTATCTTGCTTCATCAGTACATATTGATGCAGTCAGCACATGCTGTGAACATGAGTTCTCCCATGGCCAAGGGCAGACCAGGTGTCGAAGCAATACGGATGGGAGTTTGCAAGGAAACAACTGCATCTTGCCCCAGCTTTGTCTAGGTGAGAGGGAAATTGTGGCTTTGAAAACCATAGGGACTGCTGTAACCATTAAGGCTTCTGTCCCTCTGTTTTCTGGAGAGGTCTGAGGCCAGGACTTCATCTAAAGACTGTTTCTCTCTCTTCGAAACCTATAAATTGATTTCTGCCAGGGAATTTGAAAATGACTTTTCTACCCTCCTTCAAGACAGCACCAGAGCTAGGCTGTTGCTGAAAGCTTCACTCTACTCTAGGGTACCTCATACAACTGTTGAAGCTGGTGTTGCTGCTGTTAAACAGGTTTGTTTCAATGTTTTGGTGGACGAGATGTAGCAAGGACACCTGATAATTTCTGATTATTCTTGGTACCAGGCAGCATATCATTGCTTATGGGGGCATCAGCACTGGGACCCTGGGGATGTTCTGACAGATAAGATTTACTGAATCTGCCTGAGTTTGTCTCACCCACATGTGAAAGAGACAACTATGAACTTTCTGCACTTTGTATGGTTTTACCTTTATGGTTTATCATGTTTTCTCTGTCCAGGAAACGTGGGCAGGGTGATTGTCCACAAACTGTGTCTTCTGTAACAGTGTTACAGTGTTTTCCATGGCCCAGTGTTAATTTGGACTACCTGGGAGACAAGAATAGACATTTTCCTTTCCTCTCCTCTTCTTTCTTGGCACTGTGATGTGGTCACATCCATCACAGACACTTCCTGAAGGGAAAGGCACTTTGAGGGATGCAGACCCTGGGCTGCGCTCCATCTCCCTCCGTGGGACAGGGCAGTGTGGTCAGGAAGAATCAATGCAGGCAGATGCCAGCAGCTTGGACCATCCATAACTTTTGTTACGCTCTTATAAACAGGTGCAGAGAAATACCCAGATATCGGGGGGGAGGGAATAATACAAATGACACAGCAACAGGTTTTGGAGCTAAGAGTAACCTCCATTGCTCCGAGCTAATCAGACCTATGTCCTAAGACCCAGAATAACAACATCTGTCTGGTCTCCAGCTGTGCACCTCACAGCTGTGTACGTCACTGCTGCTAGTGCCCTGGGGAACTCCTCCCTCAGAGCTACCCAAGGACCTAGATCCACGAAACAAAGAGGTGAGTTTCTCTCCTGCTCCTGGGCTTTGCAAAGTTAACAGGATGCTTTTGCTGTCTGAACTGCTGAGACATTCCCGGGATTTCTGTGGGGCTGGAGAGGGACAAGACTCACTCCCTGAGAAGGTGCTGGTTACAGCTCTTTTGCCAGGCCATCAAGCCAAGCAGTAAGTCTGCTTGGCGTGAAGCACTGGAGATCTTTCCCATAGCTCAGCACCCACCCACTTCCCAGGCAAGTCCAGAGAAGACTTCCTGGCTCTGAGCAAGCCTGCAAACCCCTGAACCTTGGCTGGTCCCGCAGCACTAATGTTGCATAAATGCCTAATGCTATATGTTGTCCCATTCTCCATCCTGTCTGTTTTTTGTCTCAGGCTGGCGAGGCGGCCAGTGCAGACTATCTGCACCACTCTTCCTCCTTGCCCTCTGCCCTCTTCCCCTGGATGCTTTCTCTTGGGGGTGAAACACCTCCTGCTCTGCACTGGAGTACCGCTCTGCCCATCTGACCCTCCTGCAAGCCAGGAGCCTCCACAGCTGCTTCCAAGGATGGGAAGGCAGAGAGCTCCCAGCTCCTGCTGGCTGTCGCTCTGCCGAGCCTCCCGCCAGCAGCCGTTCAGAGAAGGAGTGCTGCCATCTCAGCCAGCAGCCAGAGGGTCAAATCCTTCCAGGAAAATGTAATCACTTCCAATGAGCACAAATGTAATTTAGAGGAGAGCTTTGTGGCTAGAGATTATAGAGCCCAGAGACCATGTGTGCTCAGTGGCTCTTCCCGGTCTGGAACGGAGCAGGGAAGCTGGAAGCTCCCACACGTCCTGCTGCTTTCCTGGAGCTGCTCCATGCCAGGAGAAGAATGGGGACCATCCTCTGCCAACATGGCCAAACCAGGCTGTGCACAGATCCGCCGCCCATCGACTCTCCCAATTCTCAGCCTGTGAGGGCTGACTGGCCTCCGGCCATCAGCTGGGGACTGATGGGAGAAGCCTGGATCTGTGCATCCCTAAAAAGAGCAGCTAAAGTTTTCAGATGAAGTGTTCAGCTAGAGACACCCTCACACCACCTTTGCACTTCAGGTTGACAGTCTGCCCATTGCCCAAGAGACAAGATGCAATGAGTGGGGCTGTTGTTGTCCCACTGTGCACCAGCCACTCACAGGTGGAAACCGAAAAGCCAGCAGCACAGGGGAGCATCTCACACCTGACAGGTGCCAGTGGGACCCCAGTACCCAATATTTTGGGATTTTGAGCTTCAAACAACTTTTTATGATTTTGTGTGTTGAAGCTGGGAGCTACCTGCAGCTCGCCAAATCCCTGGACCACCAACTGCAATTGGCTCTTTGGATGCAACTGCACCTTGTGTGTGATGGAGGGGGGTGGTCTCCCTCCCTTCTGCAAAACAGAGCCTGCTCAGGATGGGGTCAGCAGCCAACAGGATCATCTGAAAAGTCATCTTTTTTGGGAGCTGTGTGTCCCACGAGTGCCATCACTGCTGTTTGCCCATCACTGTCAGCTGCAGTCGTCCCGATTCAACTGTTCTGGTCCATCTGCTGTGAACCTGGAAAGACGAAAAGCTTTTGCACTGTTGGCTGAGAGATGACGCCAGCTCGCAGGATGAGGCTGTGTTTTCTCGTGTGTCATCCTGAGGAGGTGAGGGAAGTACTGAAGTCTCAGATTTCACAAAGGATTCCACTGCAGCTTGTCCTGAAAAGTCAAAATCTTAAAGACATTCATGAGCTGAGTCTCCCTTCCAAGTCTGATTTCAAAGTATTCATCTTTTTGAAATGTTTAATTATAATTAGCTTAAATTTCAAAACAAGAGGTCATCTGAACTGGAAAATAGATTTTTTTTTTTTCTCCTTTGAGAATGTCAAAACACTTCATTTTGACAAATTCAGAACTCCTTCCAAATTTTTTTCTGACTCAATAAATTAATCAAAACCGACCTTCTCTTAAAATAAGTGTCAGTTTTGAAAAAATCAGCATTTTCCAGTGGAAAAAAACACAACTCATCCAAAAATTCCTACCGTGCTTCCATCCTGACTTCTTGTCTATGTGCCTCTCCTATGCTGCATTGCCAGTAACTATGATCCTAACTGGATTAATTAAAATGGGCAAGGAGACAAAGTCAGGAACAGCTCCAGCCTGAGCGGGAAACTTTTTTCAGATTCAGAGATACGATGAGAACATTTCTCTTTTTCCTTATTTCTACAAGTCTGAGGTTGAGTGGCCTTCAAGGTGCGGTCTCCACAGGGAGAGTTTCCTTTGCTGCAACCTGTGACCCTTGAAATCCCCACTTTTCCACCCAGCGTGCGTTCTCTATTCATCCACATTTCTTCTAAAAACAGGCTTCAGCTACTGAGCCTATAAATACAAATTTATTGCTGATGCAATCCAGGAGGTGCTTAAAAAAATCCTCACACCTCACTGAGACTTAACTTGAGAAATTCAGCTGGGACCAGACACTGATCCAAGATACACACGTGTGAGTCTGGAGTAACTTCACTGCCCCTATTCTCAGTGGGCATGTAATGGCATATTAAAAGTGGAGTCTATAGAAAAGCTCTGGTTTCTGTAGGATTTGTTTACACCAAAGAGACTGAGAGGGAAATTAGGACGCTGATACAAGCAAGTAAAACTCTGTGGCAAGCCCTGTGCAATGCCATTGATGGGACTAGCTGGTGTGAGGTTAGCTGAGATTTGATCTGGGATGATCTATCTTTTGTGGCATCTTCTCACACCGTAGAGTGGCACAGCGCAGATACACGCTGCGCAAAGGGAGGAGTTTAAAGCCACCTTGAGCTAGTGCCAGCGGTTTGCCTGGGAAGTGCTACCCAGGCCAGTGCAGCAGCAGACAGATGAGAGCTCAGCAATCTGGGTACCGAGGAGACGTAGTGCCCTTCCCCGAGCACACTGTGCATCCAAGCACCTCTTTCCTCCAAAACAAGGTGGCCTCACCCGTGCTTCCCACGGGGGAAAGAGCCTCCTGCAAGCTGCGCTGTGGGAGGATGCCACCTGGATCCAGGCGAAACCATGCAGGGGTTGGACCCACAATTTAACCTGCTGGGCAGTGATGCAACCCATACCCATGCCCTGTTTATTTTACCTGCATAAACTCTGTGACCGCAGAGGTTTGTGGCAGCTGGACAGAGGTTTTATGGTTGCCAGTGGCACTGAAACATAAGAATTATTTCCTCTGTGAATCCAGCTCCCTGTGTGAGTCAGCCCAGAGTGGGATGGCAGTGATTTACTAGGAAAATATGCCTGCTCCAGCTCTCCATGATGCTAATATAAAGCAGACACAAACCCCATAATTTCTGTGAGTGCCTTAGGACTGCCCTAGGTATAAGCGAGATGAGCAGCATGGCTGGAGTAGCAAAGAGTGAGCAGCACAGTGCAGGGTTTGGCTGTGTTGCCTCAGGTGGGACCATGGGCCTGATCCTGCTCTCAGTCCGGTGATGCTCTACCACCAGCCTGGAGTGACAATTTGCTTTCCCTGGGTATCAGAAGAAAGCAAGGGCCAAATTCTTTGCTAGGATTCAAGACCAATTTGCTAATACCTGCAAGATGCTGGCTGGGACAGTGATGGCGAGGAGAGCCCACCGTCACTGCAGCGTGCTCTGCCACGGTGTAGAGCCCCCAGGTCTCCTGGGACCACGGGCAGTGGGTCCCTGGACCAAAGGTGACCTGTCTGCCTCAGACCTCTGCCCCCCGAGGGTGCCACCTGTCACCGCTTTAACTGAAACCCCTCGCACAAACAAGCCCAAATTCCCAAAGGACTCCCACCTTTGCCCGTCTCCTCCAATCAGCTCCCTGAAACACAATTCCTGACACAGCCACCACGCAGCCACCTTTGAATGAAGTTGCCATAGTTACTGGTGCCTCACAGCAGCAGGCTGAGCTCATTAAAATGATTTGAACGGCTACCCTATAATCAAGCCACTTGGGGAGGGGACGTCTGGCGGGGAGGAGGGCCCCGAGACGTGATGGGCTCCAGCCCCTGCGGTGGAAGGACTGTGGGAGAGCGGCTCCAGAGCCCGCACAGCTCCGTGCACAAGCTCACGAGAGAGGCATGAGAATAGTACAGAGCTGGGGCGACCTGGAGGGGTGGCAGCGCGGGGTCCCCACACTGTGCTGGTCCCTCTTGGAGGCAGAGGTGGGCATTGGGCTCCTCTGCCAGGGTCTCCTTCCCTGCAGCAAACACCAGCATTTTCCCCCGTGGCATGGCTGAGGCTGCAGTCACAGCCTCCTCCTTGCACCATGTCCCCACACCTTCAGCAATGATGGCTTCCCATGCTCTCAAGCAGCCCAGTAGCCGATGCTGGGCGTCTGGCTTCCCAGAGAAGAGTTGTTTGAAACGAGCCGGAGCCTTTCTCCTCTTTCAATCCGTATTTTACAAATTGCTCTTTAACAAAAAAAACCCGTCATTTTTTTGGATTCACCCAAAACAAGGTTTCATCCACTTTTTTTTTTTTCACCAAGACAAGGCTGTGAAGAACAAGTATTCTGGGGTTTAGATTAAACCAAAGCAGTTTTAAGAAAAAAAAAAAGGTATTAAAAATATCATGGAATACTACAGGAAAAAAAAGTCCCAAAGATGTTGAAAATATCCTGCCTAAAAACCCACAGGTCTTTTTGGGGCACTTTTGCTCCAGGGAGCAGGTCACTGTGGCATCCTCAAGCAGGTGCTGTTCATGGCTGCAAGACAGCACGGGTGAGGCCACCACCGGCTGTGTGCGGATGAGGATACCTTCGGGAGGAGAAGGCATGGTGCTCCCAGGTGGCTGGTTGCTGGGAGATGAGGGATTCCCGGTTCCCTCAGCCTGTCATCAAACTGAGCTGCTCTGCAAGGAGAGCCCCTTCCCCCTGCTAAGCCTGACCTGCTGCTCCTTGCAGTTTGGCTTGGACTGCTCCTCTGCTCCCCACAGCCCCAGAGCTCACTGCTTTACCCTCCCAATGGCAGGCACAGACCCGTGCCCCTTGCTGTGCAGAGAGCTATCAGGGTACACGGATAATCTTTTACTCTTCAGTACAAATAATTTATTACATTAAAATAACGTTTTTAAAAAATGAGTACTTTGGGAATAATTCAGGCTCGCCTGCGGAGGCATTTTTCAAAGTGCCATAATAGGCACTTAGAAATGGGTGGTTATTTTTATTCTCCGAGCCTGTCAAGAAGCTGATGGATTGAATTGGCTGATGACAAGGCAGCTGAGTGCTCGTAGACTGAGACCACAGCGTGAACGCAGAGCCCGTTACAAATGAGCAGCCAGCTCAGGTTGGAGCTCTCGCCAAAGCACCGGCACCTTTGCAGCGGGGTCCTGCTCCCCCTGGGGCAACAGTGGCCTGGAGCAGTGATGTCTGAATGGGCCACAGGCAGAGAGCAGGCAGCCCTCGCCCAGCTCCCAGCAGCGAGTATCCCTTTTCTCTACAGCTCCGTCCCAGCGGCAGGGAGCAACAGCACCCGTTCCCTTCTCCATCCCAGTCTAGTTGAAATGCCTCTTCCCGCACCCCCCACCCCTTCACCAGGAAGACAAGTGTCCCAGTGATGACACGTGCTAGTTCTTCTCCCACCCCCCTGCCTTGCTCGCTCCCCTCAAGGGCCTCCCCAGTGCCTCATCTCAGAGGTTAAATCCTGCACAGGGGATAAACCTCCTCCCCCTCCAGAGCCCTTCTGGTTAGCGCTGGCCCATGTGCATGTGGCCAAGATCAGACAGACGCGGGAGAGGGGAAGGGGAGAACCCCGCTGGCAGGACCTCCAGCCATGAAAAGCCACCAGCCTCTTGCAGTGGGGTTAGAGCACCAGCCAACTGGGGTGGATGCCCAGACTTGTCTCCCATTGACACGGCCTTCCTCATATCACAGTTTTCCTCCCTTCTCACCCTCCTCACCACAGCCAAATATAAAATCTCTTCCTCTCTCTTGCCCCAGCGCTGGCAAGGGTGCTATGAATGTTGCAACCAGAGACCTTCTGCTGTGTCAAGGAGGCTGGCAGAACAAGGGATGGAGTCTGGAGATACATGCCTGGAGACTGGCAAGCATCACCAGTCTCCTGGAGCAAGGCTGGTGTGGCTGGGAGCATCCCAGCTTGCACATGGCTGGCTCTTGGGTGGAAGGATTTGCCACACATCAGTTAAATGCACAGCCTCACTGCATCCACTGGCTCCTCATTATCCCCTTTCACACACGGAAACGTGATTTCCAGAGAGCTGAAGGCAAATGTCTAGTGCAGACTCAAGAAGGGCCCTCATCACCCTTGCACCCCCGCTTCTCGCCCCCCACATCCCCTGATACCCTCAGCCCATC
>NW_008824591.1:398030-399283 GCF_000699105.1 Pygoscelis adeliae
CATTGCACCAGCGGAACCTTTTGGGCTCCTCCATCAATAACACAGACCCCCGTGTCTGAGCTAACGGGGATCCTCCCTGTCTGCTGCTGGTGCAGGGACACAAAACGCAGCTGTGCGAAGGTGGTGCCACCCTCAGCGGCACACAATACACTCACACATGCAATGCAGATGTCTGTGTATGATACATGCAAAGAGGGAAATGAATAATACACTCCATCCTCAACGCCTTGGCTCCACAGCCTTTGTATGACGCTTCTTCAGGACAGGAGAAATTGAAACTCCCTGTCCCTGCATCCCAGACAGGAGACAGGTCTCATCTAGGTTGAGCAAGTAACAAGGCAAGGGGGCAGAAGGGGTTGGGTGCCTCTTGAGCCACTGCCCTGCACCCCCCACAGGCACTGATCCTGCTCCGCTGCCAGGACAGCGCTTTGCAGGAGCATTTGTGGCACAGTTCGTCCACCAGTTCCTCACTATAGCCAAAGATTTGTGAGAGCTGCCCTGCTCCAGCGAGGCCACCCTTAGAGGCTGGGGGTCAGGTCCTTCCCTGGCCTCAGCCTGCAATTATGATCTCAAAGCAGTGCAGATGTCTCCCGGAAAGAGCCTGGTCTTTCCCCAACCCTTCTGCCTCCCTGCAAGGAGCAGAGCCTTTGCTAGCAAAGGGTCCCATAACCCTGGCCAACAAGTTGAGCTGTGGCTTTACAGCACAGCTTACTCCAGCTCTTTCCCAGCCCGTAGGCATGCTGCGTGCCTCAGGTGTCTTCCTGAGACATCTCCTGAAATCAGCTCTGCTGTGAAAAAGCTAGCTAATCATATTGTGTCAGAAAGCTTGGGGAGCGAGGAGAAGTGAGGGAGGGAGAGCTGCAGGCAGACCCACTGAGCCTTTGCACTGTGTGAATAATTGGTAAGGCCATTCAAAAGGGCTCATGCTGCAGTGCCCAGGCATCAGCCAGCCCAGCCTCATTCCCTACTGCTTGCACTTTCCCATGCTCAGAGACCAGCAGACCATCCATCGGAGCCTGCCTGTGCCTGCCTGAGCAGGAACAGCCTGGAGACCGAGGCATAGACTTACTGGGGAAGCATCACCGGCAGCAGCTCTCCTATGGCCGGCAGAGTAACCCCTGTCTATCTAACCGAGTCAGAGTCCTTCCTGCACTTTACAGAGACTTGGAAGGGGAGATATAGACCTGGTACTGAGAGTCTGAGGCAAACCCTTCTTGTGTTGTGGCCAAATTCATTAAGAATTTAATTTGCAC
>NW_008824591.1:399339-418087 GCF_000699105.1 Pygoscelis adeliae
TTGAGGTTGACAGATCCCTGATCCAGGCTGCAGCCTGGGGAACGTGCTGAAAACCTGCTACGGTTGCTACGGGGTTCCCAGAAGACCTGGGGAGTGCAGGAGGGAAGGCTGGAGCACGATGGATATTCTGGGGGAAGCTATGGGACCCGAGCTCCCCCAGTCCTGTTTTTCACCCTGATGACCAGGGTGGACATGCAGTCCCACCAGCAGCTTGAGATCTCTAGAGAGGGCAGTGGGAGCACATGGTGATGGCTGCCACATGTGGGACTGCACAGACTGCTCCCGTCCTGCTGGCAGCTGCAGCTCCTGCCCAGCTGGTTCAGCTCTTTCCAGCTGTTCCAGACCAAACTCCAGTCCCTGACTGGAGAGGGGCCTCAGCTGCAGGCAGCTGCTCAGAGCAGCACCTCTGTGCAGCTTAGTCTGTCCTCTTCCCTGGTGCTTCAGCCTTTCAAAGCCTGGCATGCTGTGGGAGAAATGAAAAGGAACATTACTTTGAATTTCAGAGCCCAAAAGTTGAAGCATCTCCCTCTCTCACAGCCTTCTACCTGCAGTTTCAAAGCTCTCCTGATGCTTATGAATTGATCCTCTATTCCTGGGAAGCAGGGAAGATTTACAGGCTCATCTCCACTGTACTGTGGCACAGATCTGGCAGGATACATGCCCAAGATGGTATCAAGAGCCAGAGGCAGAGCTGACAACTGAGTAACTCTCTGTTATTCTTCCTCCCACTCCAACCTTTAAAAGTCCTAGTTTCCTCAGGAGCAATGGGTCAGGCTAAGGTGGGGAAAAAATACAACTGGTGGTGTATCAGCTGGGATTTTCCTACCAACCTCGCTTTCTTCAGGAAAAGCTTTAGGGCTCTGGGAGACTTGTTCCCCTGCAGTGCAGCCTGGGTGACGCACTTGCCTGGCCTTGCTACCGTACAGAGTCAGGGAGGGGATGCAGGGCGCACACTCAACCTGCTGCTCCTGACCCAAAGCCTTTATCTCACCTCCATCGCCCTGATATCAGGGCATATCCAATTAGAAGCAACAATCACCTTTGACTTTTTTGGTTTGAAAAGCCTCATTATGTTGGATTTTTGCGGGTTTAGATTCTCTCCACATCCTGGGTTTAGCTTGTCCATGCTGTGGAGGCTGGAAGGGTCACCGTATGACGTGCAGTGGTGCTCAGTGGGGATGGAGCAGAGCTACTGCACTGTGTGAGACTAACTGCTTTGCTGCAATGGGGGTAAGTAAATTGCACAGCAAAGCATTCCTACTTTGTGCAAGATTCCTACATAAAAGAAGTTTCTGCAACAAGCTGTGTATAAGACAGCACACTACTGTCCACCCTATCTCCCCCAAATAAGGATGCCCTCCTAACAGGATCACAGCCAGAAAAGCAGTTCTGCTGAGTGATTAATACAGTGGTTATTGCTCAGTGAAAAACCTCAACTAAAGGCAGGAAGCTGAGTAGCAGTGTTTATCTGTAGTTTACTCCAGAATCCTGTTGTGGTTACCTGGATGAGCAGTCCTGATCAATGTTGGTGTGGCCTCCACTTGTGACTCCATGAGAACAGCATATTCTTGGACAATGGATAGAAAAACATCTCTAGTACAGAGCTGGCTCGGGGTTTGCAGACTCAGAGGAGCCACAGGCAGAGCTAAGCGGTGTCCCCTCCATCACCACCCAGCTATGGTGACAGCCCCCAGAGCACACAGCCTCACCCAAAGACAGGCAGCCCGTGCTTCAGCTGTGCTGTAGTATGGTGTTCCGTACAGATACAAAACCCCAGCAGACCCAAGGAGAACCAGCACAGCCCAGATAGGCAGCAAGGACACCCAGATCCTCAGTTTCTTATAGCTGAGGAGTCAGAGGGGTCACCCCTGAGCCCTTGCTGCAGGGTCCTTTGTCTTATGCAGTGTGAGATGTTCCTCTGCTCTGGCTCAGTCAGTGCATAAAGGTGTCTCTGTTCACTCACAGCTGCAGAATGTTGTCATTTTCTGTGATTTAGTATGATTAAGAAACACTAGACTGTGGTCTGCAGTGGGTGTATTAACACGCAATGCCTCAAGGCATTCTCATGAACAGATGCAGGCGCATGGGCTCAGATCCCCATTTTTTCAGCCAGCAAGTGGAGAGAGAACAACAGTTCACGGGCTATGGTTCAAACAGGATCTGAAATATTCTCCTAGTGAAAAGTTTTCCAGAAAAATGAGACATCTAAAGACTGGAAGCAGGGGAAGACTTAACACATGGAAGAGCTACAGGCATGCGTACTGTGATCCCTGCGCCCAAAGAAAGCACTGCTGTGACTTTGCCTTATAGCAGCAGTCACCTCCTCTTCTTTGAGCTCTTGCGGAGCAGGGAAGTGGGGTCTCACACCCTTTGCCACACGCTTTTGCAGTGAGGGAAGGGGAATTGCTTTCTCCAGGCACCTTGATAAGGGTATTCCCAGCAAAGGCATCACTCGTGTTTCTCACAGTTCCAAGAAGGGTTTACCATAACATAGTGATTTGTTCCTGACCAGACGCATGTTCCTGTCTCTCTCTGCTCCAGTCTAGACCTGTTCAGTTGTTCAAATTATAGACGACTGCTCTGCAGGCATCTCCAGGCAAGTGTTCAGTGGCTTCAATTCCTGGCTCTGTTTCCTGTCTATGCCATTGCCAGGATGTTATTCTGGACTTCCAGGGAGACTGGAGACCCTTCAGAGGATAATCTGGCCATAGCTGTGAGCAGGGACAGAAGCAGGACTAGTCAAGAGCATGTGTTCTTGCATTTATATAGAAAGTTTGGGGCTGGGTTGTGTTGGGGCTGTGGAGATTCAGACCTTTTCAGTCAACTGTTTGTGAAGGGCTGATTTCTGGATGTTTGCTACCAAGGTTTTGTCAGCTGCAGACCTTGAGCAAAGTCTTCTTGTTCCCAAGCTGTATGGTGGAAACCAAATGGAGAGCAGCCCTCCTGGAGCCAAGTGCATCCCCACGATATGCTGCCGCTCATGAGACGGAGTCCCTGGACACAGCCCAGACAGCCAGTGGAGCTGAGCATCCATCACTAGCTCCAGTGTCCTGTCCCCTTTAGCCAGGGAAGATTGCTTTTCCTGTCCTCCGTGTCTGTGTAGGTTTTCTAGCAGCTCAGAAGTGTGGGGTGTTCTAGAGCCCAGCCACTGAGCATCTAGTATCTCAGCGAACGTAAGGCTGTCACACACCCCCACACCTGCCTCTGCCCCACACAGGAAGAAACTGCCCCAGAGGATGTCCAGGACAGCCCTCACAGACCAGAAAGCTCATGCCCTGAGTCTCTTCTGTTGTGGAGAGGATGGTGAAAGTGCCTTCTCCAGGAAGAACAAACCAGTGAGGAAAGAGTAACACAGATATCAAAACTACCAATTTCAGCTCTTTTGCAGAAGAGGTACGAAACACCTTTGAACTGCCGGTCACACGAACACCCAGTGAGACCTGGCCAAAACGCGCTCCTGCCATGAGCTCCATCCCCAACCTCTCTGCTCCAGCCTCTTTCTTTTTTTCCACTGACCTACCCCCTGAATGCCAAAATGGCCTTTTGGAGGGCTGGAAGAGTCTTGCTCCCATTGTCCAGGTGACTGGAGGCACCCCCAGCAGGCTAACAGCAGGGGGACAGGCTAAGTCATTCATCCCCCCTAAA
The DNA here is from genome assembly GCF_000699105.1 of Pygoscelis adeliae. Classification (NCBI taxonomy): domain Eukaryota; kingdom Metazoa; phylum Chordata; class Aves; order Sphenisciformes; family Spheniscidae; genus Pygoscelis; species Pygoscelis adeliae. The sequence continues at coordinate 402,985 of NW_008824591.1, forward strand.
CCAGGTATGGCTGGGTGAGATGACCCCCTTTTAGAAATCACCCAGGACTAGGGGGCAGATGAGGGAGGTACCTGGGGGCCTATGTGTCTCAGGGCTGTCCAGTGTGCCTCAGTTTCCCATCTGGCAAATGCCCTTTTCTCTTATCATAAGATAAACCTGAGGGATGGGGAGAGGGAGGTGGTGTGGGCTCTGGGTGGTTTAGGAAGAAACATATTCAGAGGTAAATGAGATGCTAAAGGTTAGTTGCACAGCACCTTCAGGGGCTTGGGAAGGGGATCTTTCTTCCTGAAAATGTCAAATTGGATTGGAAAAGGGACCTGTTAACCCAGCTGCATGCTGTTGGGTTCACAGCCAGAGATGCTGGAGGGAAGCCTCCACCCTGACAGGTGGCCAGCACAGCTGAGGTGAGGGTCTGAGTGGGCACTGTGAACTACACTGGGTCAAAAAAGAAAGGAGGAGAATAAGTTCTTGTTTTAACACCTTCGTCCTGGAGGACAGTCACATTGCTGGGGGTAGGGAGGGGAAAGCTTGGCTGGCTGTTGTGCCGTGCACCCAAGTATGCACCAAAAACTGGCTGGGGACTCAGTGTAAGAGGCCAGTCATCCCTCAAGGTGTCTGTCTCTCCCTCCCTTTCCCCCACCCTCAAGGAGCTTTCTTGCGAGGATGCTTGGCTCCAGCTTGGGCAATGCTCTGGGACGGGGCAGGGGAATTGGTTCTTTGCTGTTCTCCATCCTTGGACACCAAGCTGACCCATTCAGGCTCAGCTAAGCCTCATAGCTCACCCTCCTTTTAATGTCAGGGAGCAGCCCTCAGCTGGGAATGCATCCATGAGGTTTGCCCCCTTTTACCATGTGTTTAATGACATGCTAAAGTAGAGAGACACATCACTGCTCCCAGGGAGCCTCCAGGCCATACAGGGGATGGTGAGATCCCACTGTCTCCTTCTGGGGAACCAAGAAGGACTTGGACTGTTCAGAGATGGCTGATTGCATTTGCACTCCTGCCTGCTCAGCCAGACCTGGCCAAGACATACGGGAGGTAGCTCACAAAGCAGCAGCACCCTTGGAGATGACTCTGTCTGTCCCCATACCCGCAGCTCCTTTTCTTTTGTTGCCAGTTCTCAGGCTCTCCATCTCCATCCTCCGAAGCCATTAGCGTGAGCGGCTTCATGCTTCCCTCTAGTGGTCCCAGCTCCCCCTCCAGAATCACTGCCGTCTCCAACACTGCTCGATCCCACTGCACATTGTGATCATCTCCCTGTCCCACCCGTGTCACCAGTGCTCTGGTCAGAGCAGTCATGCAAGCAGAGATACTCTGGAGTAAGCTGGCCTTGAGGATGGGTCATAGCATGGCTGCTTGGGAAGGAACATCCCAGCTCGGTGCTAATCCTCAGCTGTGAACACAGGAGCTGTGAAACACTTACCGTGACTTGCGAGTGGGTCTTTCATCACCTTGCAGGTCTCATGCCTCTGGGGTGTTTGAAGGTCCTTGTCCATTAGCAGGGTGCAAGAGACTGCTTCAGAAGAAAATGCTAAGGCTTGGTGTTTAAAATATTTCATCTCTCAGGGGAATTTTTTCCTCCTTGTTCACCTGAAAGATTTTGCAGTCTGCTCCAAAATGCTGACTCAGCTTCATTTTTTGTACTGGGTCCCCAGATGCTGTCTTCTGGCTGGGGATTGCCCCAGGAAGGTCCCTGTTTTCCTATTTAAGGATTGCCCAGCTGAGTTCATTCTCTCAAGCCAAAGCCTTGACTGAGCAAGTCCAGCTTTTGTAAGTTAAGAGTGTTACCATTATATACTGTCTGTGAAGGTGAGCTAAGGGCTTTGCTGGCACAGTAGGTACTGACTTAAAGAAACCTCCCTATGATCTAGAGAGTTGTTTGGGCTGTCAGCTTCATTGCCAGGATGCACTGAAGAAATGCAGAATGGACCGCACTGGGGCGGGATGTATCCAGATTCAGAGGTAAAAAGTGATAAAATGAGAATAGGACAGACTGTTGCTCCAAAAAAGCACATCACTGGGCTTGCTGGAATAAGAAAGAGAAAGAAAATCACGTCTCTGTCAGACTGATGACTTTGTTGTCCCACACCAACAGTATGATCTCACCAGCCACCTCCATGGAGGAAGTTAATCCCATTCCTGCAGGTGCAGTGCAAGGAAAACAGCCTGGCAGCTCTTGAGTGCACAGCCAGGGAGGACCAGATCAGTCTCAGCGTCACAGTGTGCACTTAAAAGTTCCGACTTTCCCTTCCAATGGGCCAGTGGATTTTCTGGCCCTGTTCTGTTCTGTTCTGAATAAAACAAAGTAATCCAAACAAAATGGGAGAAGTCCTAGTTTCTGGCACACAGAGTTTGTTCTTCTTTAGCCCCACAGGTGCTGTTCAGTCCAACCCAGCTACACAGCCAGGTTGAGGCAACTGGTGGCTGCTCCTGTGCCACTTGGCTCTCGCAGAGCTCACTTTGCACAGGAGCAGAGATAAGGTCAAAAAAACGGGGCCACACATCCCAAACTCCTATGCGTGTCGCAAGATAATTTTCGTATGGAAGTTGTCTTGTGCACTTATATCCCTCTGAGGAGTTGGGCCCTGGTAGATACCATTCATTTGTCCATCACTGTCATGATAAAAGGCAAGTGAGAAAATGTGGCCCTAGACCTGGGAAGTTTTTAGCAAGGCAGATCACGCCTGATAATTAACATTGAGAACACTGAGCTCATCCACTTCTCTTCATCTCAGCATTGTCCTTGTCTTGCTACATTACTTTTTGGCAGTGGCCCAGCCAGCACATGAGAGATATTGAACTGACCTTACGGCAAGGCAATAAAGCACGCGCAGAGCATCAACACCCATCCCAAACCAACAGACCCACAGAAGTCAGCCAAAAGACTCTTGTCAACTTTGTTGACCTCCACATCTATCCACATCCCTGAATGAGAAAGCTTGCCAGAGGAGGAGCAGGGCAGACCCCTGGGCAAGACTGCAGCCACCGCTTGGTGTTGGCTCTTTGGGTGGAACAAAAATGCTTAGGTGTTTATGGAAGTTTTTGATGTCTGATCTCTGCTTATGAACCTGCAAGATGACAAAGTACGTTGCACTATCTCCAGCCTTGGCTTTCTTTCTCTGCAGGAAGAAACTTCCATATGGTAGTTGTGCCTTATATTTACACCCACTATTCAAATCAACACCAATGTGTGTTGGGTACCATCTATTTCCCCAGCATGAGAAGCAACTGTGTTCAAAAGCGTGATGGGTTTTTATTTTAAAAGAAATGAGCAAAATAAGAAGAAATAACAACCAAAGCCCTAAAGAAAACAACAGTAATGTTTGCACAGGACAGTATTACATGTGCATGGCTCAGCTGTACCTGTAGCAGCTGCCAAAATAGACTCTGGCATGGCAAAGGCAGGAAGCGTGTCCACAGTAACACTCCTGTGCAATGCAGTGGGAAGAAGCAAGACATACAGAATGATGGTCTGACCCTGTACAAACCCTAAAGAGTCAGCTCTGTCGCACTCTGTGTGGTTGCATGTTGGCTAACATTGTTGGTCAGACCATTATGGCCTGTAATGGTCAGGCCAACTGTATGAGATTCAACAAGGCCAAGTGCCGGGTCCTGCACTTTGGCCACAACAACCCCATGCAGCACTACAGGCTTGGGGAAGAGTGGCTGGAAAGCTGCCCGGCGGAAAAGGACCTGGGGGTGCTGGTCGACAGCTGGCTGAACATGAGCCGGCAGTGTGCCCAGGCGGCCAAGAAGGCCAACGGCATCCTGGCCTGTATCAGAACTAGTGTGGCCAGCAGGAGCAGGGAAGCGATCGTGCCCCTGTACTCGGCCCTGGTGAGGCCGCACCTCAAATACTGTGTTCAGTTTTGGGCCCCTCACTACAAGAAGGATGTTGAGATGTTGGAGCGTGTCCAGAGAAGGGCAATGAGGCTGGTGAGGGGTCTGGAGAACAAGTCTTCTGAGGAGCGGCTGAGGGAACTGGGGTTGTTTAGCCTGGAGAAAAGGAGGCTGAGGGGAGACCTCATTGCTCTCTACAACTACCTGAAAGGAGGCTGTAGCGAGGTGGGTGTCGGTCTCTTCTCCCAAGTAACTGGCGAAAGAACGAGAGAAAATGGCCTCAAGTTGCGCCAGGGGAGGTTTAGATTGGATGTGAGGAAAAATTTCTTTACTGAAAGAGTGGTTAAACGTTGGAACAGGCTGCCCAGGGAAGTGGTTGAGTCACCATCCCTGGAGGTATTTAAAAGACGTGTAGATGAGGCGCTTAGGGACATGGTTTAGTGGGCATGGTGGTGTTGGGTTGACGGTTGGACTCGATGATCTTAGAGGTCTCTTCCAACCTTAATGATTCTATGATTCTATGATTATCAAGGGCTTACTCTCTCCTCTGATGCTGGACACCTTCTGCAGCAGAAGTATTCCCTTTGATCTCGTTCCAGTCTAGCAGACGTTAATGGGATTGGTGTGCCTCAGCCAAGCCCTCTCACAGATGGATAGTATCCTCTGATGCCTGTCATATCAATAGCTGTTGCCATGTAATCTGCTCCTCAGAGTGCACGATTGTGCCTGACCCACCGGACCTGATGCCACTCTGCTTGGCTCGCTCTTTGCTGGCCTTCTTTTATCCATGCTCCACCATACACTTACACTGATCCTCTCTTCCCTGCCTTCAGATTTGCAACCTCTTCACCTTCAAATTGCTTTCCTGACTCTCAGTGGGACTTAGATATGTCCTTTCATTCTTGTTTCTGTCATCTCACTTCAGCACTTTGTTTTGCCTCACTTTCACTTCGCCATGGAGGAACCGAACTTAGCCTGCTGCTGGCTCACAGGTACTCAAAGAATGAGGAACCAGAAGACCTGAGTCTTCTGTTTTCCTGTATGATCCCAGCATGGGAACCCCACCCTGCATGTTGAGAGAGGTCGATCTGGCCAGTGGAAGAGGTCTTTCTTTCTGCCTTGCCATGTGGTTTTCATGTTACCTGACAGTGAAGCCTTCAGTCGGCTGAGTAGGCATGATCCTTCTTTACGTGGTACCCAGCTCTAAGCACGTAAGGTCAGCTGCTGATCTACTTTGGAAGGACACAAATGCATCCTGTTCTTTTGTGGAGCAGCACACCATGGTGTAGGCTGTGCTGGCAGAGTGAGGCCAACACAAGCTGAGGTTGAAGGTAAATAGGGTTTCATTCAGGTAGTCTTCTAATTGGGATGTGAAAAAGAGGAACCAGAAATACTTTGGCAGCAAGTGTGCTCCCTTAAAGACTATTTCAAAGAGGAAAAACCAGAGACCAGGCTACATTTGGGGACAGCTCAGCCGCAGCTGGTTGAGACAGATGCTTCCAGGTCAGCCTGGGAGAGGACAGAGGTGGATCTGGCACTTGAAGACTTTGCAGGTGGCAACCTGTTGCCCAGTTCTTCAGTCCAAACTAATACGGAGACTCTGACCTCCCATGTGACTTATGTGCCACTGACTCTTCATTGACACTGGTGATAGTCAGGGGTCCCTGTCAGGACTTGTTCTGCCCTGGAAACACAGAAGAGCTGAAAAATTGAGTGTTCAAACCCCACCATGATAAATGCAGTTTGTGGACCGAAATCGACAGCCGGGAGGTGACACGCCAGCCCAGGACCTCTTCTCCTACATATTCCCTGCACCAGTGCAGCTCCTGAGATGTCAGAGACAGTGCTGTGACATCCTGGTGTCAGTGTTAAAGAGGGATCAGTGTTACCCAGTGCTCATAGCAGCCTGAACATCCCTGTGACACCAACAAAGCTTTTCAAAGTGTCTGGCTCAGCACACGGTTCGTCTGGTGTCAAATCTGGAAGCATCTGATCTGTGTGTCTAATGAGCTGGTGATTACTGGTCCAGATGGTAGAGGTCAGAGCCGGGTCAGGACCCTACCGGAATCGCTTGTGTGAGCAGCACTTAATGCAATCACTTGACAGGGGCCAAGGAAATTTGCATCTGCTGGACTTGCGCCCTGCAGGTTATGCTGAAAATAACTGCGAGCGTTTGGGAACATGGGAGCAGTCAAATTCCTGCCTGTGGACAGGACATGTCTCCAGTGTTAACCCCCAACTATGTGTTGTTCCCCTTTCAGCCTGGAGCAGCTTTTAGCTCCTCGACCAGGGAAGTGCTTCCCACTAACAGAGTTCAGTATGGCCAAGTCCCTCAGGGAGTCCATTGGCTCCTCTACCTTGTGTCAGGGACATCAGCCATAAAATTACTGCTGGTGTAACTATCTGGTGGCTCCCGTAGCGGCCTGGGCCTCCAGTTGTGTCCCCTGAAAACATTTCATGGGACAAGCTCACAGGGGGAGGTCCCACCCCAGGTTGTGAAGATAATATCCATGCAATGAGAAAACCGGGGCCTGACTGTCCATCTCACTATAGAAACGGAGGTGATGCTTATGGTTTATGAAAACAGTTGTTGTTCCTGATATCATTTCTGAGGAGGGTCCATGGTGTGAAGAGCCCCAGAGCTCCAACTCGTGCTGGTGTGCCTCCTCCATTGTATCTGGGAGAGAGGAGAGGACATGAGCAAAGACTGGTGCTCTTGCCCTCACCTTGCTCTGGGAGGGCTCCTGGCAGTGTCCTTTTCAGCCAGGAAAGTCGAACAGAGCCATGCCAGCCAGAAGGCACCCTCTCCCTGAAGATGTCCTCTTGGGTTTCCTGCCTTTGCTGTTCTCCCCAACTCACAAAAAACAACAGAGGTTTAATTTTTCACCTCGGACAAAGACTTATATATCCTCTACCCCCAGACTGAGTTCTGTGAGATGGAATTTCCACCTCTAGCCGTGCATCAGGCTCAAATAAGTCAGTTCTTAATTGATCTGGCTCCTTCCTTACGTATTTTGATCCTTTAGAAACAATTCAGTGCCCCACAAATTATTGTTGTTGGCCAATATAAAGATATTTTGGGAGCCTTGGTATTGCTTTTGTATTTGAAAATGGAAAGAGCCAAGATGCTATTGCCAGTTATAAACACGAAACCAAATACAGGCTGTGTGAACAAGAACAGATATGCAGCTGCTTCACTCCACATGAAACTCTATCCTCTGCCGGCCACTGTCCCAAAAGCAGCCTGCGGGACTGCAGGACTGGCTCTTGCATCAGACCCATGTGGCGCAAGGTTGCACTCAGACTCAGGTGGGATGGAGGAACCAGGAACCTCCTCATACCTTTCCAGTCTGTAGCACATCACCCACGTGCTGGGCTCATTACCAAGACAGAGGACTTAGCTGGGATTCCTAAACCTTACTGAAAACATGGACAGACACTATAAAATCCGCTAAGTACCTCATTGTTTCAAAGATTTTGAGGCCAGGAGGCACCAATGAAAGTTTTGGGTAACCCACACTCAAAATATCCTCCAGGGACTCTCTTGCTGAACCCAGTAATTTGCTTTTGACTTAAGAAAGTCTTCAGGAAAACAACCCTGCTTTTATCTTCTTTTTTCTTTATTTTATGGATCAATTCACTGCAACTTTACTGGCAAAAAACAGCTCTTGCTCATGTGTAAGATGTGTATGCCGTTGTCCTATTATAAAGCCATTGTCATGTTGTTATTGTTATATTGTCATTTCATAAAATGACTGAAAACGTGAAGGTTTTATGGGAAATGCCTAATCTTGGATACTTGGGATTATTAACTGAAAAGGACTCACAGCACCATTTTATGTTATTTTTATTTATTCAGCCACCCAAACCTTTCTTCTCTAAGCTCACAACAGCAGATATCATTTCACAGCATTATCACAGCTGAGAATACCAGTGGTTACACAGACACTGCTTTTGTACCATTTGTGTCTGTTTGTTTCTCATTTATTTAGGCCAAGACAAAAATTTCTGCGTTCTCAGCCCTCTCTGTTGGAGCAGAGGGTCCCACCACCAGTTCCACCGGACCCCCTCTTCAGGCTCCTTACCAGTGAGAAACCTGGAGGGACGCAGGAACAAAGCTGTTTTGTCCCTGTTCAAGAGGGACAAATGCAAAATGAGGCAGGAACTGACAAGAAAGGTCTGGGGTAGAAAACAACAATCTGGTAGCAGTTCTGCAGCAAAAGACCTGGCTTGATTGGGGTCACCAGATTGCTGGCAAGAAGGTGACCAGCATAATGAGATGTGCAAACATTGCCTGCAGGCACCTGTGAAGAGGCTCAGGACCTCTACTTCAAGAAGGATGTGAAGCAGTTGGAGAGCACCCAGAGGACAGCAACAAGAATGATCAGAGGCCTGGAAACACATCCTCCAAAGAAAGATAGGAAGAGGTGGCATGTTTATCTTAGAGAAAGGAAAGCATGGTATCAGTCTGCAAGGATGTAAAGGATTGCTACAGAAAAGAGAATAATGTGTTCTCCATGCCTGGGGCGGATAAGGCAGGAAGAAATTAACTTAAGCTGCACAAGAAAGATTCACGGTAGCACCTGGAAAGCCCATACAGCTGGATGGATAAGGAAGCACTGGTAGAGATTGCCTGGGGAAGATGCGGAGTTTCTATCACTGGGAGTCTTAGAAGTTAAGGAAACGTCTCTCAGGGATACCAGTAGCATTCCTCCTGCACTGGTAACTACATTTGTTATGGCTGTCTGGCCCAGAATGAACTCACTGCCTTCCCACAGAGGTGCACCAGAAGCAGGACCTGGCTGAGATACCATCCACCAGCCAGAATAGGGACTGCTGCTAGAAGGGAAGAGCACAATGTCCCTCCTTTGCTCACTGGCCAGCAAGCCAAGAGAAATAAAATGGAATATGCACAAGAAAAGAGATAGTTTGTGGGCAGAAACACTGAGAAGAAAATCCACAGAATAAAAGATGGCAAAAAGACTCTCTGCCTCCAGCCTGGGGAAAACGAGAGTGCAAAGAGCACATCGTAGAAGCTTGGCTTCGTGATGTTTGCACCTCCTCCAAATGGGCAGATGTAGCATGGGCAGATCCCTCCTTGCTGTCCTGCTTCCCTCACAGGCAGTAGACACAAGCCCACCACTTGCCATCCTAGGTATCTCTTCCAGGACCATCAGGCCAAAAATTACCAAGTGTCTGTGGCGTGTATTTTTTTTCATGTAATGAAAGATGGAAGTGAATTGCCTACAGCCCATGCCAGTCACAAAAATGCCCGAAATGTTCAGCTATTTGCAAGAACAATCAGTGAAATGGTCCTAACTCACTGCAGCCTGGAGGTTACAAAAGGGCCAGATTCCTCCCTCTTTCCCAAGCATCTGAGTAGGTTGACTGCAATGGCAGATCTGGAGGGAGCCTCAGAAACCCTTGAAGAAAGCAAGGCACTGCTTTTGCCAGCCTGGGTTTGTGGGAATCCCAGAATGCCCTCTAGTGGCCTTGCTCCCAAAATGTCCCTCCAGCTCCGGGTACGAAGCTGCAGGGTGGGTTGGGAAAGAAGAATGATTTTCCAGAGCTGTTGAGGACATGCAGCTGGGGCTGAAGTTAGCGGGAGGTGCGTCAGCTTAGCTCTGCTTAAAATCCCCTTCCTTCACAAGCAGACTTAATACCACTCATGTTTGCACAGTTCATTGTGTTTGGTACCCAGCTGAGCTTCTTCCTCTTCCTCCTCCCGTCTCCCATGGTGGTTTGGCTGTGGTGGCTCTGAGGAGCTTCAATTAGCTGTGGCCAAAGAGGGGTCTTGGAGGGCTGGGAGCTGTGAGGGGACCACCTGCAGCAGCAGGAAAAGGGAATTATTTTGCAGCCCAGGCAACCCTTCCTCTCCCTCCCGGCATTTATTGAAGTTTGACTCAAGTTAGACATCTTCCCACTGCAGGAGACTGCTGCTGTGCCAGAGCCATCCCCCCCCCCCCCACCCCCCCTCAACTCACCGGTGATGTAACTGTGTAATTCGAAAGCAGCTGCACTCAGACTAAAGGACAATTATCTAATAGCGAGATTACAATTAATTCTGCTAAAGGGAAACAATTACCCTTTCAGATCTAAATGGAGTACAAAAAGGCAGAGCACTTGCAGACGGAGGGAGAGGGCACACACGTCCTGAGGGCTACTCTGTGCTGCACGACCTGGCAGCATCTGTGGGCTGAATGTGTCGGGCTGAACACCCCTGCCCTGCAGACACGTGGGGTAGGAAATCACCTCCTTTGCAGATGGGCCTTCCCAGCCCACTGACTCACAGCCCGCTGTGGCTCCACGCACTCCAGCCTCAGACAAACACCTCTGCCTTCCCAGCACCGCTGCCCAGAGCAGCCCCTCCACTGCTGCAGGCACAGCCACAACCCCTGCACAGCCACATGTACCCCCTCCCTGTGACACCTGCTGCAGAGGCGGACGAGCATCACTGGCAACGACGCAACGGTCCCCTGGGAGGAAAGGGTTAAATGATACAATTTGCCTTTTCACTGTGAATAGATTTTGCTCTGCTCTGCCTGCAATACTGTTTATCAGCAATTGCAGGCTTTAAAATCCGTACTTTACAAGTGCAGCATAACCTGCCAGTTATAATTGGTTGAATTATACCTCATCCCTGATGCAACTCTTGATGACTCTCCGCCTCAGCCAGAAAACTGATAGGAGACAAGTTTATAGCTCTCTTGGAAAACACAATTATAAATTGCATCCCCGCCACAAGCCCTGGAAAAGGTTAACTGTTTCACTGCAGTTCTCAAGGCAAGCAGGTTTCACAGCCATTTCTTTCCCCATGTAGGAAGGGAAAAGAGGAGAGAGAAGTCAGAGAAGTTCAGAGAGAACCAGTAAAAAGTAATGGAGAGGAAAAGAGTACTGGCCTCGTTCCTATTTATACCAGGGCTCCCTGTGTATTTCAAACACACAGGAATGGGCCCAAGCGTCTATAGGCAGGAGAGCTGCACGTCAAGCAAAGGTATCAGGAGGTCCGCTGCATTTGTCCATCTAGTGCTCTTACAGCCTTGCATGGGCCAGATTATGCCACAATCCCAGCCCTGCTGAAGCCACCCTGGTCCCAAATCCTTCACTGGGATGGGTGGCCTGCTCAGAGCTGGAATTGGGAAGCAAATATCACCAGGACTGAACTCTCAGTGCAGACAGAGCCCACAACCAGAACGACTCAGAGGGTGCAGCATCTCCCATGCCCCAAAAGACCACGGGCCTTGGGCTATCATGGTGAGGACCAGATGTGATGAATTAACCACAGCATACCAGCCCAGCACAGCTATATCTCTTCTCAGAGCACCTGGGTCACAGTGCCTACAGGCACTTCTTCACAGCTGTAAGGGGTGTCTCAGAGTCTTTCACTCTGCTGCCCCAGACTTGTCTTTGAAGTGCAGCAGGACCAGCTAACAGCAGACCTGCTTCTGCAGCACTTAACACAAAGGCATCCTGATCTGCACTTGAACTGTGCCCAGCCACTGTAATGGGTTAAGTCCTGCACCAAGGTCAGGCCAAGCCTATCACTAATCCTTGCATCCCCAAGGGCTGCCTGGATTTTGTGCTGCTTCTCTTGAGTAACATGACAGGGAACAGAGGGCGCAAACCCCACGCAGCTACAGCCAGACACTGCCAGGCATTCAGCCAGGGGCATTTCAAAACTGCCTCTTGCCTGCAAAGACGGGATTAGCTCCCTTTCAAAAATAGAGAAGCAAGAAATCTGTCTTGACTTCACTTGAGTCACTCGAAATGGAACTAGAAGCAGCTGCCTGTTCTGGTCACATCCTCTGCTCCAGGAAGCACAACTCTTCTGCAGAAGACCACTAGAAAATCCCAACAAATGCACCAGATCTCCTGGTAAATAAGTGGGATCTTTAATAAAACACTTTAGGAATAAATCTGATTTGTGCCGTGGGGTGTATGGGCTCACCTCGGCCATAAATCCTTCCTATGACACCATTTAGAGTTGGCTCTGCAAATGGCCTCTAATTAAGCCCGGGATGGAGCTACCCTTGCCTCCTGGGAAATGCTACATCCTTCTCCCATTAATCCCCAAATTGGTCTCACTGAACCTCCTTTGGCACTTTCAAAACCTTGATGAATCCAAGCAGCTTGAGAGCAAAGCTCTGGAAAGCCTTCTGCTGGTCCTGCCTCTGATGGTCTCTGGCTACCTTGGCACCATGTCAGATAAAACTTTCCGAAGGTACAAGCTGATGACCCAGAGTCCAGCGTACACAGAGCAGCCTGAGCTCCCGGCACACAGGGAGGGCCAGCCTGACGGCACTGACAGACCAGAGGCCATGGAGACTCCCCTGGTGCAGGAGTGGCTGTGCATGTAGGGTCTCTCTATGGCTGCTGGGTCACTGGCCAAAGCAATTGGATTGGTGCTCCTGGGGATGTCCTCAGGAGAAGATACGGCCAAGTATGGCCATACCCTAAACATCACTTCCTAGCTCTGTCCACCTCCAGCACAGCCTCCTCCAACGACAGCCACAGCTCCTTCTTTCCTTCTAACCTGCAGTGAGGATCTGAACCCCAGGCAGAGGACATACGGTGCAGTGTCTTGCTCTGCCTGTTGCTCACGAAGGTGTTTGCACGGGGATAGCCAATTGCTCAGTCAAGCATCTTGCTCGCTCCAGGGTTTTCGCCTTGGAGCTTTCATCAGGAAAGATTGCATTTAGTTTTCATCTCAGGGAGAAAAAACTTCAGGGATTTTCCTAAGCCTCTCTAACCCTGACACCCCAGAGCATGGTCCTGCCAGATTGGGATGGGATGAGTCAGCAGGAGTTTAGAGGTCACCCGTCTGGACTACGCAGCCTTGTGGCATGGCCCATCCTCCTTGCACCTTCTTCCCTCTCCTCTGAGCTCCTGCTGACTCAGGGCACAGAATCAGCTTGGAGCCAATCAACCCCTGTCTCCTCTTTCCAAATTCTCTGAAATATGGGCCCAGAAATATTTACAGTCTCGCTGTCTGTCCCTGACCTTCAGCTTTTATTTGCGTACGTAAATTTTGTTCTATTCCAGAGCTACAAGTTTCATATCAGGGCAGTTCAATCTTTATGAGGATAAAGTGTTTGCAGTGCTCTTAAGCTGCTTAACGTAAGCATGTGTGTGAAAGATTAACAGCTTTATAAGTCGGAGCAGTTAAGTGACAACATAAAGAGAAAGGAAAGGGGAAAACATCATCAATCTAAAGCAGCACTAGGAATATTTGAGATGAATTACTGAAGGGAACTGGCTGCCAAGCCCAGCGGTGTCTCAGTAGGATGCACCAATGACCAATGCAGGAGCACTCTCAGGGGAAAGGTAGAGACAGAGCAGCTTAAAAGGATCATCTTCTCTACAGCTCTCAAACTTGGAAGAGAAAGGAAACTCTAATTATCCCCTGATATTTATGGCCATCATTTAATGTTCTGTTCAAAGCAGACATCTGAGTGGAGGAAGAGGCAAACTCTTAGCCCAGCTAAAGAGGCGCTTCTTCAAGCCACTGTCAAGCCCTCAGACATCAAAGCCATCCCACAGCCTGTGGGTGCACCACCAGGGCTCGGTACCTGGCTCCCTCCCTCCCCATCGAAAGCATCTGCTGGGGACACTCACCCTGCTTGCCGTTGAGGCTGAGGAAAAGTTTGCAGGTGGTTATAGCACATCTGATGGACACAGAGACCACCTCATCAAGACCTCATGCTCTCCCCAAGGCAAAACAGTAGTAAGAAATGTCGGAAGACAAAGTAAACATCACAGGGTTGTTCTTTATTTGACTGTCAGCCGCTGCACCTGCATAATGGTCCAAAAACCTCTCTCAAGAAAGTACAGGGTTATGCAAGGACAAAGACTTTTTATGACCTGTAGCAAACCAGCTAATGTCTGTGTCCTTGATTTTACTTACATGCAGTTAAAGGATAATTCTGCCTGTCTTCCAAGGCAGGTGTCTGGTTTATTAATGGATAGTTGCAAAATGTTCTGAGATCCTCTGATGAGGCATCTCTGGAAGAGCAAAATATGACGATGCCAATGGAAATTGGCTGTTTGGCTCCAGATTTTAATTGCATACAAGAAGAGAGCCACACATCAGAGCTTAGCCCGCGAAACAGGAAACATGAGGCATCGGGAGAAACAGAGAACGGCACCGGACGTCAGCGAACAAATGCTGGAGCCATCCTTTGCCAAAACCAGACATGATGAGTTTGCCAGTAAGAGGAGAAAGCTTCATCGAGGTTGCACTGTGAGAGTTCCTAGATCAGCACCTGAGATTTGATTCACCGTGAGATTATTCACTATTTGTTGGACTATGTATTGCAAGATGAAGCAATGTACCTGCTGAATGGTTGGCATTCACCCCGCCATTTTGTCAGGGAATCTTTTTCCCCTTGTTAGAGCCTGGTAGGAGGCCTGGCCCTCTTGGACCTTGCCCTGGTGCTTGGGGCTTTCACTAAACATCTGATCTTCTCAAAATGTGTTGTGCACGAGTCGTTCATGCCTTTCTGTGATCATCCATCCAAATTATCTAGAGGCTAGCGACAGACATCCGCTGCCTGGAAAGCTGGGCTTGAATAATAACATCCTCTGAAGCACCATTATTAGAGTTGGGGAATGTTTGCAGATGGAGTACCTCTCTGTTGGAAAATGCCTATTCATCAAAGCAGAATTTTTCCTCCAGGGAAGTGCTGCTTTTGACAAACTTCAGCGCTGGATAAAAGGATCGAACCAAAGTATTTCAGTGAGGTCAGAAGACTCCACTTGAGAGTTGCTGGAATTTCCTTTTATGATGAGGCACAGAATTGCAGTGGGGCCCAAATGTCTAGATTACATCAAAATGGAGTATTTCATTTATCCTGATGTGGGACCTTTTCCTGTGGTTTTGTTTTCTTTTCAATTCAAACCAAAAGAAATCCATGCCAGTGGAATAGGAAATCTGACTTCAAAGCAAATCCTGATCACATCACTGAAGAAATGCCCCAGGTTTACAGTCAGTTAACAGGGGTCCACAGTGATGACAGAGAGGTCACCAGGACACAGCAGTGGAGTTGGAGGTTAACAAGCTTCATAAATGTATTTCAGTGCTTGCTATGCTCCCGTGTTCCCTAAACGAAGTCCAGGCTGTTTTCAAGGGAGAATAAAACTCTTTGCATCAAGGGAAATCTGTGCTACGCAAATAATAAAGATAACCAGGAAAGATAACTTTGCAGGCTGTTGTTTTTGCATCTCAGCCGGAATATAAATAAGACCAAAACGTTGCCTTAACGAT
>NW_008824591.1:418105-420047 GCF_000699105.1 Pygoscelis adeliae
AATATAAATAAGCCCAAACAGTTGCCTTAGAGATGGGAGAAGCCTGTGGATGGGACTGGAAATCAATGTGCCATGCAGTGAGCACTGGGCCCAAGTCAGCTCCCAGCTACGCAGGCAGAAATCTATCCATCCACCTTGGGTGTTTATTCATTTCTAAGGCAACTATCACCATGGTGCCAAGGCATATGCCTATCTCAGTTTCAGGCTAGTTACTCTAGATTTGTGGCCATGTGACTGACAGCCAAATCTGGTGAAACATATTGCAGGAAAAAAATTATCCGGGCTGTATACTTGAGCTGATGGGAGATTTTCACTTAAAGGGTTGCTCTCCCTCTCACCCCAGAAAAGGCAGTTTTTTGAAAATGAAGCTTTCTTTGGGAAAATGCATTGGTTTCAGTGACACCTGTAGGGACAAAGAGGAAGGCCGTACAGCCATCTGCATCCAAAGCCCTCCTGAGGCAGGCCACTTGGCCCATGTCACTTTTCTGCCTGATTTGTTCCAGAACTGCAAAAGAAGAGACTTCAAAACTTTTTGTACAGGAATGAATCCTCCTTTTCAGACAGCACTCACAATCCTGGGAACAACCCAGTTGTCTAAGCTATGCTAATACATCTTTGATGGCCAACTCCATGAGAAAGGCAGCCTAAAGCTTCCAACATCTAAGTACTTGATTTTGCAATATCAATGATGCTCATTCAATAAGGTCTCCCTTTCCCCTCCACGTACGCACTCTGCTTCCTTCTGAGCCTCTCTTTCACTGCATATAAAAAGCAGAGAGCATACTACCTGTATGTGAAAGCAAAGATCAAGAGGTGATAATCTTGACCTTAACATTGCTGAATATATATTTGATGCTAAGGTCAAGTAAATATTTCAGAGTAGAGCACTCTGCAATACATTCAGCCCATGTAACTCAAGCTACCCTGGCTGACATGAAACTAGACAAATCCTAGCTAAAATAAGATGCAAATTTTTAACATCTCAAGAGTAATTAACTACTGAAATAACTTCCCAGACAATGAATTAGACATGGATTACCTGAAAGATCATGGGATTCTCCAGCTGTTTTTTCACGTCTAGGCAAATTGGAGCCGGACTTGAAATGAACCATGAATTTCGAACGTCATCATAGTATTTAGAAGAGTGTTGGCCAACCATGTGTTTCAGCAAGCACATAAAGAAAGACCAAGATACTTTCTGCTCTGAACAGGCCACTCTATGGGAGCCTCATCAAACAGCCAGAGCCCCCACTTATCCTGGGCTCAGCAGAGCTGGTCATATACTTACACAAGGTTTGAAACACTTTCAGATCACGTCCATGGGCAGCTTTCTCCCAGGGAAAACCATCAGATCTTGGACTTGTAAGAGGATGGCTAAGAACCATTTATTGAACTGATCTTATTTATAAATCAAGATGCAACTTCCACACACCTAGGATTTGTTATGTTAAGTCAGATTCCTGCTTTTGGTTGCCAGGCTTCTGCCATGACAGATTAATACTGATTTGAATAAAACCTGAAATCTTCCTGGGACATTTTCTACATGATCTAGTCCCCTTTTGCTCTATTTTATTCCTTGCCTTTACTCTCAGCCTGCTTAGAGGTGGGAAGAAGATCCCACCTTGGTGACATTGAATTTTAAGCCCAAATTTTCAATATAAGCCTATCTCTAGGATGTATTTGTTCTTATAGGTAATATTTTAGTAAGTGTAAAACTAAGAATAACTCTTCTATAGTACAACCAACACAATCCCCTGCAAGGAAATCCATACAGACACTAATATGCACTGTAGGCCAGATTATTTGGTGTTCCGTGTTGTAAGTGTTACTGAATTTTGAAGAAGAGAGAAATTCTCATTGAGTTATTTACATAGTATGTGCCTTTCAAAAGGTTACCTGGTAATTAGCTTCACCCAGGTCCTAGTCATTCTCCACCAGCAGG
>NW_008824591.1:420067-424102 GCF_000699105.1 Pygoscelis adeliae
TCCAGAAACTTGCACAAATTTTGTGATACCATCAAAAAGGGTGAGATTTTTGGCAAAATAAGGTACCTCTGTTCCTTGGAACGAGACGTAGGCTCTGATGGGTGCCTCGCACCTGCCCCAGGATTTTCCTGTGCTCAGCACACTGTGGTAAAACCAATGGCTCTTAGCATTAGATCTGGCTCGCATTGATCCCAGACCACATAGATCCCCAGGGGAGCACCCTCTGCTCTGCTCCCTCTTGGATGCCCCTGTCCCAGCTGTCCCCAGGAGGGCTGAGGACACAGGCAAGGTGCTGGAGGGCAGGGAGAACAGGTATGGGAGGGACCTCTCCACAGGGTAGGGGGACCAGCCCTGCGCCCCAGCACACGGCGTCCTCCTGTCCTTCCTCCTCCCCAACAGATTAAAAGGGCCATGAAATAAACAGCAGTGATAGCGCCCAGGGGCAAAGTGCTGAAGGGATTTTCCCAACCATTCCCCTGGAGTATTTCAAAAGAGTCTGCTGCCATATCCTCCCATGCAGGACCTGATGGCCTGGGCATGATGTCCTTGGGCAGGAGGTGCTTTGTGGGAAGGATGCTTGCACAGCTGGGGGAAGAACCAGCCTTCCCAAAGTGCCCTCCCCACCATAGGCACCTTGCTCCACCCATTCATGCACATCCATGCACATAGATGCAACACACGTATCTGTGTGCACGTGGACATTCATTTAACATGAGAGGCCAGCACTTTTTCAACCATCCTGACCCACTCCTTCTTCTGTTGTCTTGCTGGGATCAGGATTTTATCCAAGCTGACCTGGGAGCTCTGCTTTTCCTTTGGGCGATTTTCTTTATGAGGGATTGGTAACAAGAGCTGCTGGGCTGTGTAGCCGTGGGACTGCACTACCCTTTCAGCAGGGACGAGGTCATGATTTATGAGGTTGATTTTTCCCAGAGTTGTGGAAATATCCTGACATTTCTCCCTACCTCTGTTCCTGGTGTTGCAGACAGATTTTTCGTGATTTCTGTATTCTGCCTCAGGCACAGGCACTCTCGGGAGTCACAGGACGCAGCTGCCTGGGGCATTCAGCTGTGCCCAGGGCATCTCAGCAAGTTCATTTCTCCCTGGCCCCAGCATTCCCAGTGTGGCGATGGCAATATGTTTGCCACCAGTACACACTCACATTTTAAGTTTTAATGGAAGTTTGCCCCTCATGGGCTTTGTCTCTGTCTGGTTATTGCTGGGAGCTCCTTCAGGAGCTCATCTCTCCTGGAGGTGCGATGGGCTTTGCTAAGGATATGCTTTCCAAGGAATGCATGGAAAACAGCCGGGAGTTTAGCTCTTACAGAGGAAGAGCAGAGGAAGGTTTCACTTGTCTGCCCTCTCACCCTGCTTGACCTGTGATGCTGCTGATGTGTCCAGTGTCAATAGGAGCCCGCTGCTCATAAGGCCAGCATTTATTCTTGCTGCAGTCTGCCTTCAGACAGAGATGCTCACGAGGAGCAGCTCCCTGCTGGCAGCAGCTGTGCCTCTGTGTGTCTTTCTCTTCCAGAGGGGATTTCTTTCATTTTAAAAGATCTGAGACTTTCCTTGGGGTTTGCATTTGTTTGCAGGTTATTTCTGGGAGAGGCAGAAATAAGGGAAGCAGCAGAGAGGAGGGAATAGAAATGCTATGTGTCCTCTGCTCACTCCAGGCCTCTCTGCAGGGGATGCTGGGGAGACTGGGCACACGTCATTTGGGCTACGGCTTGGCTGCAGCTGGCAGGACAGGGCACTGGGTGGCAGAGGAAGGACTGCTGCACTCCAGGGTGTGCAGGGTGGTGATGATGCATAGCTCTGCTGTGCAGGGCAGTGTGTAGCCTGGCACGCAGACGTCCCTTGCAGGAGGCTGGGAGAAAGGCACTTGGGGAGGCCACAAGCTGTGGGCGATTGAGAGGAGATTGCGTGGGGGGTATTTCGGACAGGTGAGGGGTGGGTGCTCTGGAAGGGGCATGGGGACTGTCTCAGCCTGGAGACAGGACAAGGGCAGTGATTTCTCCCTGTCTTTAGAGAAATGGGGCTGCTGGCTGGAAATGCTCAGAGGGGAGAAGGGGGAAGAAAGGGTGCAAAGTCGAGAGAGCACTCAGCTGGCAGGGCAGAGGGACTCTGCTCCAGGATTTGTTGCTCAGTATTTCTGGCTCTGTCCCAGCCCTACCGAGGCCAGCAAATGACCCCCATTTCCCCAGTCCCTCTTGCAGGAGCTGACACTGCTGGGGTCCCTCAGGCTGCTTCTACTCCTGTAGAAGAAGCTGCCCTGCAGCTGATGTGGGGTTTGCTGGTTACTGGCTGGAGCTAGACACAGGAGGGAGCTCAGCACATCTCTGGAGAGCTCAGCATCACCTCTGGCAGGACTGCCTTGGCCCCGCGGTGCCTGAAGCTGCCAGGGTGCCAGGCCCAGCGCAGAGGGCTGCCTCCGGGGCTGCTCTGCAGCAGGGTGCTCATGTGGGGTGGGGTTTCTTTTAAACCTGTCATCAGGAGACTTATGAGTCAAGTGCAGTGTGTTATTGGTGTTGTGTGACTGGCTCCCTGGGAGCCTGCCTGCCCTCGAGGTGGCAAGCTGTTGCTCCTGCCCTTGGAGAGGAGCCAGCTCCACAGCATTACAATTTAATTAAATTACTCCAGCAGCTGCAAGAGAAAGAGCTTTAACATGAGAGAAAAAGAAAAACAAGGGTTTGGCTGTTACCCTCTGGAAGGGGGAAGCATGCAGGGGGGAGCTGTGAGGTTCTCCTGACTGTACCCCGAATCATACCATTGGGGCAGAATGAGGGGTTAACATCTTTTTGGCTCCCTCAGCTCCCCCTGGGACTGGGGGCACCATTGTGGGGTCCTCACAATCCTGTGTAGGCCCAGGGAAAGGCTGCCAGATGTTTCCCTCTGCCCACCCAGAAGACCTGTATCTCAGCCTGACCCCTTGTCTGGGTCCAGCCTTACAGCTCACCCCTCCTTGGACACAGGACAGCAGGCACCACCCTGCCAGCAGGCACCATGGGCTGTGCGAAGGGGCTAAGGTCCAGGTGCCTTATAGCCATAGAGAGACAAAGAAATAGAGAAAAAAAAAAGAGCTACACACCCACCCCCTCCTTGTTTGCCCCTGGGGATCCTCTGAGGACTTCTCCTCCCTTTCTTCGGTACATCCCACCCCCATGCTCCTCAGCTGATCTAGCAATAAAAACACACCCTTGGCCCCACACCTCACCACTCATTTCCCTTCCTCCTCTAAATCCCTCTGTGTTCTCCCTGCGTCTCCTAAATTGTTGAAGATTTATGTGTCAGTGCTATCACCTCCTGCTTGGAGATTTTTGCTATTGCTGTCCTTCCCAAAGAAGCTCTCTCTGCATGTGCTCACCAAAATATCCAGGGAGAAAAAGCACGTTGCTGCTCAGGACACAAGTGTTACAAGGAGAAGATCCCTGTATGGTCCTTTACCCCTAGGTCAGCTGGAGCACTGAGTCCTCCAAATCAGCCCGGTGCTGGCACAGCTCCCTGGGACACCGGAGCTGTGTACTAAGCTGAAATCATCATACAGGCTTTAGCATCATTGGGAAAAATGGGATTTTCTTGATAAGAGGGAAAAAGGGGATTTTCTTGATTAGAAGGAAAAATAAACAAGAACAGCAAGGATGATGTGGGAATGAAGATGCTTTAGATGCACTGAGATGGGATTTCATCACTCCAACAAAGAAAAGGAGAAGAAAGCAGAGAGACTGAAATGGGAAGCAGTGCCGGTGCAAGACTGAATGGAATAGTCTGGAAGTTGGAGGGTGGTGTTCATGCTTTTGTGGTAGGGCCTGGAAGCAGTGAAGAAGACAGTCCCATTTCTTATGAGAAGGTGGTTGGTTGCTTTCTGTGCAGTGGCATCCTGGAAAGATGCAATATGGTCTGACTTCTCCAGCATCTCTGTGACCACTTACGTGCTCTAACCTGAGAAACACTTCATTTTTGCCCTGGCAGTTTCTCTTCCCTGTCATGGTATCTGTGCAGGGATGATTTCTCAGAACATCCTGCCTCAGGGGCTAC
>NW_008824591.1:424146-429260 GCF_000699105.1 Pygoscelis adeliae
GCTTTTCATGGTGGCATGCCTGGACTTCTCTTCCCAGGTTATCATGTCTCCTTGTCCTGCCAAGATCATTGCCCTTTTTTGTCTCCAGGGCTGCTGTGGCTGGGGAGTGGAACTACTCTGATCTGACCACACAGACACACTCCCTCTGAGCCTTGTCCTGTACCTTTTCCCACTCATCTTCACTTGGACAAGCCAATTGCTTGGCCACCATTCCTGGAGGAACAAACCCAGAGCTCCTGTATTAGCTAGACACACTGTTTCCTCAGGCTAAATTCTCCTGGAAATCCACAAGACTTTGAGGTTAGAAGCACATCAATTAATTGGTGGTGGTGATGGTATCTCCTCTCTCCTGATTTGGGTGAGGGAGCTGTGGAGGTGGTTGAGACACTAGGTTTTAAAGAGAGCGGCCCTCCCCTCTGCTCCCTATCTCTGCAATCCCATGGATCAGCCACTACCCCATTTTCAGGGTGGGTGGACAGGAGCAGACATTTAAATCAGCCATGGACTGAATCAGAGACCTCCAGATGTGGGTCAATGCTGTCTGAGCTCTACAGACAGGCTGTCTCATAGGGGCCATGAGAAATCAGCATTCCCATACAACTTGCCATTCACTCACACCATGCACATGCAGCAGAGATGAACCTTGTGTCTCTGCTCTATGCAAAGGACTGGCACTCTCCTTTCCCCCTGAAAGTAAGGCTGCAGAAATGGCAGGGGATGTTGTCACCTCTCCCAGACCACGACTGTGACAGACAAGAAGGCACCTGAAAGTGGTAGCCATTGGCTTTCAGAGGAGGCCAAGTCAGGAAGGATATAGCAGCTTTAGGTAAGAGGCTTCAGGGTCTGCACAGGGAAGGTCCAGCAGGTGGTGGGCAGAATCCATCAGCAAAGCATGTTTAGTCCTGACCCATATGTGAGCTGCCTATCAGCTTGCAGACAGAGGTTATGTGCTCCAGACACTCCTGTCACCCACAGAAACATTCATGATAAAGGCAGGCAGTAAAAGCCATGCATGGAAGAATAATTATCCAGGGGCAGGAAGGGAATAAAAAGGGAAAGGGCCTTGATGTAACATAAACATCATAAAAGGCCATAAAAGCAAAGCAAAGGGAAGTGTGAAGGAGACTGAAGGTTGGCAGCAAATGTACATAAACAGAAGGAGCCAGTCTCAAACGGTTCAGAAATAAGGAAGGTTATGGATGGACTGAAATGGAGAATAGATGAAGCTGAGATGAAAATGAGCAAGGAAATAGATTGATGGACTAGATAATACCCTGGTGAGGGACATTTCCAGAAGGCTGAGTGAGTGGGACTGAGGAGGGGGAGAGCAGGGGGAGAGGGGAAGGCCAGAGCTCCAATGGCCAGCAGCGACCATGAGGTGCGGAGCAAGGCAAAGGTGAGGAGGACAAGGCTCAGGGCAGCCCTACTTAAATTGTCATACACGCCTGTGCAAAAGAGGAGATGACGCCTGCTAGGAAAGTTTCAGCAAGAGCAGGGCAGTGGGCAATCCATGTTAGGACGTGGTTGGAGGCTGCCTGTTCCTGCCTGCACAGAGCAGGTGAGGCTGAGCCAGGACGGGCAAGGGCAGAAGGCTCCCTGGCTGAGGTGGAGCTGAGGTGGACTGTCCGCTCCACACACTGGAGCCCCTTTCGTTGTCCTCAGTGTCCCTCACTCCCGGGAGTGGAAAGGCAAGATGGTGAAGCGGAGACCAAGAAGAGCCTCCGGGCGCTGATGACATCAGCCTGGAGCCACTGAGAGATGCTGCTCGCGGAATGAGGGTGGAAGCATCCTCTAGCTGCTGCAAGTGCCAAACATTTCTCATTCCTCATGTGCTCTTATTAACACCTCCACACGCAACAGAGCTGCAAGCAAGGTCTTCCTGAGCTGTGCTAATTATTAAACATACTTCTCTTAAGCTTAACTAGACATGCTTGTCAGCTGCTGGCAGGAAAAGAATAGTGGGAGAGACTTGTAAACACACTCTGATGACTAAGTGAAAACGTTGCCAAGATTGCAAGGCACTGGAGCCTGCTGCCTTCAGGTGTCGTTGTCTACCTTGTGTTTCAGCCTGGCAGTCAGGTTGGCCAGCATGGACTTCTTTATTCTGAGATAAGGTTCAGGAGCCTTGCAGGGACAGTGCTGATGAGAGAGTGTGTTTCAATGCTATTGCTCCTAATATCTGCTGTTGGTCACACTGAGATGGTTCACCAGGACCTTCGCTGCCCTGGGGCATGCAATGGCTCTCAGGGAGTAACCTGCCCATCACAGAGGTTCCTGAGATCTCTCTGTAGTGCTGCCTTGAAGCTTTTTGCTGCTTCCCCAGAGCCTGCATCAGTATGAAGGAGATCTGGCAGCAAGTTGCATCAGCTGCTACACCAAGGAAGTGTTTTTTAGACTTGTATACAACAATCTTCACATTCTTTCAAGGCCACTTCAACCACACTCCCAGCACACAGGCTGCAACATGCTCCTTTACCTACCTGTCTATCGCACTTTGTGGCAGCGAATTGCACATACAGTGCAATGTCTCTGCCCCTTGGTTGTTTTGTAGCACCTAAATTCGTGATGATCTGGGAAAAGATGGCTTGAGCTATTGGAAAGTCTTGTAATCCTATTCAAAGAAAAAAAAAAGCCAAAAAAAAAAAGAAGACTGTATATATTGATCAGCCAGCTAAAAGTCTGTGAAAATCTGAAGCACTTCAACTATTAGGTCATAACTTCTCCAATGAGAAATGCTGTGAAAGTATGCTGCCAGGTTCAATGTTTGGCCATTTTTGACTAGCATCTCTGAAAATAACCAAAGAAAAATCTTCCTTTGGGCTGGCTTTGAGTCTGGAGAAGTCTTTTTCTCCTAACAAATCCATCTGCAACACATGGCGTCTTACTCCTTACTAACAAACAGCAGCACAATGAAAAAGGATGGATCTGAGGATGAAGATCAGCTTCCGTCAGTGTTTTCTGCTGCAGACTGCTCTTGGCTCCATTCCTCCACCATTCAAAAGAGGCAACTCTCCACTTTCTCAATTCTGGGCAAAAATGAGGCTGATGAGACAGTGCCATTGAGATATTTTGCTACAATGTATTGTAATTAGCTTGTCAGTATGAGGTAAGACAGAATTGATCTTAATAAGATCCCAGCTAAGTTGCACGTTTATTGTATGCAAAGCCTGTTACAGTGCAGCGTTAAGGTTGGACAAATAGCAATGCAACTCCAACAGCACTGACTGAACTGGATTGCACTTTCTGCATATTTTGGGACACCCAATTTATAATATAAACAGCAATCTATCAAGCTGCACACTGACCCAGAAAAACAGTAAGAGAAAATCCTGCATGCTTCTAACATGGCTGAGCAAATGCTGCTGCTGGCACATTCACACTCCCAGTTCCTCTATTAAGACATTTAATTTTCCTGGGCTTTTTTTACAAATAGGAGACAGAAAGAGAAATTACTCTTGTTTAATAATGTCAGCATTTAAATAGCCTTAATTAGGCATGGGGTAGATGTGCATGAGCTGTTTGTTGCCTATGCTGCTGTTTTTTACCTGGAGACAATTTTCTGCCAGGGTGGATGACAGGACTGCATCCCAGTTACTTTGTGATAGGAAAGGATAGACTTTTTTTTTAATGTGAAGCTTATAATTTATGGATTGTACCAAAATTCAAGGGGGAAACCTGAAAACCATAAGGCCTACACCATCCTTCCTGCATGCATATTTTTGCTAAGCTAGATAGAGGACTCTGCAGAGACAACTGCAAATCTTCCAGAGAGAAGCCTGAAAGCATCATGCCCTGTCCTCCAAAGCCCCCGGTCAGGGAAAATGTTAACGAGTGTCAGAAGGGTGACACAGGGGTTAGGGGACACTCTGATGCACTCTTTGAAGTTATATGCGAACTGCTTATCGCTCTCCAAAACCCTTGATTTATACCCCTTCCCCTGAGCAAGCCTGCAGCTGGAGGAGGCAGCCAAATTGGCTTTAACCCCTGGTTCGCTAGAAACCACGCTCCGAATCACACCATGCTGCTTTGCCACCAGAGATACGCTGAACGATGCATCCTTTTGTGAGTGAATGGCACAGATTTAGGAAAGGAGTGGAAGTCGCAGCCGATAACCTGGGGAGCAGTGTCTCTGCTTAGAGCGCTGTGGAGGCGGCTGGCAGTCAAAACAATGCTCAGAATGGCAGAGGAGGGCTTTTATTTTAAGGTTACTCTGTGCAATGTCACACAATAATATACACTCCTGCGATAAGGAATGTTAATAATATTCCACTTTCTGCCAAGAATAGAGTCCCTATCTACAAACCCCACCGCTCTAATCAAACGAAACAAAGCCGAATGTATGAAAACAACAAAACCAGGAGCTCGGGAAGTATTCGGATTCAGGAAAGACTAAATATTTAACTTGTGAGGCCCAATGCATCCTGGAATGTATGGGACACTCCAGAAACAGCTAGCCATTGTCCAGGGGCCACAGGGGAAAGCCCTCTTAAACAGGCCATGTCCTGCAGGGCCACCAAGCTGCCCCAGTCACCCACAGTGTTTGCACTGGGGCAGGAGGTAAGGAGGTCTTTGCAGAGGTGAAGGGGAGGGTGTTTTTCCATGAAGGGTGTGACAGCCAGGTACAGTTCAGGGGCTGTATACACTGCAGCACAGCATGGCGTTGCTGTGTTTCTGTCTGATATGAGCATGAAAATAGTCACAAATTTCTGCGTGGTCTGTTCTGGAGACTGCATCATTGCCTTTGCTGGCTGTTGCTGCAAATATTCCACATTTATCAGCACCTAGAGAATGCTTTCTAGCTGATGGAGCCTCTCATGGCTTCTCTCTTTCATAGGGAAAAGCAAAAGATGCCATGCGTGGTCCTGCTGTATGCTCAGGACCAAGCAGCTCGAGTGTGTACCATGAGAGCCCTGCTAAGCAGGGAAGCGCTTGGGGGCAGCTCCCGTGGAAGTCAGCCAAGCTCTGTGTTCACACAAACCTTCCCAGCTTTCCCTGTCTGCAGGAATCCTGCTGCTGGGCCAGTCATGGCACTTTTGTGACATCACCAGACTGGTCTCGCTTGCTTTCAGACCTCTGGTTGCTCTCCAGCTCCTGGCACCTGAGTCACACCTCCA
>NW_008824591.1:429322-429703 GCF_000699105.1 Pygoscelis adeliae
GTGGGGCTCCTCAGAGCCTGTCCTGTCCTGGCAACTGCTGTTGCTAGAAGTTTGGCTGTGATAAAGAGATCACCCTGACCATCCAGATTCAAGTCATGGGTCTCTAAAGGCAGATGTAACTCATGCTGCCCAGTGCTGTATGACTTCATCTGGAAGGGGGAGAAACAACATCTCTTCTGTTGTGTTGCATCAATGGCCATTTATGCCCTACATAGAACCATATCATAGAATCATTAAGGTTGGAAAAGACCTCTAAGATCATCGAGTCCAACCATCAACACAACACCAGCATGTCCCTAAGTGCCGCATCTACACGTCTTTTAAATACCTCCAGGGACGGTGACTCCACCACTTCCCTGGGCAGCCTGTTCCAATGTTTAA
>NW_008824591.1:430245-450303 GCF_000699105.1 Pygoscelis adeliae
ACTGAGGGTGCACTCGATCCCCTCATCCAGATCATTGATAAAGATATTGAACAAGACCAGCCCCAAAACTGAGCCCTGGGGAACACCGCTCGTGACCGGCCACCAACTGGATTGAACTCCATTCACCACAACTCTCTGGGCCCGGCCGTCCAGCCAGTTTGTTACCCAGCGCAGAGTCCACCTGTCTAAGCCGTGAGCCGCCAGCTTCTCCAGGAGAATGCTGTGGGAGACAGTGTCAAAGGCCTTACTGAAGTCCAGGTAGACCACATCCACAGCCTTTCCCTCGTCCACTAGGCGGGTCACCTGGTCATAGGAGGAGATCAGGTTGGTCAAGCAGGACCTGCCTTTCATGAACCCGTGCTGGCTGGGCCTGATGCCCTGGTTGTCCTGCACATGCCTTGTGAGCACCCTCAAGATGAACCACTCCATAATCTTCTGTCCAGGACAAGGACACCTGGGCTTCAACAGCCCAGTAGCAATGGCCGTTCTCTACAAAGCAGGATGGACGAGACCAGTCTGCAAAGCCAAACACAGGCAGAGAGGTGACAGTGCAGACTTGGGGTGAGAGGATTCCCCAGCCCATGTCATGAAAGCCCACCCTTACGGAGTGGAGACGCGTTTGTCAGATCCCCGGAGAACCAGCCAGCAGTCTGTCCAGAGCAAGAGCCGTAACCTCAGTGTAATGGTGCTTGCCTCTTCTACTCTGTTTTAGCCCACAGCATCCACATTCCTGACCCAAAAGGCTGAATCTCTATGTGCCAATATCTTGTAATCACAACGTAACACACAAATGCAACTCTGAAGTATCCCGGACACCTTCATAATATTAAAAATAAGCATAAAACCAGGGCTCAAACTCCCATAAAGTTTAATAGTTCAGGGTCAGATGCATGGGGTACCCCAAGTGTGCCTTAGGTAAACTTGGTGGCACAGGCAGAAAGCCCTGGTGTCTGGACCCCAGTTACATGTTTTTGTTTCTGTGCCTGAACCTGGAGATACATGAACCAAATTAATTCGACCACTCATCAAACACACAGACATTTCCAGAGCAAATTACCTCTGCATCTCATCCAGTCCTATCCCTAATGGTCCAGCATGAACAGTGTGAGACTAAGACCTGGAGCAGACAGCAAAACAATAAGACACATTTTCATTTTTCACCGTTTTCATAAATATATGCAAGAAAAAGAAACTCCTAGTAGTGAGTAGAGTGGATTTTGCCTGCTTTGCAAAAGTTCATCTATTGTTCAACACAAAGTCTCCTGTCCAACATAAACAGGGACTCTTAAAAACATTCTCATCCAAAACAATTGCCATGACTTTTGATGTTTTCATGGTCCTTGCTCTCCCCTACTGTTTGATGATTATATTTTACAATATTTTTTCCCCTTCCTCACAGGCCCTGTTCCAGGTGCCCCTGCTCTGGAATTCATGGCTTCATCATCCAAGCTTCTGTATTCAGTGAGATACAATGGAAAGAATTTCACGGCATTTATTTTGACTTAAATGACTCCCCCTCTTGCCTGTTTACACAGCCTCCTTTCCCTCAGCAGAGTTCACAGATGTGCCTGCGGCCAGGCTGAAAGAGCTCAGCTTCAGCGGATCATGTCCTTCCTTTCTAGGAATCCCCTTCAGAGTTCTCCTGTAGGTCACTTCTTCCTTGGCATTCAATAAGAAGCTGCTGAACACTTCATTATTATTACTATAAATGAACCTTCAGGATCTGGCAAGGACCACGACGTGCTGGATACTGTACACAGAGGAATGATCTTTGCTCCTAAAACTGACACAATGCACAAGGCGCGCGAGAACACAGAAGGGAACATGAAGAGCAGGAGTGGAAATGATCTTTGCAGAGCTGTAAAGCACTTCTCTCTCTCCAGAGTAACAGCCTCTCCCAGCCAAGCAGAGTCCAGGCTTTCTTCTGATCAGGGCAGCTCTGGCAGATGTGCAGCTCCTTCCTAGATGGACTTGAGACCCTGTGGGTGGAAGGAGGAAATCCCCATAATAAAAACAGGCCCACATCAGAACTGTCAGTTCCTTTTAATCCCAAATCCCCCTTCTTCACTTTTCAAGGATGTGTAACCAGCATCAGAACCAACTCATCTTTTCAAAGTAAAATACAGGTAATTAGTCTCTGTAAACCTATTACATATGGTTTGGGGTTTTTTTTCCACCCCAAACATTATATTTTTAAGCAGTGCAAGAATGGGCTAACCCTGAGTTTTAGGGCTTGGATTAGTCGAAACATTACATTTTGCTCCAGCAGAAAAAAACCTCAATAAACTTAAAGTGTTTCAGTGTCTGAAGTGATCCAGTACCATGCAGGAACACTCACCTGTGGCTGCTTCCTTTCTTTACTAAATAAGAGAACAAACAGACTCAAAGACTTTAAAATGCAATAAACCTTGAAATACACAAAATATAATCTATGCCATAAAATCAAAAGAAGCGGTCAACATATTCCCTTTGGGAATTTTCTCTAAGTACATCACTCTAAACTAAACACTGCCTAAAATTAACATGTCAGGAGACCCAGAAATATACAGGACATTGGGTGCACATCCACACACTGGCTCAGGCTGGTGCTTATTGCTGATACTGGCTCAGAGCAATAGACAGTTACATCCCCTCCGTGTATGCAGTTTTTACTGCATAAAAAACTTCGAAACACCACCAGCAACAAACTCCACAGCTGATGGAGTTCGGCCAAGGGCAGCATTTCCACTCACGACAATTTTGGTGGCAGTAACACCCTTGGTCTGGGTTGTCCCATCTTGCACCATGCTGTCCTACACAAGTGACGTAGGACATCTAATTTCCACTCCATGTGGAGAGACAGCAGGGTGCCACCCATGGGAGCAGAGGGAGGGTCGCCAGGAGAGATATCAAGGGGATCCATGCTCTGAACGGGGCTCCCAGCTCCTTTTTTTGCATTTTAGCGGTGCTCAGAGGGGTGGCAAACCCTGCAGATTGCCATACATGCACCCGACACACTCATCCAGCTCTGCTCTGGGCAGTTAATTGGGACAAAACAGAGCAGGCCTGTGGGGCCTTTCCTTAATTCACTCCCTGAACAATGTTCACTGATCAGGACTAGAGATTCAATTAAGTACCTTGGGGTGGTAATTCACAAAGACAAAATAAGGAGTTTGCAGATAATTTGTCTTCCCTTCTATCCCAGAACACTCCTGCTGAGCAACAGGGGCTCTGTCTCTAATTGGCAACATTAATACAATTAAGATGGTAATTTTGCCCCGATTTGCTTCTGTATTACAAAGTATCTCACTTCACATCCCTCAACACATTTTACTCTGTTAAATTCTACCATTATTTCTTTCCTTTGGGCTAACAGGCAAGTCGAAGCTTCGCCTTCAGACATCGCAGCCTCCCCTAGAGCAGAGGGCTCGCGCTTTTCCTTCCTGCTAGATTGTCACAAAGAAAAAGATGTAGGGGTCCAGGGAGGGGCAAATGCAGATGACTGTTTATTTGGATTCAAACATTAATGCATGTCTCACGAAAGCACTGGGCACGTGGCAGTAATTGGGAGGAAAATAGAAAAAAAATTACAATGTCAAAACACCCCTGCATATCTTCCTGCCCCCCAGCCACCTACCAACCCTCCAGCAAGGCAATCCTCCTACCCCTTTCTCTTCCCACAAAGCAGTCCCGGATCTATTCCCACCATTGACTCAGCTCTTTTCATCCATGATGGGATGAACTGTTGATGGTATGGTGGGGGACAAGATGGTCCAACAAGGAGGGCTGAAGGGTCAGAATAGTCTATCCCTGGACAGTTTAGACGAAGAGAAGAGCACTGGCTGCAGGAGACAGAGACAAGGGGAGTCCATGGTTTAAAGAAGAAACAAGATGCAGGCAAGGAACAAACATGGACACTGAGACCATGTAGTAACAGAAGAGGACTCACGCCTGGGAGTGTCCCCTTGCAGCGAGGCCATACAGGTCCCTCTCCTAGCCCCAACCGAGGTGGCTGCATCCAGGCTGCTCTTGGGAGTGGTACCTGATCTGGACTAATTACCTACCATGCCCAGGAACAGTTTGGGAGAGACCTCATTGCTCTGGGGCAGAATGGCCTAAGAGCTTTAATAAATCAATCACTCCAATAAATTGTGTGCCAGCACACAGGAGTGATCCCAGGCACTCGTGAATTTCCACCAAAGAGGTAACGAGTGCCTGGTGCAGTATTTAGTGCAATGGCTGGTGTGGTGAGTAGCAGGTGAGGGTCTTCAGATGGGAAGCTTTTGGTGTGACTTGTGAATCTGTTTCTGGGATGCCCGGAGTCACTCGGAAGAACTGACAAAGAAATCATCCTTCTTCTAAAAAGTATATGTATGCATTAATTTTACACACTGGCAAGGCAGTCTTTAATGGGTCTGATTTCTCTTCCCCCTCCCACTCAAGAGAGCAATCTGTATGATAGCGCAGGTAGGTTTGAACACTACCCACTCATGCAGCTTGTGGCATAAGCAAAACACACTGCACTGCTCTGGGCTTTGCCTTCTCAAAACTCCTCCTTTGTGAGAGGAAGCCATTGAATTTGCTTTTCCTCCTGCCCAGTTAGAACAGGGATTTTCTGGAAGCCAAACAAAGGCAATGGAGATTGTCTGGGAAGATAAAGAGGGAACAGTCTGAACAAGCAGGAAGCTAAGGGGGGAATGAGACTTAAACGTGGCAAGTAAACAAAGTCATTTCTATTTCATGCCTTGCAGAGGAGGAGGAAGAGCTTGAGGGGCTGTGGAGGTCCCTGTTCATGGACAGTGCTTTTGGAACTGTGGAGGCTGTCCACAAGATCTGGGAGAAGTTTTGATCCAAAGCCACCAGATTTGGTTTGCCCTACCAGCCAGCCACTGCTGAAATCCAATGGCAGGAAATTACTGTGGTCCTTTCACAGATAGAGAAGCAAGACATGCACAAGGTTTGCCCAAGGTCCCACACTCCTTGTGGAGAAAGGTCCTGAACCCCGGCCAGCTCAAGCCCTCCCCTAGGACCTACTCCCCTGCCTCCCAGCCCTACAGTTAGCAGCTGAGTTGCAGGAAGGAACATGATTTAATCTCTTCCTACCTTAAAGCTCTCTGATTGATGGACTAACACCAAGATGGCTGAGAGCAACCCGTGGGCTGAAGTATCTTGGCATTAGAAGAGACAAATAACAACTCTCAGTGCAAGGAGTCCAGCAGCAGGGCAGTCCTCGTGAGCCAGAGTGCCTGTGGGCTGGGAGCCACCACCCCGACACGTGCCTGTCATTAAACAGGGATCTGGCTGCTAGTGGTGGAAAATTGGACTGTGCTGTCCTCACACATTTGAAAATGCTTTCACCAGGGGTGTCAAGCATGCTCCTGAAGCTCGTGAGCTGCCAACTCAGAAGTCATGATGGAGAGGGTAGGTTGGGCGGGTAGCTGGGTCTCAGCAGGCTCTGCTGATGTTGGCTTCAGTGGTCTCTGCTGCCTCCGTATCTCACACAGCCAAAAATTAACCAGCAGTTCCCAAATCATTAGCAACTCAATGTGTGAGAATAAGTGACAGAAACTTTCCTGAGGATCTAGAGTCATAGCACGGCTATATCTAAGCTGGAGAAAAAAAAACTGTGCATTTGTGTCCTCACCCCATGGCTCTGGGTGGCCTGCTCCCAGCACATCACCAGTGCCACAGGACAGGCACATAGTTGCCCCGGGTGTGGTTTTCTCCTCCAAGATGAGGTCAGGCTGAAGATTTTGAGCATAATTTCCAACCTCCTGGGTACTCCAACTGCCCTGAGGTCCTTCCTGCTCCCTGGGCAACAGCTGAGCTTAAATCAAAGTGTTTTTCCAAAATTCCAGGTCCAAAACCCAAATTGTTAGTTAAAGACATGCAGTTCCTCTCTCTATAAAAATGTGTGCTTTGTGCCTGCTCCAGATTGGTCCCATTCACAGCTCCACCCACTCTGGGTCTTGTTACTCTCATGCCTGATGTTTTGCAGAGCATTTAATGAGCAAATGTGTAGGTTCGCAGACAGCAAACAGGTCACACCACCCTCCCTGGTAAGCTGCCTGGACAGAGCTCCTCGAGCCTGCTCATTCAAAGTACATTGCTCTGCTCCGAAATGAGGACTGAGCGCAAGACTCCAGTGGCAGCTGCAGCACAAGGAGAGGACTTTGGTCTCTCTGTTCCCTGCTCATGCAGCCCCAGCTGCCTGTTCAGCCTGAGGAGCTCAGACCCCAAGGATTTCTCAGTCTTTGTCCCAGAATAGAGTTCCCCTCCTGTAGGACAGTCCTGTATATAGGACCCTATCTCTGGCTTTTCTCCTCTCCAGTGGAAGATCTCACTCAGCCAACCCTGCCCTGGCTTCCAGCACAGAGAGACAGCAGAGGGGAGCTTCAGGATGGAGGAGGTGGGTGGATGCAGAGATGACAAGGGCCAAGCCTGGAAGCATCAGGGACGAGACATCAGCGATTCTCATTGCTGCGATCCACCAGCCAGGGCTTTGCTCACAAGGCAGTGGGGAGGTTTCCAGTCCCAGCTGCAGACAAGCTACTATGTTTAATTCTCTGACAGTAAAGCACACTCAGGAACCAGGACTCTTTAAGGATGTTGTTGAGCTGGCTCATATTTTACTTTACTTGGTACAAGGGCAAAGATGCATGCACAAGCAAAACCATGTGCGCAGGCTCTCCCAGGGTATCCATCTGTATCACTGGGAGGTGTGATCATGGAGCAGCTGTCAGCCTCAGCCCTATTAATGCCTCAGTTAATAACTGTATTGTTAATCCCCACCCGACCCCACAGTTAACTGCCTCCAATCATGCAACCAGGCCAGAAAATGAGATCTTATAGATAACACAACCTGAATGATGAGACATTTAACCAATGCCTAACAGTCATATGAAGCAGGTGGTGAATACTGCCTTCTTCACAGACAAGAAAACTGAGACTCAAAGAGACCACGTCATTTTCCAAAGAACATGTCAACTAAATACAGCAGATGGAGTTCAAATGTGAGCTTCTGCTCTAGCTGTAAGTCAGTTGGTCAGGCAGTTGGACTAGATGATCATTGTACCTTCCTTCCAACTGAAATAGTCTATTCTATTCTATTCTATTCTATTCTATTCTATTCTATTCCCTTGGGGTCCTCCCTTGTGGGTGTTAAACACCTCATGAGCTGCTCCCCATGTTCAAGAGGTCAGGTTTTTCAGATAGGTCACTGTGAAGTCTCACCACCAGTGCTCAGAGGTTGTGCATCCATTCTGGTCCAGCATCTGGGCGAAAACACCACCTGTGTGTGGTGGCAGGAACCTTGGTAGAGACCAGCACTGCCCCATGGCCGGAGCTCTCTGCAAAGGCCAGAGCAACCTGGGGAAGTCCAGTGTGACTTTGGACAAGGATGAGGTTAGTTATCATGGGGTACTCGGCCCTTTCCTGTCACTGCAATTGTTCATCAAGCAATGGTTATGATCTAGGACATGTTGATACACCAGCAGGCAGTGTAGAAGGGTGTCGTCGGATCTCATGCTGGTGGGCACCAGCACCACGTGGCACTGCCATTCCCTCTTCAACTCTTGTGCTGCCCTAATGCACTCCAGGGAAGGAGCCCAGACAAGGGTACATGCCACCTTGAGAGCAGCACAGCCTTGAGAACACAGGGCTTTTGTTGGTGGAGGAAGCAAGGTTGTTTCAAGGAAGTTCATTCCCATCCTCCTGCAGTGAAAATCCCAGATAGGGGTTGAAGAAACAAGTATAATCCTTCAGCTTGAAGAGCCAACTTCCCTCCCTTTGTGCTGGCACAGGTGATGACCCTGAGCAGGGGATAACCAGCCCAAAGCAAAGCTCAGTAGCTGGTATAAACTGCTGTAGGACTGTGGGAGTAAATGAAGAAACAGCACTGGTTTACCCATTCTTCCATTTATCTCCATGACATTTTGTGCCTTCCTATGTCTCAGGTCAAAAATGCTGAATAAAACCGGAAGCAAACACAGCAATATTCTTTCTATTTTCTGAAAAATGAATGCATGATAACTGTTCTTTGTTCATGCTCAGATCTGCTCTGCTTACAAAGAAGCCATGTGTTGTTTGAATTCACCAGGGATAAAGTGTTTAGCCAAGTCAGTGATTTCTGCACTGCAGTCTGAAGTCATGGAGGCCACTGGGCACGTTCCTTGCAGACCTGGATTTCTCCTTTTCAAGCAGTTTCCTCCCAGTCGGCACAGTTGTATTTTTTGGCCTTTCCCCTCTGTTTCATGTTGGCTTCCTTCTTTCTAACAGCAGCACCATAATCTGATGAGCTTCTGTAGCTGCTGTGCTGGATCCCTGCTCTGCCAACTCCTCTCAACCCTCCTTCTGACCCTGCTGACATTTTTAACATGCTTTGCTTCACTCTCTACCACGGGGCCTTTGGCCTCTGTGTGCCGAGGGCTTTGAATCCTCTCCAGAAGGTGATGCTCAAGAACAAGGACAGCCATAGCTGAAGTGCAGACAGTATTTCTTGCATGTACATGTGCATCAGCTCCAAGGGCTGTGTGATTTCTGGCACAACAGCCTTGATTCTCAATTGTTTCCTTAAGAGAGATTTCATTTGGAAATGTGATTTATGATTTTAAAAAGGAAAGCAAAGAACACAACACGAGCCTGCCAACTGGGGCAGAGGCAGATACGCCTAACCATCAATTAGCCAGCTGTTTGCTCAGTGTAAATAAGCTTTCAGTGATTGTGCACAGGCACACACACTTGCATGCAGACAAATTCACAAGGCTTAGCTTACCTTTTCACCATGGGGCAAAAATCTGCATGGCTATTTAAGTCTCATCATGGTAGATATTGAATAGGCTTTTAAAAAAGCACTAACACTTATCACGCTTACTCTTCGAGTCCTGGTCCATGTACAGGTTCACATCATTTGAAATAAGCATGCAATCCTAAACATTCAGCTACACTGATGCAGAAGCCACAGGGGCTACCTTAAATCCATTTATCTGATTTAGATCAGTTTAGTCTCCAGGTCTGAACCAGAAGGGTAAACTACAGATCTGAGCAGTTTTACACTAACATGTGAGTCACAGAGGAGTTTTTGCCATCTGATCTTAACTTTTTACACTGCTTGATTTAAACTATTACAAGAGGAGTAGGGATGAGATATACTGTATCATCTAACCTTCAAGAATGGCAAAACAAAAAGATGAGGATGCCAGTTCAGAGGGAAGCAAAAGGTGCAGCTAAAAGAGTAAAACATTTGCAGACAAGCAGCACTGCTTAAAGACATCATTAATCTGTTCAAAGTAAATAAATATCTCTATTAAAAAGGATGCTGAAAGACCACACACACAAACAAAAAGTCTGCTTAGTGGAAAAACAAAGGAGGCTATTGGAAAGAAAAAATCCTTCAATAGTGGAATTCATGCCTCTATGATGAAAACATGAAAGACCACAAACTTTCGTAAGTTAAATGTAAAACCAGTAAGAGAAGGCAAAAGGTATCTGAAAAACAACTTGCTAAAAACATAAAAACCACTAATAAAAACATTTTCCAACACATCAGAAGCAGGAAGTTTGCCAGTGGGTTGGTTTAAGTAAGCATGATTGAAGTAGAAAAGGGCCACTCATGGAAGACACTTTCCTGTAAGAAAAAACATATGAATTATTTGCATTGTTATTCATTTACTTTGTGGAAGCTCAAGGATGTGAATACAGCCTGGCATTCCTTTAGTAGAGATGAATGTAAAGAACTGTTTTAACCTAGTTTGTCAATGGAATAGGTTGAACGATCAAAAACAATTTACCAGAACTACCTGATACTAACCTAAAAGTTTTGAAGGACCTCAAACATGAAATTGCTGAACAACAACTGAAATGCGCAATCCAACACTAAAATTAACCTCACTAGTAAAAAAATGATAAGCTGCAACATCATCTTTTAAAAAGGTTACAAAGCTTCTCTAGCAAACTGCAGACCAGTATGTCTGATTTTTCAATCAAGAAGTTGATGGAAACTGAAAAGATACAGGCATACTCAGATCAATATTATGCACTGGGGAGGAAACCACACAGCTTTCGCCATGTGAAGTTGTACCTCCCAGATATACTAGAGCTCTCTGAAGTAATCACTCAGTCTTTGGACTGGTGATCTAGTCAAGATAACACATCTGGATTCCTAAAACAATCTTGTGGGAAGGTTTCTTATGGAAGGCTCTTACAAAAATTAACCTGTCATGAGGTGAGAAGGAAGGTCTGCTCCAGGATTAATAACAAGTTAAAGAGCAAGAAATAAACCTACAAATAGATGACACATATTAATGGTGGGACATTACTGGTAGGACCTTGCAAGAATCTGCACTGAGGTAACTTGAATACAGATGTTTGAGAAGTGCAAAGGGATTTCATGATTGACAGGTGAAATGCAATGTCAGCAAATGCAAAATAATGTCTATGGGAGGAAAAAAAACCACTAGTGATACGTACAAATTGAGGAACTCTAACTGTTACCCCCCAAAATAGAGCTTAATGAGTCATTCTCTCTTTGGGAAATTGTCGCTTCATGCATTCACTGAAAGTATCAGCTCAGTTTTGGTCAAAAAAAATGTTTGGGTCCCCATCCCAGTCCAGTTCAGAACATGACATGAACACGTGTGCTGGCACGGGGGAGGAATACTCTGAAGGTGGAGATGTAGGACGGGGTCTGATTACTTCTATCAGCCATAGTGCTGGCTCCTGATAACTTGAAATGTTCAGTAAACTACGCCCCAAACAGCCAGGATACCCCAGCTTGGAAAAGAGATGGTCTATGAATGTTTGTGGAAAAGTGAGATAGGAGCAGCTCTTCACTATTTCTTATAGCACAAGAGGATGGGCACTGAGGGACTTTTTCCACTCCCTAAATATCTTGCCATTGAGGATGGCTCCTAACTAAGATACCTCCATGCATCTGTCTCTACACGTGACGTTATTGTCGATTTGTTTGCCTCAGCTGAAGTGTCTGGCATCATTTGAGTAGCCCTGGGGTGCTGAGGTATCTCCATGAGGGTAATGCAGGGATGGAGCACTCACTGCATGCTTTGGTTTTTTAGACTTACCCTAAGAACCTGCCAAGCTCACTGTGGGGCATGCCTCGGTGAAGCCTAGCGTTAGATGGGATGGACGTGTGCCCTAGAGTGCCTGAGGATCCAGCTGTCCTGTACACTCATCTAGCTGCCTAGTTACTGTACTTCCTCTGCCCAGAGCATCCTCTCCTTCTCCTTGCACTGGTCCTGACGTCTGCAGAAGCAGGAGGCTCAGCTGCTGGTCCGTACAGCTGGCCTCTGCTATGCTTTGTGACAAAGATGCATTGGAGTTTAATTTTTTCTGGCCGCCCTGATGCAAGGGAACTGGGCTGTGTTTTACTCCAAGCTGCAGGAACTGCAGACATTACTGCTCTGTGAAACTTTCCTTTCCCCACTACTGTCTAATCATTATTTGAAGCCTACTACAGTGATTTGCCTCAATAATATATGTCACAGAAATGAATTCCACTGGTTAATTATACATTGTACAAAAGCAGGGATGTAATTCTCACCCCAGGGCAGGATTTCATATCATTTCCTTACTCTCCTTTCGATTGGTGAAGCGTGCCTTTAGCAATCTTGAAACTCATTTAACCACATGGATTAAAACACCATACTGTGACAGAGGAGAAAGATGACAGAAAACCCCCAGGTCATACACATGTACATACACATACCCTCACATGCACAAGCATAAATGTGCTCTAAACCATCGATCAGACTTTAACTGTCATTTGTCCTTGTGACAGTCTCATCACTGTCAGTGCCTGTTCATGGTGTCTGCTCTTTGCAGAGAGCTCTGCTAAGTCTTCTTGCAGGCATCGTTTCTTCCCGGGCATTTTTAGGACAGGGAAAAGCCACTCAGAACAGCTGGTTTTGGCTTTCTGAGGCCAGAATAAAAGGCCACCAGGATAACCACTTTTACTGCTAAGGAGGATCAGCAATACAGCCAAGCATAGCACCAATCCTTGCATTAGAGCTTGCCCACGCTTGGGGATGACTTGCAAACAGGCAGAGATGGAGGGTGGATGGGTGATGCTCAGAGTGACCGGAGAAGAGGAGCAGGAACCAGAGACACCGTGTTCCTCTCCCTCAGGACCCATGTACCAGGCTGTGCAAGGTGATGAGCAGGATGTTTCTGCTCTCAAATTTAAGCACGCAGCTCTGCTAGCTGTGCCCATTCCTGCCTTCCTATGCATGCCCATCTTGCCAGACAATGGAAGGGATGGCACAGTGGTATGGATCCCCGCTGTTTGTCACTGTGCAACTACTCCTAGCAATCCTGCCTGCTGTAGGTGCCAAGTCCTGAGCCAATGTCACCCTGCAGCAGACCTCTGTGTCTTCGGACAGGCAGTCCAGGGAAGAAACACCTTGCACACACCTCTCGGTCTTTACCCAGACACCATCTCCCCCAAAACTAGGGTGATTCAGGGTTCTGCCATATTTGCACAACAACTCAAGTTTCTTTGCATCAAAAACTTAACAGGCAATTTTTGTTGTTGTTGTTGTTGTTAACTTTCACAGCATATTTATATCTTTCCTGCTTTCTTTGACACCAGAAGGGGAAATGAAAATAAGAATCCAGACTGTTCCTACAGGACTGCAGCAAGAATTGGGGGTTGCTCATACAGATGGAACAACTATTTGTATTCAGCCCAAATGACTTCAGTTTTCAGTGGTGGGGAGGGGAGAACAAAGCAAAGACCCAGAGGAGAACTCAGAGATCATTTCTGCAAAACAAGCAATCCACAGTTGCAGGGTTCATCCCTGTTACCACCTGGAG
The DNA here is from genome assembly GCF_000699105.1 of Pygoscelis adeliae. Classification (NCBI taxonomy): domain Eukaryota; kingdom Metazoa; phylum Chordata; class Aves; order Sphenisciformes; family Spheniscidae; genus Pygoscelis; species Pygoscelis adeliae. Next base: position 443,053 of record NW_008824591.1, read on the forward strand.
AAACTGAGGCACGGAAAAGGAAAGGACCTCCCCAGCAAAGCCCAGCAAGGAAGGCAGAAAGCATAAATAATTCATGTTGAGTGGAGCTCACCACAGGCTGAGTGAGTTGAGGCTCATGGTGGGAGCTAGCTGCTGTAGGTAGAAGGGACGCGAGACTGGTTGTAGACCCTGGTGAAATTAAGTCCTTGTGGTGTCTGAACTGTGGCCAGTTTTGGGGATGCCCCGTAGCACTGACAGAGCATTTCTCAAGTCATTAATCCTGAGCCAAGGTGTCACGTCAGAGCTATGCAGGGAAACAAACAAACTATATCTAATGGTTTTTGGATGTCTCTTCTTGGCCCAGATAACATCGCCTAAGGAGGAGCATGAGGCATTTCCCTGTAGCATGACTGAATTTCACCCTGGCTGCCTCCCCGGTCTCAGCTTTCAGATGTCATTGCCACCATTATGCGCAGCAACTGACAATCACAGAGATATTTGCTTTCTCTTCCTGATTTCTCCCAGCAATGGCTTTTGTTTGCTAAGCTGCTGCTGACCTTTCCAAATGCCATCTCCATTTATGGCCTCCTGCAGGCCCTGACCTGCCTGGGAACTGATGCTCTTCAGAGACAAAGGTCTGATTGCTGAGCTGGCTTCCTCGTCTGGAGGGTGGTCACCAGCCAGAAGAAGCAGGGACACTTACGAGAATTAGATCAGCAAGTGTTGAACAGTGCCAGTGGAGACGTGAGGTTTCTGGCATATGCCACGGGAGCCATTTAATGTGGGTCAATGAGCCTTTGTGCTGTACAAAATCAATGAGTCCATGTCAAGATCAGAATTGCATCTTCACCTCTGCTCTCTTTCATTGCTCCATGTTTGCCACCTGAAAGGGCCTGAACCAGCAGGCTGGGACCCTGTGGGAAGCCCAGCTCTGCGCAGAGGGAAGTCGGGTGTCCCGGGGCTGTTGGCATCGTCTGTGTAACCCGATGCTGCACCTGGGATGGAGACACTTGTAAATGTTGGATTTCGCATGCAACTTATCAAAGATTTGAACTGTTGGGCTCTGCGCGTTGCTGAGCTTGAGATGTGTTATCGCTGGTTCTTCCTGTTGCAGTGAAAGCCTTGGCTAGTGCAAGGGGGAGCTTGAGGCCAAGCAAACAGCGTTCTGCTCCTGGCTGCGCTCCCTCCTGCCTGAGGCCAAGCAAATGACTTCACCCAGAAAACCTCAAGTGCCCCTTTGTGAAAGGGAGCAGCAACGATTACTTGGAGCATTTGCATTTCCTCCTGCATTAGGTTTTATTTTGTCTTTTAACCAGCAAGAGCCATGTGGGCACATCGGGCATCTTCATGGTCCTGCTGACCCCAGGGTAAGCTGAATTGTGCTCTTTCAAAGCCTGTTTCTGCTAACTGACTTGAAGGGCAGCCTTGCTCCATGGCCAGGTGCTCCCTCTACCTTTGGCTTTGCAGCCCTGGTTCTCATGCTGATGGGTGCATCCCACAGAGGCCACAGAGCCCTGAGGACCAGGCCCCATATCCACACCAGCCGGGTGGTGAGGAAGTCCACCGAGAAGGAGGAGAAGCAATGGACACTCCCCAAGGCAGGCCTGTACCTGTAGGAACCTGCCACTCATACCACCTAGAAGTCTGAAACCCAGATAGACAGTCATTCAGCTGTATGTTTACTTCTGGTAGGACATAAACATCTCAAAACTGGATGGAGTCTGACAAAATTTACCTAAAACACTCTGAGTTAGGAACATATGGATCCCTCAGGAACAATGTAGGATTCACCTTGCCTTGACCGTAGTGGACAACATGCAGACACTCCCAGCAACCTCAAGAATTTCATCCAATCTCTGTTTTTCAGCCCTTCATCCTCCTGTCCCCTCTGTACAGCTCTCTCCACTCACCGTGTTTGACTGATTCACTAGCTCCCAGCAGGGGTTTTGCAGCTTCTCTGTAAAGCATCATGCAAAGTCATGGCGCTATATACAGATTAGCTGAAAGAAGACCAGTTGGAGTCCTTGTTTAGGTTTTAATTAAGGCAAAAATACATTAACTTTAGTAGAAGCTACTTGATCAAATACTGCATATAAATGAAGAGGAGCTGAATGAAGATTTGGCCAGCAATTAAAACCTACTGTAAGCACCATGCCAGGATGCCTTGGATAATATTTCTTTTTTGGGAAATAGTCTAAAAGTCATCTCCGATAGCTATTCACACTCTTTGGTGACAAGGACAGCTCTGCAAAGGCCTTTGTGGCGTATGATGGGCTTTTTGCCAGTTGTTACGTACCTTGCAAAGGTGTCTTCTTCCTAAAGCAAGGAAACCTGCATCAGGGATGGGATTGTTTTTCAGTGCCTGGGCATGTCTGGTAAGGAACCAGGGCTCCCCAACTCTCAGTGCACATGCATAAAAATGTCTCCTAGTATCTGCAAACACAGATGATAGAAATGTCTGCCTTGGGCATTTTTCAGCTTTGGATGGAGCTGAAAAAACACTTCAGACCATGGTGAGCATGAACATTCCCAGTCTAAGGGTGTGTGCGGAGGTTCTGGCTCCCTGGGAAGAAGTAACACCTTCCCAGAGGAGGACAAAAGCACAAAAAAGTATTTAGCACACAGGTGGCTGTACCAGCTGTACCAGCAGTCCAACCTGTGCAGAAAGCAAACACAAGAGCAGTCAATGTCCATGGCCCAGAGAAGCCCAAGACTCATCTGTCAGGAGGGGCAGTGTCACACTGAACATCTCATTTCCAGATGATGAGCCTGACCAGTAGTACCTTCCCACGTGCTCCAAGAAAACTCCTAAGCAAACCCCGGAGATGTGTGTTTTCTTCTGTTCAGGTATTTTGGCAGGTTTCAGTCCATGTTCCTGTGTGTGTGTCAAGGCATTGCAAGCATCACCTCTGGACCTCAGTCTTAGCAGGGAAACCAGTGGCCAAATAGCTCTGCACTGTCAAAGCTGCCTCTGCTCTGTCCTTCTAGAGCAGACTGGAGGTGCAGCAACAAAGCAGCATTTTTTCATCTCTAAATTTCCTGGAAAGCAAAAGGGTCAAGTACAAAACATCTCACACACCTCACCCCGCAGAAAGCTTGGGAGCCATGTAGAAGTTGCATGCCTGGTGTGTCCACAGAGCATGTCCTTCTGGAGGGCACAACTCCTCCACTGCCCGTCACTGCCCTAAACTGGTCAGGGTGAGGAACCAGCTTGGATGGAGCTGAGCATCTGCAACATCCCTGTGCTGCACTGCAGCTGCGATGGCGTTTCAGGTAGGTGCCACATATACTCATTCACGGAGTGAACTGGAAAAATGGTACAATAAGGAAATTGCTGCTGAGCTAGAGGAAAGGCTCAAGCAAACCCCCACTGTGCAGAAATTTGTTCTAGGTTAGGACAAACTGATCCCCAGCCGGACTGAGATGCTGCCTGACAACCCAGGCTTGCTGGCAGGGACCACCAGGGACTGTAGCAGGATACGGGACAACTGCAAGTCGTCTGGATGATGGCACAGAAGAGCTGCAAGCATGTTCTGCCAAAGGCCTTGAAGTCCTAGCTTAGATCTCTCACCTTTATTGTTATTAACAGAATGATGCTGTGCCCAGGCCGCTTGCACCCTTATTGTAAAATAACACCATGCGTCTTACTTGCTCTCTGTGTCTCTTCCAGAGGGATCTGAGAGAACCAGAGTGGGGTCCACGTTTGGGAGCACCATCAGCCCTTGCCTCCAAGCCGATGGGAATCCCAAATATTTTTGGATTTGCAGGTCCCAAATGTCAATAAATTAGTACCACAAGTCTCTTGGCCACACTCTGCAGGGCAAGGTCTGTTATGATCATTTATACCAGGATAACCTTTGCTTAGTGGGATGAATATAGGGCTAGTTAGACACAGCCTGAAAGGACCATACAAAGCACATGCAGAAACAAGGGGAGGCTGCAGAGCTGTGTCTCGCCTTCCGAGACTGTCTACAGAGAAAAAAAGTCCTTGCCTCCCTGAAGGCTGCTCTCATTTTGCTGCCTCAAATCAAGTTGCTACTGTGCTTGTTGACACCTTCAGAAATCAAAAGTAAATACTCTCCAGAACAACCCTCCCAAGTATTTATTATATGTGCACTCCAGTACACTAAGAAAACAGAGAAAAGGTGAGAGGGAGAGTGAAAGGGTTGGGGATGCCACATGCCTTTCGCTGAGCAAATGTACTTGCCTTTACCCAAATACAATGAGTCCACTATTACTGGTTTGGAGCTTAACAGGATGCCTTTGGCAAATGAGCAAGGGGTATTGCCGGGAAAACCTCATGGCCTCATAACAGAACTAGCTGAAATGCCTAGCTGAAACATTTTCAAGGTAACGAATCAAAAAAGCCCTCTGTTTCAGATATTTTTATTTCTTTTCATACTTCTGGGATTGAGATAAGAGACAATAACCGGAAAATATCTAATTCAGGGCACTGAATGAAGAAATTCCATGACAGATTTCCAACAAAACAAAAAAATCATTCATTCAAAATAAACGGTGGAAAATTCCTTGTTCTGGCCAGCTCTGCTTTGGGAATCATTTCTCCCCTGCAATGAAGTGACATACAATTGAGAAATCCCAGAGCTTGCTCAGCTCAGCTTTTCTCTCTCTGAAAATGTGCCTGCGTGGCAGGTGAGACAGGGAGCTCAGCTACAGAAAATAGGAGGAAAATGTGCTTGAGCTGCACGTTGCCAGGGCCTGTCCCTTACTGCAGCCCTGTCTTCTGAAGAAGTATTCTAAATTTTTGTCAGTTTCCTTTGGGAGTTTTTATCCAGTGAACTGGAGAACGCAAGAAAACATCAGTTCGTAACAGATTGTTCCACATTGTCTCTGGTCACATCTGCAGCCACGTTTCAGAGGGAAAGGCTTAAAACTGTCTGCTTTAAACAATTTTTAATTGTATTTGGACACTTTATTCTTTCAAAATCAGGTATTTCACATCCAAAAATCATAACCTTGCTTTTTTTCCCCTTTCAACTAAATGAACAACTGAGTTAATCAAACAATTAAAATGCTTGTTTTTTTCTTTTTCCATTCATACATTTTGCTCAGTAGTTTGTTGGTTTTATTATTACTTATTTTTAGCTTGATCTTCTGTTGCAGAAGTTGATTGATTAGCATTAGTTAGCCAAGTGGTGGGATTCTAAGAGAGAAAAATTCCTACTGAGAATGAGGAAAATGTAAAACACACTAAAAATTCTGAAAAAAAAAAAAAAAGAAAATGGATCAATGAGCCCCAGATAAATACTTGGCTTATAAACTTACTGAAATGTCACTGAAAAAAGTCTTTACATTTGTTACTAGAAGATCATGCTGTAATGATACTGAGTTTTGACTGCCATGTGGCCACTGAAGAAAAGTTTGCCACTGCATCATTTGCAGCCTCAGTAGCTTAAGAGACAGTGGAAACAAAGCATGGTGACTGCTAATGAGACCAAGACATCTTGAGGATTTTACCTATGAACATAAAAGGTTTTATTCTATATTATTTTTTTGAATAAAGCAGAAAACCCCCAAGCAAGGGGAAGAAGAGTCACAAACAAGCACACAATGCACAGAGTAAAGCAAGGACTGAAAACCTGGAGACCTTGCTTCTGCCAATGACCTTCATCAATCCCTTTCTGTCTCCTACACTGTATTATTTCTGTCATGGCCAAGTCTCATGTTCCCAGCTCAGACCACAGCCTTGTTGTGCTGGACACTGTGTTCAGTCCTGGTGGGATGCACCACCTCCCTTCTCCCTCCTAGAGATACAGAAGCTAAACAGAGATGGTGGCTTGCCTCATGTCACCCAGCTGTCCCTGACGATGCTCATGTCTCCCAAGAGCCTAACTGGTGCTTGCCCACCATGGGCTAAGTGGATTGTAAACTCCTTGGAACACATGCCTTCTCACAACAAGTCTGGGAAGCATCTTGCTGGCCTGTTGATTCAATAAGGATCTCCATGCCTGATACATTGCCCTGTGAGAAACATCTCACTGACTGCTGCAGCTCCAGCTCCTCCTTTATGAATAAGGGAACCATCACAGGTTGTCACGACGCGTGGCCCTTTCTATGGAAGAGGTGGTGTCATATCAACTGGCTTGGTGAGGGCTGAACTGACACAATTTTCTTCTGAAGTTCAGCTCTAAAAAGATGGCATGAGCAATTGTGTGCCACTCTGTGTGGTTCCAGATCAGAGTCTGACTCAGGAAAATGTTCCCATCCAAGTCATTTGTCAAAGTCATCATGACTAAAGCATGTACATATATGCTTTCCTGAATCAGCACCTAGATAAGGGACTGCTGGTATTTATTTGTAGTAAATCACTTTTATAGTTTCCCTTGCATAAAAAAAGTCCTTAAGTCTTCCTACTTCAGGCTGTTAAATTTAGATAATGTGTTTCTGTCTATTAAATTGTATTTAGTATTGTCAGAACACAGATGAGCTCTAGCATGAGCAAGGACCTCCATGTGCTAGGTGCTGTACAGATACAGACCACCAGGCTGGTCCTTGCCTCAAATTGTTTACAACTGACATATGAAAGAGAGACATCAGATGAATCTGGGCTGGCAAAGAGCACAGAGAAGCCAGGAGACAGTTCAGCTCATTCCGGTGTTCCTTGATTTCTTAGCACACCAAAAACAAATCTGTGCAGGACTATTTATCAGCATTGCAGGTAAGGAGGTTTTGGGAGGGCAATGATTTGGGGACCCTTACAAGGGTCTCTCTACTGGAGACTCTAACAAACAGGCAGGAGGAAGATGAACCAAAGATGCCAATCGAGGTGAAGTGTGAAGTCATAATTGGTTTTCAGAGCTTAGAAAATATGGAACAAGGTTTCCAGCTGAAGGACTTGCAGAAATGACTCTGCAGGAGCTGTGATATTTTCCATAAATTCAGCTTATGCGCATGGAGGTGGAGGCAGGTAACTCCCTGGTAATGAGGGGTAGATGATGCTGAGGTGATTCCCTTGATGGCTGCCTTCAACAGCCCTGTCCTGGTTTTGGCTGGGGTAGAGTTAATTTTCTTCATAGTAGCTAGTATGGGGCTGTGTTTTGGATTTGTGCTGGAAACAGCATTGATAACACAGGGATGTTTCAGTTACTGCTGAGCAGTGCTGACACACAGTCAAGGCCTCTTCTGCCTCTCACCCCACCCCAGCAGCGAGCAGGCTGGGGGGGCACAAGAAGTTGGTAGGGGACACAGCCGGGACAGCTGACCCCAGCTGACCCAAGGGATGTTCCACACCATATGACGTCATGCTCAGCA